>NC_141539.1:91719166-92040000 GCF_021556685.1 Rattus norvegicus | reverse complement strand
AATTAAACTTAGCAACACAAGCATATTAGAAATCTATGAAGAAATTTTAGCATAAATTATTCATTTAAGAAATTGGAATGTGTCATCTATGAGAAAAACAGGTCATAAAATTCCATGTCCTTTGAATCTCTTCTTCAGTGAGCCAAACCAAGGTTAAAGAACTGTGGCAAGAAGTCACAAAGGGCCAAACCCAGAATATGATAATAAAGTTACAAATGCATTGGGGACTGAGCCAACTACTATCATCTACAGAGGGAACCTGATTCCGGTACATATATAAACATTCAATCATTATCTGCAATACTGTTTATATAAAAAGGTAAGCTGAAGGTGAAAGGCCAGATCTTGGGTTTGGACTCCATCTTACAGAACCTGACTTAAGGCTGAACTCAAGTTAAGCAGCAGGTCAGAACTTAGCCCTAGTCTCCAGGTTACTCCTCAACAAACCTGTGTCTAACACCAGTCTCCAGGTTATTCCCCAACCAATCTGTGCTCCTCAGGTTACAAGCCTGCCATGGTACTTCACTTCCTAACAACCACCAATCATGGAGAAAGCAGTCGTTAAGTTTATGGTTTGGATCCCAGCACCAGCCAATTATTTTTAAGGGCAAAAAAATTCCATAATAACCCCCTAATAAGATGTATGCAAGGCTAGAAATACCCTTGATTGGTTGCTTACCACTAAAAAAAAAAATTCTTGCTTGAAATTGGGTTCAGGGCCTCACCCTCCCATCCTCCTGCATCAGAGAGGGCAGAGTAGACCAATCTCAAGCTTGAATAAAGACCCTAGTACAATTGCACTAGGAATTGGGTCCTTAGTGGTCTTTGGGGCTCAGGAAACGGGCACAACAAACGAAGTCATTGCAAACTTCATCTAAACTATTAAACCCTCAACTTCCTCCTCTGCTACAAGCAGCACTGTGTAGCCACGCCAAGGACAGAAGTAGTGATATGGGTTTAGTCAATTGAACTTCTGGCCTCAGCATATAGGAGATGTGGAACCTAGTTAAACTGTTAGCCAAGCCTAGGAATTTTCTGGTAATACAATTTCAAAAAGAAACCCTTCTGGTCACTGATTTCAGTTGATTCTGATGACATTGAAATTTTCATGTCCTCAGTAAGCTGCTGTCTCCTGTTAGCTTCTGGAATAGTAAATTACATTAAATTTTAATCTCCAATGCAACCTCAGGGTGCTCAATGCTACCTCATTGCCTCATTCCAGCTGTCCTATGAAGAAGTTACTGCACATCTTAAGATTGATAAGGCTTGTTTTTCTGTTATTAAGGATGAAATTGATTCATATTTTTCCTTTATTTCTTGTTTTAATATGACGATATTTGATGAAATAAATAAAAGGTCAGCATTAGGTAGCATTGATATCATTTAACATTTCTGAAAGGTGACACAATAGATACAGGTAGTAATTTCATAACCACAGAGGTTTCACTTCAGAATCGGTAAAAGTGCATGAGTGAGTAAAAGGCATAGGTGACCATGCAATGATGAAATAGAATGATGTTTGAATAATGGAAATGCACACATTAAGTTGTATAAGCATTATGCTAACTCTTCATTAATTATGGATAGGTACATTATCACTTGTTTATATGTGTTATGTGTGCAAATTGATAAGTGTGCTTGTTAGGTTGTTTTCTTTGTGAACTTGACACAAGCTAGAGTAATCTAGAAAAACAAACATGAGTTGCGAAATTGACTCTGTAGATTTGTCTGTAGGCAAACCTATGGGACATCTTCATTATTATTGATGTGACATGAGAGGGACCTGCTTACTAAGATGGCTCCAACCCTGGGAAGGTGATCCTCGTTGCATAGGAAAGCAATCTGCAAAACCATGAAGATTAAGTCAGTAATCAGAGTTCCTCCATGGTCTCTGCCTCATATCCTGTTTGCGGTTTCCTGCCTTGAGTTCCTTTTCTAACTACCAATCATGATAGACTGTACATTGTAAGGTGAAATAAACCCTTTCACACCCTCCAAGGCACTTTTAGACTTTTGTGTTTTATCACATTTCATCCCAATCACAGCCCCCACCCTCCTCTCCTCCTAGACCCACCCTTACAAATATCTCCTCCCACTACCCTTCCCCCTCCTCCTCAGGGAAAGGAAAGCCCTTGCAGCCACCCCTCCCTGGGAAATCTATTCCCAGCAGAACTAAGCACATCCTCTCTCACTGAGGCCCAACCATCATTGGTTATTCTTTAAAATATCTTCATTATCTTACTAGTCTGATTTTACATTTTGAAAATGCTTATAGTTTGAGGAAAGATAATAAAAATAGCTGAAGGGAATTGTGTAAGTTTAAACCAGGGTCACAAAGGGGGAAGGGTGTTCTAAATTTCCATTGATGTCTTTATGTTTTCCTAAAACTCACAGAGTTCTCATTTAGATGTGATGCATCTCTTATTAGTTGCTAGGAATTAGACAAGGAAATGCTATTAAGAGAAAATTTTCCACAGTATCAACCCTTCCATATCAGATCAGATTCATTTTATTGTACATAAGTTCAAGTGTCATTTTCCAATGAGCAGTTTACATGCCACACATACCTCATTCATAAATGCCATATTTCTGACAGAAGTAAAACAATAATCTCCTGGGTTGGCATGCAGTAATTAAATTATTGAAAACTAGTTATGTTCCTTTAATGTCCAAAGATTATCAATGTATTTTCCTGATGAAGGTCACCTCAGAAGTCTAAAAATTCAGTTTTTTTTTTTTTTAGAAATATTCTCAGAGTACATGCAGATAGTGTGAATAGTGCATACATCCTTAGCTAAGAGAGGACTGACTTTGCCCTGAGCTCCTGCAGGACAATTCCGATTCATTTGAAAAGCCTTTTTAAAGGATGCCTTTGTTACAGGAGGCCTGGCCAGTTAGATGTCTTGCAATGTGAATTATCATGAGTGGAGCAATGTGGCATCCATTTAGTCCCCAATAGTCTGCATAACTCAACCCTATGGCTAATCAAACATGAAGTTCCAGTGAAATATTCAGATGCTGGTGGTGGAAGGAGCTCCCCTGACTGCCTATTGTCACCGAAGGAGTGCAAAAGGATAAAAACTTCCTGCAGACAACAGAAGTTCACCATCCTAAAGTACTCTTTCTCTGAACTGTGCCCTGCTGATCTTGCCCCTTGGCTCCTTATCATGTTTTCTTTTTCTATAACTTGCCATAGCTGCATGGTTTAAGAATATTACTTTCAATGAGCACTGTAAGTTTTACCTTTGTGTAACTTTCTCAAAATTTTGCTTAGATTTGGCAAGACAACTGTAACTGGCAATTGGTATCAACAGTGAGTCTGCTCTTAAGGATTGTCTCTCCTAACTTGACAGAGTCCCTCACATGTCAGGAGCTCTCTCCAAAGAACCACTTTGTTAATGATACTGTAGCAAATAACAATGCATGCAGGGATACATGAAGAATTTAGTGTTACAATGCAATAATATACCTTCTAACAAGAGATATATGAAGTAGACAGAAACTATGAGACTTCCAAAGGTATCAGTGGTAGGACGAAAGAAAACTTCTGGTGCCAGAACCTGTACAGTGAGGACATATTGACTGGACGTCTACATATCAGATAATAACCTGTAAGTAACAACAGTATGGAAGACCCAGCTATCTGAACATTTGAGAGCATGAGCAGCAGAGAATGGTAATGATACATATTGAGCCTGAAATGCCCCTTAACCATGCTGAATCTTTGAGTCTTTGGATATTGATTGATTCAATCCAGAGGGCTGTGAGGTGACCAGTGGATTATTTCATCTATGCAGTCATGATTTAATGGCATTATTAGATGGTGACAGAGCCTAGAGATTGGGCTCTGGCTAGAGGAAGTAGGTCACTGGGCTTGTCTTTGAAGTGTGCTATTTTGTTCCAACCCTTTCTGTCACTGTCTCTCTGCCTCCCAGCTGCCAGGAGGTGATCAGCTCAGATCCATGCAGCACTCTCTGATATCGCAGCATTCTGCCTCACTTCAGTCCCATGGCAACGGAGCCAGCTTATTGTGTGCTGAAACCTTGAGGCCATAAGCCAAAGAAACTTTTCCAGCTTCAAGTTGCTTTCACAAATATTTGTCAGACTAATATAAAAACAAAACAAAACAAAACAAAACAAAACAAAAAACCTACAATCTGGCTTCACAGAAGGTGAGCTCATTCTCCAATAAGCTTATTAGGTTTTCATGATTCATAGAAAATGATAAAAATCTTAGGACTATAGTACTTATGGAACATATAATCTGTTAAAAGCACTATTGGGTAGTCTAGCTGTTTTTTTTTTTTTACATAAAATTAAAAGTTCAGTTACTTTGAAACTTACTTGCTTCTAAGAACTGTAAAATATCAAACACTTACTAGTCAAGCTGAATTTAAAAAAATATAGCCATATGAAAAATTATATACGTTTAAACAATTTTAAACTATTTAGAAAAGCTGCAACTGTATTTAGACAATGTACTTTCAGCAGATTAGTTTAAACATACCAAAAACTTAAGCTCCAGCAAACCTACATGATTCACATAACAGAGTTTAAGCATGCAGCATAGTCTTGGGTTAGTCATGATTTGATGTTTCTAACAAATGGGTACTAAAAAGATCATCCTTTGAGCTTCAGGGGGCAAATATTAGAATTATTTGAAAGCTGGCTATCATAGAATACACTTGTAATTATATCACTCAAGAAATTATGCAAGAGTACTGCAAGTTCAAGGCTAGCCAGAGTTTTAAGAAGAGATCTTGTCACAACAATTAATAAGAATATAAATGACCAAAATAAGTTAATTCAAATATGTAAACTCAAGATCAGTGAATAATTAATCATTCACTGCTTTACATCTGTAATAGTAAATTTCTAAATGTTGTTTCCCTGTAATAAGACATACTTGTGACAACTATTTATTTTCAATGATGTCCTGGTTAGATTTTGTCAACTTGATCTAAGCTATAATCTTCTGGGATGAGGGAATCTTGATTGAGAAAATACCCTCATCAAGTTGGATTGTGGACAAACCTGTGGCCATTTTTCTTGGATAATTACTGATACAGGAAGGTATGGCCCACTGGAGGTGGGACTATCCTTGTGTAGGTGGTTCGGGTAATAAAAGAAAGCAAACTGAGCAAGTCATTAGGCCAGTAAACAGCACTCCTCCAGGGCTTCTGCTTCAGTTCCTGTGTCTAATTCCTACTCTGCTTGAAATTCTGCACTGACTTGCTGTTACTTAGACTTATAAGATGAAACAAATTCTTTCCTTTTTAAGTTAACTTTGGTCATGGTATTTTATCACAGCAAAAGAAGCTCTAAATAGAACATGTATTGATCCCAGGTTCATGGGACATTGCTGTGACAGACATGACCTCATGTTATGAGGAAAGATACTGTTGTATCATTTAAAGTACAGATTGCTCAGCACTCATAGAAATGTTCAATTGAAGTTTGGAAGTTAAGAATGTTGATATCGCCCTGTTCCCAAACCCCATGGGAGAGAGAGCTGATTGCCCAGATGTGTGGGCAATCCTGAGACTGCAGGGCAGGAGAGACCACCACTTCTGCACACCTTTGCCCACATCCCTGGCCCAAGAGGAAACTGTATAGGGCCTCTGGCCACAGGCAGATGGGGAGGTCAAGCTGCAGGAGCCCTGAGGTACAGACTGCGCCCAGAACTGAAGAGACCAGGTCAAAGAGCTCCCTGCACTCAAATCCCGTGAGAGGGAAAGTTAGACCTTGAGAGGAGCAGACACACCTGGGAAACCAGAGGAGACTACTCTCTGCCCACATTTCTGACTCTAGAGGAAAACCCCTAGCACCATCTGGGCCCCCTGCCCACAGAGACCCAGGAGAAGTAGGAGCAGGCCCTTCTGGTTCCCGCCCACAGGGAGAGCTGAAAGCCATTGGTCAGGAACTACTAGAGGCCTGAAAGCTGAATACTCTGTTCCCATAACTGGCTGAAAAAAAACAGTAAAACAGGTCTATAGCACTCCTGACACACAGGCCTATAGGATGGTCAAGCCACTGTCAGAAATAGCAAAACAAGGTAACAAGAGAGACAACCTGATGGCGAGAGGCAAGCACAGGAACCTAAGCAACAGAAAACAAGACTACATGGCATCATCAGAGCCCAATTCTCCCACTGTCGCGCCCACCTCCACCAGCAAGGAAGACTCAACACAGTTGGGTTCTTCTCAATAGCCTTTATTGCAGGACCACCTTCATTGCTGATACGGGGACCTCCAGCAGCAAAAACGCTCGCCTTATATACACAACAGTCCTTCAGGGATTGGCGGAGGATGTATCACCCCACCATCACCCCTGCTACTTGTCCTCCAAGGATTGGCGGAGCACTAATCGCCTCATTAGCATGGTACCACCTTGGCCAGACTGATGCCAGGTGCAAAACCCGTGCATGCACAGTACTGCTGTGTCACAGGAGGGCACCAGATCACCTCATTATCCTACAGCTGCCCTGGCAAGGGGACAAGCCTGTGCATGCGCGATAAGTTGTTTACACAGGTGGGACTGGGCGCCAACTTTGCTCCACTGCCTCTCCCCACATCCCACCAAAGCAAATACTGAATATCTAAACACACCAGAAAAGCAAGATCTAGATTTAAAATCACATATGACCATGATGATGGAGGACTTTATGACATAAAGAACTCCCTTAGAGAAATGCATGAAAACACAAGTAAACAAGTAAAAGCCCTTAGAGAGGAAACACAAAAATCCCTGAAAGAATTACAGGAAAACACAATCAAACAGGTGAAAAAAATGAAAATGGAAATAGAAACAATAAAGAAAGCATAAAGGGACACAATCCTGGATATAGAAAATCAAAGGAAGAGACATGGAGCCAAAGATACGAGCATCACCAACAGAATACAAGAGATAGAAGAGAGAATCCCAGGAGCAGAAGATTCTATAGAAATCATCGGCACAACTGTTAAAGATAATGTAAAAGGGAAAAAGCTACTGGTCCAAAACATACAGAAAATCCAGGACACAATGAGAAGATCAAACCTAAGCATAATAGGTATAGAAGAGAGTGAAGATTCCCAACTCAAAGGGCCAGTAAATATCTTCAACAAAATCATAGAAGAAAACTTCCCTAACCTAAAGAAAGAGATGCCCATAAACATACAAGAACCCTACAGATCTCCAAATACATTGGAACAGAAGAAAAATTCCTCATGTCACATAATAGTCAAACTACCAAATGCACAAAAAGGAAAGAAAGAAAGAAAAAACAAAGAAAGAAAGAAAGAAAGAAAGAAAGAAAGAAAGGAAGGAAGAAAGAAAGAAGGAAAGAAAGAAGTAAGTAAAAAGTAGAAAGAAGTAAAAAGTAAAGTAGAAAAAGTAAAAAGAAGAAAGAAAGTAGTAAGGGAAAAAGATCAAGAGACATATAAAGGCAGACCCATCAGAATTACACCAGACTTTTCACCAGAGGCTATGGAAGCCAGAAGATCCTGGACAGATGTCATACAGACCCTAAGAGAACATAAATGCCAGCCCAGGTTACTGTATTCAGCAAAACTCTCAATTAACATAGATGGAGGAACCATGATGTTCCACTACAAAACCAAATTTACACAATATATTTCTCCAAATCCAACCCTAAAAAGGTAATAAATGGTAAAGCCAAACACAAGGAGGCAAGCCACATCCTAGAAAAGGCAAGAAACTAATCCTTTTGCAACAAAACAAACAGAAAACAAGCACACAAACATAATCTTACCTCCAAATACAAAGATATTAGGAAGCAACAATCACTATTCCTTAATATCTTTCAACATCAATGGACTCAATTCCCCCAATAAAAAGACACAGATTAACAAACTGGATAGCTAATGGGGACCCAGCATTTTCTGCCTACAGGAAACACACCTCATAGGCAAGGACAGACACTACCTCAGAGTAAAAGGCTGGAAAACAACTTTCCAAGCAAATGGTCTGAAGAAGCAAGCTGAAGTAGCCATTCTAACATCCAATAAAATCGATTTTCACCCAAAAGTCATCAAAAAAGAAAAGGAAAGACACTTCATATTCATCAAAGGAAAAATACACCAAGATGAACTCTCAATCCTAAATATCTATGCTCCAAATACAAGGGCACCTATGTACATAAAATAAACCTTACTAAAGTTCAAAACACACATTGCACCTCACACAATAATAGTAGGAGATTTCAACACCCCACTCTCATCAATGGACAGATCATGGAAATAGAAATTAAACAGAGACATAGACAGACTAATAGAAATTATGAACCAAATGGACTTAACCGATATTTATAGAACATTCTATCCTAAAACAAAAGGATATACTTCTTCTCACCACCTCATGATACTTTCTCAAAATTGACCATATATTCGGGCACAGAACAGGCCTCAACAGATACAGAAAGATAGAGATAATCCCATGTGTCCTATTAGACTACCACAGGCTAAAGCTGGTCATCAATAACAATAAGGAAAGTACACCCACATATACATGGAAGTTGAACACTGCTCTACTCAATGATAACCTGGTCAAGGAAGAAATAAAGAAAGAAATTAAAAACTTCTTAAAATTTAATGAAAATGAAGGTACAACATACCCAAACTTCTGGGACACAATGAAATCTGTCCTAAGAAGAAAACACATAGCTCTGAGTGTCTGCAGAAAGAAACAGGAGAGAGCATGTATTAGCAGCTTGACAGCACACCTAAAAGCTCTAGAACAAAAAGAAGCAAATCCACCCAGGAGGAGTAGAAAGCAGGAAATAAACTCAGGGCTGAAATCAACCTAGTAGAAACAAAAAGTACTATACAAAGAATCAACAAAACAAAAAGCTGGTTCTTTCAGAAAATCAACAAGAGAGATAAACCCTTAGCCAGACTAACCAGAGGATACAGAGAGTGTCTCCAAATTAAGAAAACCAGAAATGAAAAGGGAGACATAACAACAGAATCGGAGGAAATTTAAAAAATCATCAGATCCTACTACAAAAGCCTATATTCAACAAAACTTGAAAATCTGGATGAAATGGACAATTTCCTAGGCAGATACCAGCTACTGAAGTTAAATCAAAAACAAATAAACCATTTAAACAACTGCAAAACTCATAAAGAAATAGAAGCAGCCATTAAAAGTCTCCCAAATAGAGCTCAGGTCCAAATATGTTCAGTGCAGAATTCTATCAGACTTCATAGAAGACCTCATACCAATATTATCCAAACTATTCCACAAAATTGAAACAGATGGAGCACTACCGAATTCCTTCTATGAAGACACAATTACTCTTTTACCTAAACCACACAAAGACCCAACAAAGAAAGAGGACTTCAGACCAATTTCCCTTATGAATATCGATGCAAAAATACTCAATAAAATACTTGCAAACCGAATCTAAGAACACATCAAAACAATTATCCATCATGATCAAGTAGGCTTCATCACAGGTATGCAGGGATGGTTTAATATAAGGAAAACCAACAACGTAATCCAATAATGTAAACAAACTGAAAGATAAAAGCCACATGATCATTTCATTAGATGCTGAGAAAGCATTTGTCAAAATTCAACACCCCTTCATTATAAAAGACGTGGAAAGAACAGGAATTCAAGGCTAATATCTAAACATAGTGAAAGCCCTATACAGCAAACCAGTAGCTAACATTAATCTAAAGGGAGAGAAACTTGAAGCAATCCCACTAAAATCAGGGACTAGACTAGGTTGTCCACTCTCTTCCTACTTATTTAATATAGTTCTTGAAGTACTAGCCAGAGCAAAAAGACAACAAAAGGAGATCAAAGGGATACAGATTGAAAAGGGAGAAGTCAAAATATCACTATTTGCAGATGATATGATTGTATATTTAAGTGATCCCAAAAGTTCCAACAGAGAACTACTTAACCTGATAAACACCTTCAGCAAAGTGGCTGGTTATAAAATTAACTCAAATAAATCAGTAGCCTTCCTCTACAAAAAAGAGAAACAAGCTGAGAACGAAATTAGGGAAACAATACCCTTCATAATAGTCCCAGATAATATAAAATACCTCAGAGTGAGTTCAACCAAGCAAGTGAAAGATTTGTAGGAAAAGAACTTCAAGCCTCTGAAGAAAGAAATTGAAGAAGATCTCAGAAGATGGAAAAATCTCCCATGCTCATGGATTGGCAGGATTAATATAGTAAAAATGGCCATTTTAACAAAAGTGATCTACAGATTCAATGAAATCCCATCAAAATACCAATCCAATTCTTCAGAAAGTTAAACAGAACAATTTGCAAATTCCTCTGGAATAACAAAAAACCCAAGAGAGCTAAAACTCTCCTCAACAATAAAAGGGCTTCTGGGGGAATCACTATCCCTGAACTCAAGCAGTATTACAGAGCAATATTGATAAAAAAAAACAAAACAACAACAAAAAAACACCAAAAAAAAAACAAAACAAAAACTGTATGGTATTGGTACAGAGACAGACAGATAGACCAGTGGAATAGAATTTAAGACCCAGAAACAAACCCACACACCTATGGTCATTTGATTCTTGACAAAGGAGCCAAAACCATCCAATGGACAAAAGATAGCATTTTCAGCAAATGGTGCTGGTTCAACTGGAGGTCAACATGTAGAAGAATGCAGATTGATCCATGCTTATCACCCTGTACAAAGCTTAAGTCCAAGTGGATCAAGGACCGCCACATCAAACCAGATACACTCAAACTAATAGAAGAAAAACTAGGGAAGCATCTGGAACACATGGGCACTGGAAAAAATTTCCTGAACAAAACACCAATGGCTTATGCTCTAAGATCAAGAATCGACAAATGGGATCTCATAAAATTGCAAAGCTTCTGTAAGGCAAAGGTCACTGTGGTTAGGACAAAACGGCAACCAACAGATTGGGAAAAGATCTTTACCAATCCTACAACAGATAGAGGCCTTATATCCAAAATATACAAAGAACTCAAGAAGTTAGACCGCAGGGAGACAAATAACCCTATTAAAAAATGGGGCTCAGAGCTAAACAAAGAATTCACAGCTGAGGAATGCCGAATGGCTGAGAAACACCTAAAGAAATGTTCAACAACTTTAGTCATAAGGGAAATGCAAATCAAAACAACCCTGAGATTCCACCTCACACCAGTGAGAATGGCTAAGATCAATAACTCTGTCGACAACAGATACTGACGAGGATGTGGAGAAAAAGGAACACGCCTCCATTGTTGGTGGGATTGCACACTGGTACAACCATTCTGGGAATCAGTCGGGAGGTTCCTCAGAAAATTGGATATTGCAATACGTGAGGACCCAGCTATACCTCTCCTGGGCATATACCCAAAACATACAAGATGCCCCAACATTTAACAAAGACACATGCTCCACTATGTTCATAGCAGCCTTATTTATAATAGCCAGAAGCTGGAAAGAACCCAGATGCCCTTCAACAAAGGAATGGATACAGAATATGTGGTACATCCACACAATGGAGTACTACTCAGCTATCAAAAACAATGACTTTATGAAATTCATAGGCAAATGGATGGAACTGGAAAATATCATCCTGAGTGAGGTAACTGAATCATAGAAAAGCACACGTGGTATGCACTCACTGATAAGTGTATATTAGCCCAAGTGCTCGAATTACCTTAAATGTACAGAACACCTGCAACTCAAGAGGGATGACCAAAATTCGAATGCTTCACTCCTTCTTTGAAAGGGGAACAAGAATACCCTTGGCAGGGAATAGGGAGGCAATGTTTAAAACAGAGGTAGAAGGAACACCCATTCAGAGCCTGCCCCACATGTGGCCCATACATATACAGCCACCCAATTAGATAAGATGGATGAAGCAAAGAAGTGCAGGCCGACAGGAACCGGATGTAGATCTCTCCTGAGACACACAGCCAGAATACAGCAAATACATAGGCGAATGCCAGCAGCAAACCACTGAACTGAGAATAGGACCCCCGTTGAAGGAATCAGAGAAAGGACTGGAAGAGCTTGAAGGGGCTCGAGACCCCATATGAACAACAATGCCAAGCAACCAGAGCTTCCAGGGACTAAGCCACTACCTAATGACTATACATGGACTGACCCTGGACTCTGACCTCATAGGTAGCAATGAATAGCCTAGTAAGAGCACCAGTGGAAGGGGAAGCCCTC
The DNA here is from genome assembly GCF_021556685.1 of Rattus norvegicus. Lineage (NCBI taxonomy): Eukaryota > Metazoa > Chordata > Mammalia > Rodentia > Muridae > Rattus > Rattus norvegicus. The sequence continues at coordinate 92,027,831 of NC_141539.1, read as the reverse complement.
GATCCTGCCAAGACGGAACCCCCAGTGAAAGGGATTCTTGGGCGGGGAGGGCGGTAATGGGGGGGAGAATGGGGAGGGGAACACCCATATAGAAGGGAAGGGAGAAGGGTTAGAGGGATGTTTGCCCGGAAACCGGGAAAGGGAATAACATTTGAAATGTAAATAAGAAATACCCAATTTAATTAAGGTGGAAATAAAAAAGAGCTCTAAAAAAAGAGTGTTGATATCAAGGCAGATAGTGGATAACTGGTGTTTGTGATGTCTTAGAGGAAAGCAAAGGCCCTATGGGAGCCAAATATGCTATTTTGAATTAAGAATATGTGTTTCTGATCTTCTACAGCTGAAAAAAATGGCTATCTTTAACAAGAGAATATTTCCACTAATGTAGAATGTTTGCTTAGACAACTGATGAGGTTCTGGTCTGCTGGGGCTAAAGAACCAGCTGTATTTAGAAGAGGCCAGCATACTTGACTCAAAAATCTGGAAGGTGTTTCCTCAGCACACTGAAACTGTGGTCAGAGGGACCCAAGGCTTTGTGCTGACAGGCAAGCTTAGTGATATGTAAGAATTTTCCAGATGGTACTTTTCCAGGCATGAAGGGGTCATAGGGAGCAGTATATGAAGCCATGGGAGGCCCTTGAGGAAGCTGTAACCTCAGTTATCTTAAATGCCCCAGGGTTCGAGAAGTCACAAAGAGGCTTGGCGACCTGCGGTAGGGTCAGAGTTTCTGTAAAAAGAACAGAACATAGATTATTGGTGAAGATACAGATCAATTACAACAGAACCTTCCTCGCATGTTAGAGAGCTGCAGCTGCAGGATGGAGTCAACCTTATCCTAGGAGACAAGCTTTAAGTGCTTTAGAGAGCAGAACAGGGGAAATAGAACAGCTCAGGCCCTTTGGAGTATAGGAAACCTTGAGTCCCATAAATCTGACACCGAAGTTCACACTGCTACACTTTGGTTTCACTTTGTTCTGATCCTCTCTAACCTGATTCTTCTGTCTTGAAATAAAGTATTTAACTTTTTTTTTAAATAGAAGCTCCTGGTTGAGAGTCTTTGGATATCTTAGAGAGGATTTAAATTTTGAAAGAGACTTAGAATGTTTAAAAGTGTATGTGTTTTTAAAGAGTATAGAACTTTTAAAAGGTGAAATGCATTTTATAGTGAGATACTGTTATATGAATTCTTGGAGATAAATAATAAAGCAAAGTTTATAGTTTAATAGTAATAGATAATGGCATGTCAAACTGACAAAGGGTCAATTATCTTGGTTTTACTTGTTTTTTTGCTTTTGTGTTGTTTTCTTTTGTTTTTTTGTCAATAAGACATAGTAATCATTTGGATAATCAATTGAGAAATACCACCACACAGCTATCCTGTTGGTAGGCCTGCGAAATTCTTTTCTTGAATATTGACTGATAAAGGCCCAGCCCACTAAGAGTGTTGGCATTCTTGGGAGCTGGTAGTCAGTGGCAAGAAGGCAGGCTTAGCAAGCCACAAAGAGCAAAGTAAAGCAGTATTCCTTCAGGATTTCTGCCTCCAGGTTCCTGCTCTGACTTCCCTCGGTAATGGACTGTTACCTGGATATATAAGATGAAATGAACCCTTTCCTCCTTCAACTTTCTCTTGTGTCTGGTGTTTTATCACAGCAATAAAATTCCTAACTAAGACAAATGTTAAAGCTGTCCAAGCATGCCAAGGAAAGTCATCTAAGCTGCTTATCCAGGAACTCCCACTGGGTGACAAAGGATACTTAAGAGCTGTCAGGTTGGGGGTGGGGGGATCAATCGAAAATCTAGTCAACAGCTTTGTGAATTTTCCAGTTCTAAACCCTAGGCTAAGTATTTCCCATGCATTGCTTTAAAGGACATTTAAACTGTTGATGGTATCTGGCCAATAGAGTGATCTGTTAGAAGTACTATTCAGAAGCATTATCTGCCTCTTCAAACCACACTCCACCTTCTGAAGGCTGGGAGATGGAATGAAGAGGTTTCTTATTTTTACATTTAAGAGATCAAATTAAATGATCTTTACACTTTGATATATATTTTATGATAGTACCTTCTTTTTGGGTCTTATAAGTTGACTTACTTTAATTGCAAAGCCATAGTCAGACAAAATATGTATTTCTAATGGGCATAGGAGAGTTTTGCAATTTCTCCTCCTTGGAGTTACACTGCAGTGAATGACAGCACGGTGACAAAGGAGGCTGAGGTCCAGTACAGCTCATTAAACATGTTCAAGGAAACTGGTAGACAGATGTGATCTGATATTTCAACCAGGTTCTTAAATCATTGCATTGTGGCAATAGATCTGAACTTAAGGAGTGAGAAGGAAGAAACAACAGGAGAGGGAGAGGAAGATGGAGAAGAGAGAAGGAGGGAGGGAGGGAGGGAAGGGGAGAGAGAGAGAGAGAGAGAGAGAGAGAGAGAGAGAGAGAGAACAGAAACTGAAATTAAAAAGTCATAGGAATTCCAGATTGTTTAAACCATTTTCATCAAATTTCACCTATGTAGGCAAGGTTGTGTTATTTAACATAACAGTAGAGAAGCAAGTGGTTATTACTGAAGGCTGCCCAGGTTTTTTCAGCAGGCGACAAAGCTGAGCACCTCTCTGCTCTGGAGCCTTATCTCTGCAAAGCAGCAGCCTTGAGAACACAGCTCACTCCATCTGTGTTACATGTTCTGATCCTAGCAGCTGAGGAACACAGCACGTGATAGACTCCTAACCCCTGGGGAACTGGAGCAGTCAGACAGCAAAGAAATACATGCTTGGCACAAATACTTCCTTCCATCCGCTGTGTTTACACACACGCTGCACTGTGAGATGCACGCCCTGCGCCTTAAGTCACCTGATGTTTGAGGCTGTTGCAGAATCTGGCTGACGGTTTACATTTTAGTGCACTTATAGATTCAAGAGCCTTTAAATAATATGTCCTAGATACTCGTTTCATTTCATGATAGGTGACAACGGTGGCTATTGGATATGTTGCATTTTGCATCACTGTTCTGTGTGCACAAACACGGTCTTTGAACACTTGTCCAAGCCACACAACGAGGCTCTCAGTAGCTGCTGTTTTCAAATTGCTTACTAGCTGTTTGTTATTGTTGCTTCATGGTGGTATCGCTATTGCTTTCAGTTCTCCTTGTTACTGCCAAATGGAAAGAGAGTAGGGTGTTCTTACTTCAGACTTTTGTCACCTGATAACATATTCAAGCTGGAAAATGCACACGATGTGACAACTTCAGACTAGATGAGGGATCTGTGTAATTCTCATACGTGTTCATTTTATATATATTTATGCAGCATATAAATATATTCAATCTTTTAAGGGTATGCGGATTGAATCATGTGAAATAAAATTCTGCTTTCCGATCATGAGGGATTAATGACTGAGCGAGAAAAAGGGAAAGGATACTTGACGTGGAAGTTGGTGACAGGGTGAGTAAGCGAGTTAGGAGATGTTAGAGCTCTGGTATACCCAGTCATTTTCCCAAATGAGCATACAGATCTGCAGGCTTTCCTCCACATACAAATCATGAAGCTGTGGAGACAGAAAAGGAACTTTATATTTTTCTAAGTTCATAACTGAAATTCCTCCAAACAGCAGGTAAACAAGGAGGAAATATTAATTTATTAATTACATCTTTAAGCCTTTAAGCTACATTTATTTTATTTGGTATAGGTATAGCATGCTTTCGGAGATCAGAGGAAAGCATTAGGTCAGATATTTGCAAGTCGCCATATGGGTATTCGGGACTGAAACAAGGTCACCTCCAAGAGCACCAAATAATCTTAATAATCAAGACATCTCTCTTTTGTCTCTAGAAGTTGAGAAATAAAAACCCAAAGATAAGTTTGGAAAAATTATTTCATACTAAGTTTATAGAATTAGCAACACACTATAGAGAAACATGTCCAGGCGAAGAGAGTATGAAGAAATGATAATAAAGTTTGCAAGGACTTAGCAGCCCCCCCCTTTCTCCTTTGAGAAGTTGGATGCACCTCCTGGGTATTACCCCATCCTGCATATCAAGTCACTGAAGGACTAGGCATATCCTCTTACACTGAGGCCAGACAAGGCAGCCTGGGATCGATAGGCAGGCAACAGATTCAGGGATAGCTCCCTGCTCTTCGGGGACTCACATGAAAACCAAGCTGCATATCTGCTACCTATGTGTGGGGGACGGGTTTGGGGGGTAGGCACAGCCCATGCTTAGTCTTTGGTTGATGGTTCAATCTCTGGGAGTCCCCAACAGTCAGAGGTAGTTGACTCGATTGTTTTTTTATGGAGTCCCTATCCCCTTTGGGTTTCTCTATCCTCCCCCAACAATTCCACAAGATTTCCCCAGCCACATAAAATGTTTGGCTGTGTTTCTCTGCATCTATTTCTGCTGGATGTTGAATGGAGCCTCTCAGAGTTTGGCCTTGTTAGGCTTCTGTCTGAAAGCATAACAGAGCATCATTAATAGTATCAGGGATTGATTCCTGCTCATAGGATCCGTCTCAAATTCACCAGTCATTGATTAACCGACCATTCCCTCCATGTCTGTTCCATATTTGTCCCTGCACATCATGGCAGGACACATCTTGTGTGGAAGGTTTTGTGGGTTTTTACTATCCCTGTCCCTCCACTGCCTGACCGGACGAGGTGGCCATTTCAAGCTCCAAACTCACTGCTAAAATTCTCAATCAGAGTCAACCCCCATAGACTCCCTGGGGCCTCCACCGTCTCAGGTCTCTAACATGTCCTCCCACTGCCTGCCCCCCAATTTCCAATTTCTCTCCCCATTATTCCATACAAGTGACGCACCACTGCCATGTTCCCCAACCCATCCCCTCTTCTATCCAGCTTAACTAGCACCCCTCCATCCACCTCCAATGTGTGTTTTATTTCTCCTTCTGAGGAAGATTCAAGCATCCTCCCTTCAGACTGCCTTATTACCTAGTTTCTTTGGGTTTGTGGATTATTGTAGGATGATGTCATTATGCAGGTGAAGGCAGGTACAAGATAGAACAAGACCTGTCATTGGATGAGAAGGAAGGATGGGCGGGAGAAAAGTTTGGGAGGAAGAGACTGGAGCAAGAAGAGAGAGCAATAGATATAACATGGCAGTGGATTTAAGATTCCTCTCGCACATCTACAGCTTGTTATGAGTATTCTTAAGGGATGGATGTGTACAGGGTTTTGTATGTCTAGATGAGCAAATTATATGTTATTTAAGTGGGCAATTATATCTTATCAATTGGATCAGACGTGTTGTGTGTTCTTTCATGTGGCGACTTAATTGAATTCAAGAGAGCGTGTGGTGGCTGGACACACTGGGCCGCCACAGAACTGGGATGTGTATGTCTGGCATGATGGCAACCTGCCTTGGGAACTAGATGGGTAGAGAGATTGTTGCCAGACTCAGAGAGTAGCCATCCGCAGTGTGATATGGGATGGAGCAGAGCGGGTGAGATACTTAGCTGACTGAGATGAAAATATCAAACAGATGTAATGTGGCCACACGGTTCTGGCATTAGAGCAGGTTAAAAGAAAGCCTTGTTTTAATTTTACAGCAACAGGTTATAGCATGGTTATCCTGCACTTTGTGGCTAATGTCCACTTATAGAAGAGGACATACAATACTTGTCTTCCTGGCTCTGATTCATGGCACTCAAGTTCCACCTTTTGACTGAAAAATTCATGAAGTCTTTTTTTTTGTTTGTTTGTTTTTACTCTTTCATAACTGAGATTTTATTGGACGAGGAGCAGAGTACATAGACATTCCAATTCTTATCACAAGTACCCAAACTCTGAAGGGTCATACATTGTGTTCATGCATGCAAATGCAGAGGTATTTATTGGTTTTCTTTGAACTTATTCCAGTATGTTCCAGATTCAAACTTGGCAACTTTCCTTAAGACATCTCATAATAATCAAATGCTCATAATCCTCAATTCTACTAATTCTCAATTTTATACCACACACAGAACATACTCAAAATTTCCATCTTTTGCAGCACATTTTCACAACTGTTACTAAATGGACTTCCATTACCACAGACACCACAGTTCTGACAGGGCAAGGGCCAAAGACTGGCTTTCTTACGAAATGGTTCTACTAGAAACATGAGACCAGATATAACTGAAAATATTCACAGCCTCTCCTGATTCAGTCTCCTGTTATTTTCTGGTTGTACCAAAAAATAAACAACCAGCAAATGATTTAACCTCTTAAAAAATAAAACAAAAGAAAAAAAAACAAAAACAAAGAAAAAATCAAACCCTTACACTTAAAAAATGGGAAGAGGTAGGATTCACTCACCTTTTAAAAATGTTTCTAGAGCTATTAAAAAACTCGCATTTACAGAATAGTTGATTAAAAAAAATCCCTCTGGATTGTACAAGGAGGCGGGGACCACTGATAGTCGGACCTGGCTTCTTTCTCTTCTTCAAAGGTTGCACTCAGGTTTTCCGTCTCTCCATTTTCTTGCAGGCAGTTTGCTGGTCAGTCACTTCAGTCTGTTTGCCCTTCGCTCCCCTCTTCCCTTTTATCTGCATTTTTTTTCTTTCTTTCTTTTTTTTTTTTTCGGAGTTTGGGGACCGAACCCAGGGCCCAGGGCCTTGCGCTTTCTAGGCAAGCGCTCTACCACTGAGCTAAATCCCCAACCCCTTTATCTGCATTTTTGTCTGATCCTTTTCCGTGGCCCTTTTTGGCTTTATGTCCACCTTGGTAGTGGCAGACTTGGCTGACAGCCTCTAGGAGCAGTGCTTGGGCTCCGCCTTCCCTGCTCCATTGGTGCTAACCTCCTTCTTGGGCATCTATCTTAGCTAGCAGCTCCGACTGGGAGACACTTGCGACGCTGCACTGCCTAGCTGCCACCACACAAACTGTTGCGACCCTGAAGTCTTTCTTTTTAATAGCTGAATAATATTCCATTGTGTAGATGAACCACGTTTTCTTTATCAATTCTATAGTTGAGAGGAATCTGAGTTGTTTCCATTTTCAGGGGATTACAAATAAAGTTGTTATCAACATAGGTGAACAAGTGTTAGGTATATGGTCAGCAGTAGTATAGGTGGGTCGTGAGGTAGAAGTATTCCCAAATTTCTGAGAAACCACCAATTTGATTTCCAGGATACTTGTACAAGTTTACACTCCCACCAGCAATGGCGGACCGTTCTCCTTGCCTCGAATTTTTGCCAGCATTTGCTGTTGCTTGAGATTTTGATCTTACCCGTTCTGAAGGGTATAAAGTGAAATCTCACTTTGATTTGAATTTACCTGATGACTAAGGACACTGAATATCTTGAAGTGTTCCTCAGTCATTCAAAATTCCTCTGTTGGTTGGATGCTATTTATGTTGCTGGGTAATGGTCCCCATAACATCTATCTCCAGATCTTAAATTCCCCTCTTAGGAGAAGATCAAATATAGGTCAAATGACCATTTCAGGAGCAGAGGGGTAAAGAAGGAATTCTGTTTTGTTTTCATGATTCGCTCTATGCATGCAGGGTCAGGAAAGAGAGAAAGACCGATGAAGCTGTAAGCTGTGATTTCCAGATTACTCCACACTAAAATATTCATGCTTCAGGTAGTGTGACCCTCTATCACTGTGTGAGGCTGGGTATACGTCATAGTCTATATGCATCCCAGGTTCTCCACATTGAAACATGTCAGAAGAGAAGGTGAGAAGACAGTCATGAAAAGTAAATAAGAAAATTATCAGCATTTTTGAATCACATCACGTAGGTATGATAAATCTTGCCATCCCTCAGTCAGTCATTCCTCCAGTGACACCAGGCAATAAAACCAACTAATCTGAATTACCAGTTCAGTCAACTAATTCCAATCCTTGGGATTTTGTCATAGAAAAATTTATTTTTGTTTGGCAAAGTGTATTCGTGATGTACTTCATAAAATTTGCATCCAGTACTACTCCCCTGTTTACTCCAGTCTTCAATGCCTGTCATTCAGGTTTCTGGAAGCAGACAGGCATTCAGGAGGGAATAAGAGGCATTGGAAACAGGACAACATTTGGCAGATGAAGAGTCTTTTGAAGTCTCTTGTGGTATTGGTACACATTGCCTATTTTAGATTTAATTAAGGACTTAATTTTCTTAGAAGTATTCTTCTGGTATCTGCAACCAGATACATTACTTTATAAATAAAGCTAAGTCCTTAGAAGAAAGTCATGCAATTTTGGTCTACTATATTCTAAACATGGCTTTATGCACATTTTGAAAAGAAATAACAGTTACGAAATGTTAAGGAACTACAAAAGAGCTTCACTTGTGCATCTGCAGACTAATAGTTAAGGCTTAATAGTCTCTGTTTTATTTTAGCTAGCAAAACTCTGGTTTTCTGTGCTGAATGGATTGGGTCCACGTAGCTGATTTTTCAGTCTTCAAGGTGAGTACATGTTAGGGATTCCTCATTATTTACAGATGATAAAAAGGTAAACTACTATGATTCAGTGGATCAGAATAAGATAGCAGCAAAATGTCAATTTAGAATCAGCTAATAAAAACAGCTTTGCCTATTTCATAATTTATCAAGTTCTGCTATTTTCTGTGCAGGAGCCTTCAAAGCCACTCGTGAAAAGAAGACCAATGGGGTCCCTGAAGAGCAACAGTGTGGGAAAAGATTGAATTCCACTCAGTTAGGCCACTGAGATATGGGGAAGAAATGCCCGGCATTAGGGCTCTCAGAGTTAGAAAGAATTAGGTTGTTCTACTGTGCCAGGCAGGAAAAATCTGAGCCAGAGGACAAGGAAAACAGACTTTACCTGTGGGCACTGGTACAATACAGAAGCCTTTCCGGCATTGAAACAAAGGTTGGAAGTGAGGAGGCTGACGAAAAGGTACTAAGTTTTAATTCCAGAAAGAAGTTTAGGTGGGCCTTTGCAGATAAAGACAGCTGTATAACCAGACATGCGTGTCCAAAGCTCTAAGATTGTCACATGAGATGTCATGATCTAAGTTCACAATCAAAAACTGCATAAGTCTCTCTTTCTCTCTCTCTCTCTCTCTCTCTCTCTCTCTCTCTCTCTCTGTAACACACACACACAGAGAGAGAGAGAGAGAGAGAGAGAGAGAGAGAGAGAGAAAGAGGACTTTTTAAAATCATCACATATTTTAACAATACAATTATAACATTTTTCAAATCACCTTCTCAGTATTGTTCATTTAAGTTTTAATAATTGAATTTATGAACCAAGTGTGAGGTCACTAACATCTTGACTGTACTGTCTTCAGCGCCATCACTATAAACTAGGCCTGCATTTATTTAATCTTACTGTAATTTAGCAAAATTAATCTTCCTGTGTAGCACTTGTACATATTTTCTTTGAGATTATAATTAAATTTTAATGACTATAATAACTTAAATGTTATAGTTTTGTTTTTCAAATTCAACTAATTGTTGTAGGTCTCTTTTGCTACATTTTGGATTCTTCTATTTTCCAACCCTTCTCTCCTTTTCTTCCCCTAATACTAGATAAGAGAGAAAAATATGATAGAGGGGACAGAGAAGAGATCCCTGAGTAAAGTCAGAGGTTCGAAAGAGTGGAATTATTGTTAGAATACTTGTTATTAATTAGGGGAGTTGTGTTCCTTGGGGCAAGTTTGATCTTTGCTATCAAGATAATTCTTTTTCTTTCTTTTTGCACATGACTAATTAACAAGCCATAACCAACAGCAAACAAAAAACAACCAAACAAACCACCTATCAGGGCTCTCACATTTATATACCCTCTGAAAAGTCCCCAGATTTCCAGATGTCACACAGTCACAGAAGTTATCTGCAGTTGGCAAAATCAAGTCACTGCTAAAGCATGAGGGAAAATCATGGCTGCTGTGGACAGTTTGAAGCAGCCCATATCCCACACCTGGGATTAAAATGAAAACTTATTCTTAAGATATTTCAGGTTTTTTTTTTTAAGGAAACCAAAAATCCATAATTCTCACTACTAATTGTGATTGGTGTTTTTATGCTGCCTTTTAAGATTGTTTTATGAGATCCCAAGATAATTACATACTTTCCCATTCCTTTATTAATTTTGCTTTTTGTAAATGTTGTATAAAAATATGTGAATCTTGCCTGCCTTGGTTTCTTTGCTCCCTTAATGTTGGGCAGAGGTCAGCCCTCATTTGCTTCATTCTCCTTTAAGCTTCCCTAAGTCTCATAGGACAAGGTTAACAGAGCATTTCTGAAGTATCATAGAGTAAACAGCATTGTGTAAGGTTGACCCATATTATCTTCCTTTTCGGGCTTTGTGTATTTCATTTACAGTGTGATTTTGCATTGATGAGTCTTCAGTTCCCATGTTGATTTAAAGCAGAGACATACTTCATTTTTGTCACAACTGTGGTACTTAAGGACATATTTCTAACATTTTCTCAGATGATTATTACTATAGATAGTTGCCAATTGTCATTGATCAGGTTAAAGATGCCTCATCTTTTTTGGCTGGGGGATTTTATGAGGCAAACATGCCAAGTTTTGTTAGGAGCATTTTTCTGTTACTAGAATAAGTAATATTCCAATTAACCTGTTATTAGATAATATAATAATTGATTTTCCAGCACTAAACTACTATATCATGTTGTGGTCCATCTTGAATTAGAGCTCTCAATATTTTATTTGACATATTTTCCTTTCATCTGTACAAATTTTTCTTATTGTACTATGACTTGGTATATATATATATATATGTATATATATATATATATATATATATATATCAATGATATACTAAAGTGGATAATAGAGGATCTATTTTTAAAATTCAAGTGTTTTTTGTATAGTTTAAATAACTTATTTCTTAACATTGTGATTGCTTTTACTATAAAACAATTGATCTTGGAATTTTCTTTATAAGTAAATCATTAAATTTTAGTACACTAGTACAATTGCTGAAGGTATTTTCTTTCATTTTAAATGCTATGCCTCTCCAATTACTTTTTTGTGTCAAAGTTTGGGCTTTTTTGTTCACACACACACACACACACGTGTGTGTGTGTGTGTGTGTGTGTATTTAATGGTTTGTTTTTGTCTCTTGTTTGTGAATAGTCTTCAATAAACAAATTCTCAGGCAGATGCTTCAGCTCATGGGTCAAGTACAAGCTCATACTTCAAGGGGATCAAAGTTCTGTCTCCAGGAGTATGAACGTTTAGAGCAGAGGGAGGACAGGACAGGATAAAAAAGAGAATTGAGGCTTCCTGGTTGCTGCCGCTGCAGAGAGCCCCTGGGCAGCACCCCACGAGCGAACCTGAGCCTCGGGACCACAGGTAAGACCAAATTTTCTGCTGCAAGAAAGCTGCCTGGTGAGCTTGGGACACACGGAAGCAGAATTTCTCTAGGACCCAGGACGTTCTGTGTTTACCGGAAGTCCCACACCCGCGGATCCCAGCCCGCAGCAGCTCTCTGCTCCCAGACCCGGTGAGAGAGAGACCCAACCGCCTGGTCAGGTGGGCACTCCTGAGGCTGCAGAGCAGAAGAGACCACCAACACTGCTCACCCCTGCCCACATCCCTGGCCCAAGAGGAAACTGTATAAGGCCTCTGGGCTCCCGTGGGGGAGGGCCCAGGAGCAGCAGGACCCCTGCCAGAGACACCACCGGACCCTGAACGAAACAGACCGGATAAACAGTTCTCTGCACCCAAATCCCGTGGGAGGGAGAGCTAAACCTTCAGAGAGGCAGACAAGCCTGGGAAACCAGAAGAGACTGCTCCCTGCACACACATCTCGGACGCCAGAGGAAAAAGCCAAAGACCATCTGGAACCCTGGTGCACTGAAGCTCCCGGAAGGGGCGGCACAGGTCTTCCTGGTTGCTGCCGCTGCAGAGAGCCCCTGGGCAGCACCCCATGAGCAAACCTGAGCCTCGGGACCACAGGTAAGACCAAATTTTCTGCTGCAAGAAAGCTGCCTGGTGAACTCAAGACACAGGCCCACAGGAACAACTGAAGACCTGTAGAGAGGAAAAACTACACACCCGAAAGCAGAACACTCTGTCCCCATAACTGACTGAAAGAGAGGAAAACAGGTCTACAGCACTCCTGACACACAGGCTTATAGGACAGTCTAGCCACTGTCAGAAATAGCAGAACAAAGTAACACTAGAGATAATCTGATGGCGAGAGGCAAGCGCAGGAACCCAAGCAACAGAAACCAAGACTACATGCCATCATCGGAGCCCAATTCTCCCACCAAAACAAACATGGAATATCCAAACACACCAGAAAAGCAAGATCTAGTTTCAAAATCATATTTGATCATGATGCTGGAGGACTTCAAGAAAGACATGAACACACTTAGGGAAGCACAGGAAAACATTAATAAACAAGTAAAAGCCTACAGAGAGGAATCGCAAAAATCCCTGAAAGAATTCCAGGAAAACACAATCAAACAGTTGAAGGAATTAAAAATGGAAATAGAAGCAATCAAGAAAGAACACATGGAAACAACCCTGGATATAGAAAACCAAAAGAAGAGACAAGGAGCTGTAGATACAAGCTTCACCAACAGAATACAAGAGATGGAAGAGAGAATCTCAGGAGCAGAAGATTCCATAGAAATCATTGACTCAACTGTCAAAGATAATGTAAAGCGGAAAAAGCTACTGGTCCAAAACATACAGGAAATCCAGGACTCAATAAGAAGATCAAACCTAAGGATAATAGGTATAGAAGAGAGTGAAGACTCCCAGCTCAAAGGACCAGTAAATATCTTCAACAAAATCATAGAAGAAAACTTCCCTAACCTAAAAAAAGAGATACCCATAGACATACAAGAAGCCTACAGAACTCCAAATAGATTGGACCAGAAAAGAAACACCTCCCGTCACATAATTGTCAAAACACCAAACGCACAAAATAAAGAAAGAATATTAAAAGCAGTAAGGGAAAAAGGTCAAGTAACATATAAAGGGAGACTTATCAGAATCACACCAGACTTCTCGCCAGAAACTATGAAGGCCAGAAGATCCTGGACTGATGTTATACAGACCCTAAGAGAACACAAATGCCAGCCCAGGTTACTGTATCCAGCAAAACTCTCAATTAACATTGATGGAGAAACCAAGATATTCCATGACAAAACCAAATTTACACAATATCTTTCTACAAATCCAGCACTACAAAGGATAATAAATGGTAAAGCCCAACATAAGGAGGCAAGCTATACCCTAGAAGAAGCAAGAAACTAATCGTCTTGGCAACAAAACAAAGAGAATGAAAGCACACAAACATAACCTCACATCCAAATATGAATATAACGGGAAGCAATAATCACTATTCCTTAATATCTCTCAACATCAATGGCCTCAACTCCCCAATAAAAAGACATAGATTAACAAACTGGATACGCAACGAGGACCCTGCATTCTGCTGCCTACAGGAAACACACCTCAGAGAAAAAGACAGACACTACCTCAGAGTGAAAGGCTGGAAAACAACTTTCCAAGCAAATGGTCAGAAGAAGCAAGCTGGAGTAGCCATTCTAATATCAAATAAAATCAATTTCCAACTAAAAGTCATCAAAAAAGATAAGGAAGGACACTTCATATTCATCAAAGGAAAAATCCACCAAGATGAACTCTCAATCCTAAATATCTATGCCCCAAATACAAGGGCACCTACATACGTAAAAGAAACCTTACTAATGCTCAAAACACACATTGCACCTCACACAATAATAGTGGGAGATTTCAACACCCCACTCTCATCAATGGACAGATCATGGAAACAGAAATTAAACAGTGATGTAGACAGACTAAGAAAAGTCATGAGCCAAATGGACTTAACGGATATTTATAGAACATTCTATACTAAAGCAAAAGGATATACCTTCTTCTCAGCTCCTCATGGTACTTTCTCCCAAATTGACCATATAATTGGTCAAAAAACGGGCCTCAACAGATACAGAAAGATAGAAATAATCCCATGTGTGCTATCGGACCACCATGGCCTAAAACTGGTCTTCAATAACAATAAGGGAAGATTGCCCACATATACGTGGAAATTGAACAATGCTCTACTCAATGATAACCTGGTCAAGGAAGAAATAAAGAAAGAAATTAAAAACTTTTTAGAATTTAATGAAAATGAAGATACAACATACTCAAACTTATGGGACACAATGAAAGCTGTGCTAAGAGGAAAACTCAGAGTGCTGAGTGCCTGCAGAAAGAAACAGGAAAGAGCATATGTCAGCAGCTTGACAGCACACCTAAAAGCTCTAGAACAAAAAGAAGCAAATACACCCAGGAGGAGTAGAAGGCAGGAAATAATCAAACTCAGAGCTGAAATCAACCAAGTAGAAACAAAAAGGACCATAGAAAGAATCAACAGAACCAAAAGTTGGTTCTTTGAGAAAATCAACAAGATAGATAAACCCTTAGCCAAACTAACGAGAGGACACAGAGAGTGTGTCCAAATTAACAAAATCAGAAATGAAAAGGGAGACATAACTACAGATTCGGAGGAAATTCAAAAAATCATCAGATCTTACTATAAAAACCTATATTCAACAAAATTTGAAAATCTTCAGGAAATGGACAATTTCCTAGACAGATACCAGGTATCGAAGTTAAATCAGGAACAGATAAACCAGTTAAACAACCCCATAACTCCTAAGGAAATAGAAGCAGTCATTAAAGGTCTCCCAACCAAAAAGAGCCCAGGTCCAGACGGGTTTAGTGCAGAATTCTATCAAACCTTCATAGAAGACCTCATACCAATATTATCCAAACTATTCCACAAAATTGAAACAGATGGAGCCCTACCGAATTCCTTCTACGAAGCCACAATTACTCTTATACCTAAACCACACAAAGACACAACAAAGAAAGAGAACTTCAGACCAATTTCCCTTATGAATATCGACGCAAAAATACTCAATAAAATTCTGGCAAACCGAATTCAAGAGCACATCAAAACAATCATCCACCATGATCAAGTAGGCTTCATCCCAGGCATGCAGGGATGGTTTAATATACGGAAAACCATCAACGTGATCCATTATATAAACAAACTGAAAGAACAGAACCACATGATCATTTCATTAGATGCTGAGAAAGCATTTGACAAAATTCAACACCCCTTCATGATAAAAGTCCTGGAAAGAATAGGAATTCAAGGCCCAGACCTAAACATAGTAAAAGCCATATACAGCAAACCAGTTGCTAACATTAAACTAAATGGAGAGAAACTTGAAGCAATCCCACTAAAATCAGGGACTAGACAAGGCTGCCCACTCTCTCCCTACTTATTCAATATAATTCTTGAAGTTCTAGCCAGAGCAATCAGACAACAAAAGGAGATCAAAGGGATACAGATCGGAAAAGAAGAGGTCAAAATATCACTATTTGCAGATGACATGATAGTATATTTAAGTGATCCCAAAAGTTCCACCAGAGAACTACTAAAGCTGATAAACAACTTCAGCAAAGTGGCTGGGTACAAAATTAACTCAAATAAATCAGTTGCCTTCCTCTATACAAAAGAGAAACAAGCCGAGAAAGAAATTAGGGAAACAACACCCTTCATAATAGACCCAAATAATATAAAGTACCTCGGTGTGACTTTAACAAAGCAAGTAAAAGATCTGTACAATAAGAACTTCAAGACACTGAGGAAAGAAATTGAAGAAGACCTCAGAAGATGGAAAGATCTCCCATGCTCATGGATTGGCAGGATTAATATAGTAAAAATGGCCATTTTACCAAAAGCAATCTACAGATTCAATGCAATCCCCATCAAAATACCAATCCAATTCTTCAAAGAGTTAGACAGAACAATTTGCAAATTCATCTGGAATAACAAAAAACCCAGGATAGCTAAAGCTATCCTCAACAATAAAAGGACTTCAGGGGGAATCACTATCCCTGAACTCAAGCAGTATTACAGAGCAATAGTGATAAAAACTGCATGGTATTGGTACAGAGACAGACAGATAGACCAATGGAATAGAATTGAAGACCCAGAAATGAACCCACACACCTATGGTCACTTGATTTTTGACAAAGGAGCCAAAACCATCCAATGGAAAAAAGATAGCATTTTCAGCAAATGGTGCTGGTTCAACTGGAGGGCAACATGTAGAAGAATGCAGATCGATCCATGCTTATCACCCTATACAAAGCTTAAGTCCAAGTGGATCAAGGACCTCCACATCAAACCAGACACACTCAAACTAATAGAAGAAAAACTAGGGAAGCATCTGGAACACATGGGCACTGGAAAAAATTTCCTGAACAAAACACCAATGGCTTATGCTCTAAGATCAAGAATCGACAAATGGGATCTCATAAAACTGCAAAGCTTCTGTAAGGCAAAGGACACTGTGGTTAGGACAAAACGGCAACCAACAGATTGGGAAAAGATCCTTACCAATCCTACAACAGATAGAGGCCTTATATCCAAAATATACAAAGAACTCAAGAAGTTAGACCGCAGGGAAACAAATAACCCTATTAAAAAATGGGGTTCGGAGCTAAACAAAGAATTCACAGCTGAGGAATGCCGAATGGCTGAGAAACACCTAAAGAAATGTTCAACATCTTTAGTCATAAGGGAAATGCAAATCAAAACAACCCTGAGATTTCACCTCACACCAGTGCGATTGGCTAAGATCAAAAACTCAGGTGACAGCAGATGCTGGCGAGGATGTGGAGAAAGAGGAACACTCCTCCATTGTTGGTGGGATTGCAGACTGGTAAAACCATTCTGGAAATCAGTCTGGAGGTTCCTCAGAAAATTGAACATTGAACTGCCTGAGGATCCAGCTATACCTCTCTTGGGCATATACCCAAAAGATGCCTCAACATATAAAAGAGACACGTGCTCCACTATGTTCATCGCAGCCCTATTTATAATAGCCAGAAAATGGAAAGAACCCAGATGCCCTTCAACAGAGGAATGGATACAGAAAATGTGGTACATCTACACAATGGAATATTACTCAGCTATCAAAAACAATGAGTTTATGAAATTCGTAGGCAAATGGTTGGAACTGGAAAATATCATCCTGAGTGAGCTAACCCAATCACAGAAAGACATACATGGTATGCACTCATTGATAAGTGGCTATTAGCCCAAATGCTTGAATTACCCTAGATCCCTAGAACAAACGAAACTCAAGACGGATGATCAAAATGTGAATGCTTCACTCCTTCTTTAAATGAGGAAAAAGAATACCCTTGGCAGGGAAGGGAGAGGCAAAGATTAAAACAGAGACTGAAGGAACACCCATTCAGAGCCTGCCCCACATGTGGCCCATGCATATACAGCCACCCAATTAGACAAGATGGATGAAGCAAAGAAGTGCAGACCGACAGGAGCCGGATGTAGATCGCTCCTGAGAGACACAGCCAGAATACAGCAAATACAGAGGCGAATGCCAGCAGCAAACCACTGAACTGAGAATAGGACCCCCGTTGAAGGAATCAGAGAAAGAACTGGAAGAGCTTGAAGGTGCTCGAGACCCCAAAAGTACAACAATGCCAAGCAACCAGAGCTTCCAGGGACTAAGCCACTACCTAAAGACTATACATGGACTGACCCTGGACTCTGACCCCATAGGTAGCAATGAATATCCTAGTAAGAGCACCAGTGGAAGGGGGAAGCCCTGGGTCCTGCTAAGACTGAACCCCCAGTGAACTAGTCTATGGGGGGAGGGCGGCAATGGGGGGAGGGTTGGGAGGGGAACACCCATAAGGAAGGGGAGGGGGGAGGGGGATGTTTGCCCGGAAACCGGGAAAGGGAATAACACTCGAAATGTATATAAGAAATACTCAAGTTAATAAAAAAAAAAAAAAAAAAAGAGAATTGAGGAAGGAAAAAAGGGAGCAGGATTGTTCACTTGCGAGGCAAGCACTGTTGATCACGCTGTAGGATCCCCTTTTACTTTTATTTTGAGATATTCTTTCTGGAAGCTTCCCAGCCAGGATTTGAAAACTCTATATAATAAAAGCAGACCTCAAATTTGCAGTGCTCCTGCCTCACAAGCCTGAAGTACCTTAGATTATAGATTTCCACTAACAGGTCCAGCTCTCATTATTAAGATTTCAGATTGTGTTGAGACAAATTATTCCCATACTCAATAGCTTTAAGGTCTATAATATTTTCTTTTCTTCTTGTATTTTTTTCTTCTTTGTCCAAAATTAAGTGGGAACAGCTTACGTGTTTTATTTCCAGGTCATCTATCCTGTTCCATTGGTCTGCCTACTGTGTTTATGCTGATAGCAGGCTACATTTATTACTATAGCTGTGTAGAATAAATAAGAATTTCTATATTTAGTATTACTTTGGCTATTCCTGAAAAAAATAAAAACAGATCTACCATATGATCTCATTACTTCACTCCTGGGCATATATGCAGAGAAATTCATATCATGACAGATATATTTGTCCTCTCATGTTATTGATGATTTATTGTGTTTCCAATAGAGCTAACCTAGTTTTCCATCTACAGGTGAATGTATAATTAAAAAATCTGTTACATACATAAAATGGAACATGCACAGCTCTAAATTAATACCATTGTTCATAGCATCCTTGTTCATGATAGCCAGAAACTGGAAGAAACCCAGATGTTCCTCAACCAAAGAGTGGATACAGAAAATGAGGTTCATTTACACAGTGGAATACTATTCAGCTATTAAAAACAAGGAAATCATGATTTTTGCAGGCAAATGGATGGAGCAAGAAAATATCATCCTGAATGAAGGAACCCAGAGTCAAAATGACACAAATGATATGTATTCACTTATAAGAGTCTAATTAGCCAAAAAGTACAGAATACCCATGATACACCCAACAGACCCAAAGACAGTAATCAAGAAGGAAGGCCCAAGTAAGGATGCTTGAGGAAAGGAGAACAAAATGATCATGGGAGGGATAGAGAGGGAGGTACCTGGGTGAGGGAAGACTGGAGGAGGAGAACAGAGGGATAGGATCAGGTATGGGAGAGAGAGGAGAAAGGCACAGAAGTCAGAAGAATGAGTGGAAATATGCAGCCACCAGAGGTAGGGGATGGGGTAGGAATCTCTAATAAGTCCCAAAGACCTGGGATGTGGCAGGTTCTCAGGACTCAACACAGGTGACCTTAGCTGAAATGTCCAACAATGGGGAAATGGAACAGAAGAGACCACCTTCAGTAGTCAAATAGGACCCCAAGTGGTGAGATGGGGATACCAAACCATGTACCAAACCTTCAACTCTAAATTGCTCCTGTCTAAAAGAAATTCAGGGTCAAAAATGGAGCAGAGACTGGAGGAATGACTGACCAGTGACAGGCCCAACTCGGGATCCAGCCCATGGGCAATCACCAATCCCTAACACTATTACTGATGCTATGTTGTGCTTGCAGACCGGAACCTCAGTTGTTCTCTGAGAGGCTCTCTCTGCCCAGGATCTGACTGAGACAAATGCAGTTACCCATAGTGAAGCAGTGGAAGGAGGTTAAGAATCTCTATGTAAGATTTAGGGGAAGGATTGAAGGAACCGAAGGGAGCGGCATAACCCACAGGAAGACCAACAGTATAAACTAACCTGGAGCCCCGCGTGCTCCCAGAGGCTTAGCCACCAACCAAAGAGCATAGGCAGGCTGGTGCTAGGCCCCCCAGCACATATAGAGCAGAGGGCAGTCTTGTCTGGCTACAGTGGGAGAGGATGTGCCTATCCTGTAGAGATTTTATGCCGCAGGGTGGTGGATACCTGTCTGCGGGGTAGTGCTACCTTCTCAGACGTGAAGGGGAGGAAGGATGGGAGAAAGAACTCTGGGGAAGGTACCAGGAGGGCAGGCCACATTTGGAATGTAAATAAATAAAATAATTAATTAATTAAAAATAGAAAAGACAAAAAATATCAAATTAGAATTTTTTTTTCAGCTAAACGAATGGACCTAGTATAATGTTAGGCAGCATATATATGTAACATGTAAAGTGTAGCATGTAACATGTGGGCTGGAAGAGAATCCTCAGATGTGAACTCTGTAGCTTTTTTATCCAAAAAGAGAACTACATTCTAGAAGCATGTAGTTCTAAATTTCATTGATTGGATAGATATAATCCTCTGTAATATAAGGGAGATTCATTCACTTTTTCTATGTTGATATTTGCTATCTCAGTGCCATTTTTCTCATTAACTTACATTGTCAAGTCAGATAAAAATTCACAGATTGAATATGCATGCACTTTTCATGAATATATTGTTCCGTAAGTCTACATATGGATACATATGTTGATATTTTACTGTATTACAATATGAGTCTTGTGATCAGCAAGAATAAATTCTTCAACCCGATTCTTTATTCTTAAAAGCACTCTGATGATACTAAATGGTTCACATTTCATAAAAGTTTTAGAATCTGCTAGTCCATTCATATAAAAGTCTTGGTGGTATTTTAGTTGGAATTCTGCCTGGTATGTAGCTCACACTGAGAAAAATTATATTAACAAAGTTGAGCTATTAAATCTGTTAACATATTGTACATCTTCATTTAGAACTTTGTCCAAATTTCTCTCTTATTAAGATGAATGTTGTATATTTTAGTATTATTTTCACTTTAGTTCTTTACTTAGTACCTCTGTCTTCTGATGTATTCATCATGGTTCTTCTGTTTAAAATATTTTTCATGTTGTATCATGATAATTTAGCAAAAGTACATACTGTTACAATTACAGAAAAATTTACTTCTATATACATCATTTCCTACCTCTCAACCTTCCATTTACTGTTGATGTTCCTTTTTTTCAAATGTAATAACCTCCAAAATGTATTGTTATCTTTTCTTTTAACATTAGATTTACACACATGTATAAGCAATACAATCTCATTGTTTTCTGGTTTAAAATGTTTTACGTAAGAAATGTGCTAATATCTCAATTTTACTATTTAGTAATTAATATGTAATTTGAATCCAGGAATTTTTGTCAGAGAAGGAAATATGCTTATTCATGTCCACTGAGTCAGGACGTCATTGTCCCAGGTCTTCCTCTGTTTTATTCCACCTTGTTTGTGGAGAGAGGTTCTCTTGAATCTGGAGCGCGACTTAGCTCACAAGCCCCAGAGCACCCACTATTTTCACTTCCCTAGTGTTAGGATTGCATGTTCACATCAAGAGGCTTAACACATGGGCTCTGACTTTTTATTGCAGTCCTTCCTCTGGAAGCCCTTTCAGACTGTGTCATCTCCGCAGAACCCATCTAGCTACTTTTAAGGTGTATTCTTACTGATTTTCATTTATGTAATTATTATGCTCCTCGATGCAATGCTGTCCTTACTCTGCTTGAAGTTACCAGAGATTTTAGAACTTATGACTCATAAAATTTACTAAAGGGATGCGATTATTGTAGAATGGGGATAATTTTTGCCTTTAGTGTTTATTCCACGTTGAGTTGACTTGCTTTTCATTTTCCCTGTATTTCAAATCTGGATGATATTTTTGAATTCACAGGTCTTTCATGATTTATCTATGTGAGATTATAAGTCAGGAGTCTTTTAATGTATGTGTTATATTTTTAGATTTTTGTCACTTTTCTTCAAATGTGTGAATATCCAAAAATCTTTTTTAAAAGTCTTTCTCTTCTCAGACTACTATGTCCTTAAGTTCTATTTGAATTACTTTTATTGATTTTCCTCACTGAATTGCCACACAATTTTCTCCTTCTTTGCATATATAGTTTCTATATGGAGTATCCAAATTCTGTAAATAATATTGCATATAATTTGAGTTCTTATTCTTCCCCTTTTAAAACATTTATTTTCCTAGGCAAACACATAGTTATGGACTAGCAGGATCACTGAAAGGCTTGTTTTAAAAACTTTTGAAGTTGGAGACATAAGGGATCCTTTACCTAAGATCTGTCTTAGTTCTCTGCTAAGATCTGCCCTCTGTGATGCTGCCACTAGATACCCTAGATGTTCAGCGTGTTGCAGATGCTAGCAGAACAATGCTGACCAGCTCTGCCTCGTCTCTGGGAATTACTCAGCTCAAAGTTCTTAGTACACTTTCCTGTGCATTAACGATTCCATACTTGGTCCCACGCTTGAGAGAATCCTTCCAATGTTCCTGGGGATCTGCCTTCTGATACTTCCGTTCTCAAAGGTAATCTACTCATACTTTATATTGTAGGTACCTCAGACTTCGCTAACCTGTTTCTTCATCTTAGTGAGATAATAGGAAATCATAGGGATCACATGATTTGCTTCCTTAGACCATTCCTGTGTTATCTATAATGATATATCTGAAAATGTAAACTCCTATTCTCCACATTTGTTGTGTTTTAATGTTTGAAATCACCACAGCCAGAAACTGAATACTATATCTATTCATTCTCGATATTTTGTTATTTGCTTATTTTGCGATTTTACATGTCTTATTTACTCTAAAAGTATCTTTTATTTGTCTGTATAATTGTTGTTGCTGATGTCTATGCCTCAGTCTACCAACCTAGTCCTAGTTCTGGAAGCTTCTAGCTTCTGTACAATCTAATCTAGGCCTAGAATGTTTCCAGCTTCTGAGATCTACTGCTGAATAAGCTCACCTTGTCTTATTCTTTCTTAACTCTGGCTGGCTGGTACACTTAGCTGTTGTGGCTCAAACCCTTCTCCAAGTTGACTTATTCAAACTGGCTTCTCTCTGTCCTCTATCTTTTTGCTCTGCTTGTCCTCATACTAACTGTGACAATCTATTCTGTTCTTCTGTCTTCTCATTCCCAGTCTTCACTGTTATCTAGCTTTTCTCTCTGTACTGCTCCCTCTTAAGTAACTCCTCTTTCCTCTCTTTTCTCATGAGAGTTGGGTAAATCCGATTCTGTCAAATCTTTCTCTGATTCGTCACTTTGTCTGTCACTAAATTACACACCACTTTGCAACATGAGTGCTTCCTTCTACACATGTACTTACCTTCGTTGTTTGGGATTAAAGGTGTGTACTAAGGGCTTGTCTGTATTCCAACCAGAGGGACTGAAGGTGTGAGCTAAGGGCTGAGCCCCACCATAACAAAATCTCAAGGTTCACAGTATGATCAAAGATCCTGTAACAATTTACTCAGACAAATGTGTTTGTAGTCATTTTTCTTCCATTTCTGATCATCTCCATCTCAGAAGCCCTTAGGAAGTGTAGTTCTGTGTATGCCACTCGTTTCTGCCAGCTCACAGTACCTTCCTTGACTTCTTTCCTCTCAGTCTTGAACTCCTAGGTTCACGTTTCTCTCTAGGGAGTATTTGAGGTCATTTCTGCTAGGAGGTTAATGTAGTGAGAAGCAGGACCAGTTTACAGATAGAACGCTCCATTGCTTGGACAGGTGCTTTGGATCTAATCTCCAGATATTAATACCAACAGTTTTCTCAGGCTAGCTGCAAGGTTCCCATGGTTTGTTTCAGGGAACACACTATCATTTAATTGTTTCTTGAGATTCAGGTCATATTTCTTTTGTGTGTATATTGGTTTATTAAAACGTGCACATTTCCCTATAAGCAACAAACTCACGTCCTTATTTCAGGGCATAAGTGTTGAAATACGATGTAGATTTTGTAGATTTTACGGAGCACCCAGTAATTTTCCACATTTATGTTAATTTTGAAGACATTCTCTCTGTCTTTTCTGCTTTGGTTTTATGACAGTGTGTTATGACTGTGTGTGTGTGTGTGTGTGTGTGTGTGTGTGTGTGTGTGTGTGTTGTGGTATGTTTATGTGTGTTTATATGTATATGTATTTATATGTGTATGTGTGTTTGTGTGTGAATGTGTGTATCTGCTATTTTGTGTGTGTGTGTGTTGTGTGAATTGCTTATACCTTTCCAGATGATTATGTTCAAACTCTTATCCCAAGTGATGATATTTATAGATGATGTTTTCAGAAAATGATTGATCACAGCGATAGAGATTTATTAAATGAGATCCATTGCCTTACAAAACAAACAAAACAAAATCAAAGCAAAACAAACATGCCAGTGGTTGGCACATTGGAATGCACCTATGGATCAGGAGAGGAGCTGGAAGCAGGAGGATTAGAAGTTCAGGGCAACCATCTATATATGTAGAAAATGCAATTTGAGGTCAGGCTGGGGTATATGAAGCCCTGGATCTAAAAGATAAAATCAGCAGAAGTAATGATGGAAAGGATGGAGGGAGTAAGAAAAGGAAAGAAGGGGGATAGAAGGAGGGAGGGCATAGAAAGAAGAAAAAGATCCCAGAGAGTAGCTATATGCCATGTCAGTACAGACAGAAGTTTGCTCTCTCTAAATCAAGAAATAACCAAAACACTGAATCCACCTGAACATTGACAATCTCAGTCACGAGAAACTTAAATAAATGTTACTTGAGTCATTCAGTCTATGTAATTCATTGTAATTACTTAGACTAATTCTGACATTCAGATTTGGGTAGTACAGAGGTGATGGCTAGATATGGAATAACCTTTCTGGGCATAGACATAGAAACTTATTTACGGTGTCATAAAAAACATAAATTGATTTCCTGCCAATACAGAAGTGTTTTATTAGTTGTGGATATCATAAGTTTCATGCATTTATTTAAAAAGTCAGAAAAAACTATTAGAACTGCTGTTGATTTGAAATTTCTTCAAAGCTACCTATATCCTAAGTGTATACCAAAGTAATAAACTGTTACATAGGAAGATTGTCCTTTATTTAATATATTTCCACTTTTATAACTTCTCTCTGGAATCTTTTCAAATATATCTACATTTAATGTCATTTACCTCTTATCACAACCAATTTCTTCTTTCTTGCTTCCTTCAATTTAAAACTACTTATTTTATAGTCCTTGTGTCAATCAAAGGCTTACCCAAGAAATAGAAATAGCAGATTTGTGTAAAATAAGGGATTTATGATAGGGATTTGCCATTTGTATTTTTGGGTTCTGGGCATAAAGACTTCATGGTCTTACTGTTTTTGTTTCAGGTGCTGGAATCATTCAAACAAGCAAAAAGGAAGAAACAATGAGTTTGAAACATTGGTGTCTTAGGGTTTTAGTGCTGTGAATAGACACTATGACCAAGGCAACTCTTCATGGGCTGACTTATGGGTTTAAAGGTCCATTATCATCAAAGCAGGAACATGGCAGTATCCAAACAGGCATGGTGTAGCAAGAGCTGAGAGTTATACATCTTGTTCTAAAAGCAAACAGGAGAAGACTAGCTTCCAGGCAGCTAGGACTAGAGTCTTAAAGCCCATAACCAGAGTGACACACTCCTGCTAATAAGGCCACACCTACTCCAACAAGGCCACACCTCCAAATAGTGCTATACCCTAGGCCAGGCATATTCAAACCACCACAGTTGTTATCAGAACTTCTAAAACATACTAGAACTCATGCGGCCTGCCATTGCTCCTAGTGTTCAATTCCAAGGTGGGACCGTCTGCTTGAGTTGCTAACATGAGCTGAAATACACCTGTCTCAGAAGGCAGAAGTCTTAAGAGAGGTGATCTAGCAAGAGCAGTATTTCTGTGGCCTCACACCAAGAAAATCAACTAGCTAGCGCACACGGCTACCTAAAAGAGCCACAACACTAGCTGGAAGGTAGAGAAGGAATCTACTCATTTGTTTTCAAATCTTATACAAAATATCTACCCTAGCCTTCACTAATACTTTCAAGGGATAGGAAATTCTGAAAAAACATTTCCAGGTTTATTATACATGCCCTTTACAGTCTCTTCCTAATCACTTTCTAAGATCCATTACCCCCAACACACATACACACACACACACACACACACACACACACACACACTCCCACAAACTACACATGTTTCTTTTGCAACATGCTTGTACATTTAATACGACTGATCTATTTGACACAGGCTGTTTCAGAAGTGACAGCATGTGACTGAGGAGGCTACCCCAAAGAGAATATGACAACCTTCTCCTTGGTATTTTTCTCACACATTCTGGGATAAATCAGCAACAAAATTACAAAGACCTTTAAGCATTTCTGTGCAGCAAATTCTGTCACCAAAAAAGTGGAACCTCCCAGCAGGTAGTTAGCAGACTTCTGCAGTCATTTAAGGCAGCTAACTTGGAAGCAAACACAAAATCACCTCTTGGTCTCTCAGCTTCCGCTAATTCTAGCTAGTCAGCCCTGACCTCTATCAGTGTACACATGGAATGGCAAACATGAGGGAACGTAAGCCACCTCCATCCTACATACTGAGTGCAGGAGGCCCAGAAACTGAGGAACAACAATTGGTCTCTAAGGCACTATAGAAGAAAACAATTAAATAGTACAATCTTCAGTCCTTGATATAACCTTTAATACCTTTGCATTTTTGTTACATATTTTAATTTATTTTAAATGGAATTTACTGGAAACCTAAGTAGGTAGTTTTGTGTGAGAGTGCTTACCAACAGTATTCTACAATTCTTTTCTCCCAGATGCATGATGGGATGTACTGATATGAATATAATTTGATATAGTTTTTTTCAGCTTGAAGATGTCTGGGTTACATGCATACAGTGTGTGTGTGTGTGTGTGTGTGTGTGTGTGTGTGTGTGTGTGTGTGTGTGTGTGTACTGGTCAGTGTGTACCACAACACATGTATATAAGTCAAGGGACAACTTTATGTTGATAGGTCTTTCCTTTCATTATGGGAACCAGGAATTATATTTAGATTGTCAGGATCACGCTGCAATTGCTTTAACCAGCTGAGCCATCTTTCTGGTCCCAGTATTGTAAACTTGAAAGTCACACTTGCTCTGGGTTAGATTTACTGTTTTAGTTTGCATTTATCTAAGGAAATTACCTGATACAATGACTTGCTTGTGAATGAAGTGTTGGTGAGTCAATCCTAGGAAGTCAAAATAAAAGAAGAAACACAGAGGGAGATGTGATCCATATGAGGCATCCACCATTGGGTCACAAGCTTCATGCTATTGGAGAGGCTAGGGAAAAGACTGGAATTCTACACAGAAGGTTCTCAGGAAAGGAGCTGAGAAATGTGTTTGGGTTATTTTGTTGTTGTTGTTGTTGTTGTTGTTGTTGTTGTTGTTGTTGTTTCATTTTTTCCAGCTTTTGACAACCATTGGTTGAACACCAGTGGATGTTATGCACTTCTCAGAAAAAGCTTAATGTTTTCAGTTTCCATGAGATTAGAAATTCACTCAATGTGTGGAAACTATTGACCACAGCTGCAGATAAAACCAATGACTGATTCAGAGCATACAATATAGAACATCAGAGTATTTCCTACATATTCTAAAAAGAACTTATTTTATTCTCTCTCTCTCTCTTTCTCTCTCTCTCTCTGTCTGTCTCTTTTCCCCGTGTGAGTGTGAGTGTGTGTGTGTTTGTGTGTGTGTTTGTGTGTGTGTGTGTGTGTGTGTGTGTGTGTGTGTGAAGACTGTAGTTTAACTTCCAGAATCATTCAGAGAAGCTTTTCCATCCTTTTTAGGACTGCTTTCAGAGAGTCTCTCACTGGGATCTGAGAGTCTCTGCTCAGGCTAAGCTGACTGGCTACTGAGTCCCAGGAATCCACACCCCACACTGGCACTGAAAACATGTTGCATCAGACTCAGTTTTTACATGGCTCATAGAGTCTGAATTTAAATTTGCATTCTTACAGGGCAAACATTACACCAACAGCCTATTCTCCAGTCTCCTGCCTGTAAAATTTTCTTATGGTTTAAATGTTCATTGCAGTGTTTACTACTCTGTCTTAATTTGTTGTACTTGTGATCAAGACTAACCTCTCCCGTGTTAGACCTCACCCAGGTTAGACCTCCCGTGTTAGACCTCTCCCATGTTAGACCTCTCCCATGTTAGACCTCTCCCATGTTAGACCTCTCCCATGTTAGATCCTCCCATGTTAGATCTCTCCCATATTAGACCTCTCCCATGTTAGACCTCTCCCATGTTAGACCTCTCCCGTGTTAGACCTCTCCCATGTTAGACCTCTCCCATGTTAGACCTCTCCCATGTTAGACCTCTCCTGTGTTAACCAGCTCTTCTTTTGGAGCAGCATTTCCAGCTCGTTTGGCATTTTTTAATCCATAACTTTGCATGTTTTAGTATAAGAATATATTCAGTGTATCTAGACCAATACATTGGCAGAATGAATACACCTGATCTTGCTTCATTACAGTGTGCAAATTGTCTAAAGAAAATACTTGCTAAGTTCTCTATCATTAAATTAGAATTTCTTTCCTCCATAGAGAAGGAATTTTGCATGAAATCACACTTGATAGTATTTGTTAATGAAAAGCTATTTTCCATTCAATATACTTTAATTATTTCCTCTCCCTCAGTTCCTTCCAGATACTTCTCAACCTCCTCACCTTTCCAAAGTTATGTTAAGATTGAGTCCCAATTGGCCATGTCAGGGGTGGTGTGACATGATTCTTGCTCCTGTAACAGAGGTATCCGTGTGAGGACTTCCATGAGCGCCATTGGTGGGTATGGGTATAAGGGTTGTTTGTATAAGATCATATATATATATATATATATATATATATATATATATGATTGTTTGTATAAGATCATATTTTATATATATATATATATATATATATATATATATATATATATATAATAGCTCCCTTCTAATTAAAAATAGCAACTGTCTAGGAGTCAAGGGTGTTTCGGTCTCAGCAAAATGGTAAGCACTGAGACTTTCAGGACAGTGTTAAGGTTGTAGGAAAGAATTGATGGGACCTGACCTTTGACAATAAGTACCAATATCAATTGGCATCTTGGTTACAAGGGGGGCCAATTCCCCCTCTTGGTGCTGTATCCCCATTTGGCTTGAACTCCTGCAGGTCTTATACATTCATTTAGAGTCTCTGTAAGTTCATATATGGATGTATCCTGTTGCGTCAAGAAGACATTGTTTCCTTGGAGTCATCTATTACCTCTGGCTCTTAAAATCATCTTTGCCTCCTCTTCTACATAAATTTCCTGATTCTTTTTTTCTGTCCCCCACCCATTGGATATTTTTTAATTTGCATTTCAAATGTTATCCCCTTTCCCAGTTTCCCATCCATAAACCTTCTATCCCATTTCCCCTCCCCCTGTTTCTATGAGGGTGTCCTCCCCACCCCTTCCTGCCTCCCTACTCTGACATTCCCCTACATCGGGGCATCAAGCCTCGTCAGGACCAAGGGCTTCTCCTCCCATTGATGCCCAACAAGGCCATTCTCTGCTACACATGCATCTGGAGTCATCGGTCTGTCCATGTGTACCATTTGGGTGCTGGTTTAGTCCCTGAGAGCACTGGTTGGTTGGTACTGTTGTTCTTGTGGGGTTGAATGCCCATTCATTTTCCTTCAGTCCCTTCTCTAATTCCCTCATTGGGGTCCCCATTCTAAGTTCAATGGTTGACTGGAGCATCCACCTCTGTATTTGTCAGGCTCTGGCAGAGCCTTTCAGGAAACAGCTATATCAGGCTCTTGTCAGCTTGCACTTCTTGGCATCAACAATATTGTCTGGGTTTGGTTAGATGCATATGGGCTGGATTCCCAGGTGTGGCAGTCTCTGGATGGCCTTTCCTGCAGCCTCTGCGACAAACTTTGTCTCTGTATTTCTTCCTGTGAATAGTTTTGTTCCCCCTTCTAAGAAGGACCGAATGGGTCTGCCTTTATTTGTGAACTGGTCTCTTGTATTTGCAGCTATTAATATTTGGTCTGTACATTTACTTTGATCATTTTGTATCATGAGGAATTTTTTTTCTGGTCCAGTTTATTTGGTGCTCTGTATGTTTCTTGTATATTGATAAATACCTCCTTCTTTAAGGTGAGGAATTTTTCTTCTATAACTTCTAATATTTGACTGGATATTCATTTCAACATTTTTGTCTTCAATGACTTAGAGTCTCTTCTCCATGGTTTATAATCTGTTGGTGATGTTCACTTCTGAAGTTTTAGTTTGATATTCTAAATTTTTCATTTACAGTTTTATTTCCATTTGAGTTTTCTTTGGTGATTCTATTTTTGTGTCTGGGAATGTTTTCTTTGCTCCATTCAAGTGGTTTTGTGTGTGTGTGTGTGTGTGTGTGTGTGTGTGTGTGTGTGTGTGTGTGTGTGTTTTCAAGGTCTTCATTAATACATTTGTTCAGATACTCTTTAAGGTCCTTGAACATATTCATAATTGTTATTTTGAAGTCCCTGTGTTGAGTTACATTTCTTCAGGGCCTATTGCAATGGGATTACTGTCTTTTGGAGGAGGTCTACTGTCTTTACTGTTCATGTTTGTTTTGTACTAGGAGCTAGTCCTCTGGAGCTATAATGTTTGAAGTACTTTTAGTGTAGATATCTTGTCTTGTTTTCCATGTATAGGTATTCTCTTCTTTGGTTGTTGTTGCCCATTCTGGATCTTATACAAGTGTGCTGGCTATAGGTTTCATGGAGAATCATGTTTCTGCAGATCTGCCGGAGATACTGAAGGATGGAGATGGGCTAGCAGGATAGGCAAAAAGGTGGGAGAACACTGTCCTACTCCTCTGCTATCAGGTGGAGTTTCCAGGGCGTGGAGGTAGAGTTGGAGGAGAACTCCTGAAGTCATGTTGCTACAGAACTAAGAGTAATTCTGGAGAGAACAGAATGGAGGGCAGGAAGAATGATGAAACCACTTATTTGTAATCCAGCCCTGTAAAGAAACTGGTGGATGGATCCTGGTAAAAAGTGTTTTTGTGGATAGGTAACTGACCCAAACAAATAGAGAGGGCCTGTAAAGAAAGGCTGAGAGGTTGATAATAAAGAGCTAAGGGGGTGCTGGTTCCTCACTGGAGGCAGAATCTTCAGGGAACAGAGGGAGAGTGGGAAAGGGGGCCCCTGGGGAGACCAAATGAAAGTAGCAATACATTTGTTCAGATACTCTTTAAGGTCCTTGAACATATTCATAATTGCTATTTTGATACAAAAGTAGAAAGTATATTTTACTAGAAGTAAAATAATTTCATCTCAAATTTGTCCTTAAGATAATTCCTTGATGTTTAGCTTAATATTAAAACTAATTCTTAATTTTAAGTAGTCATGTTACTAATTCACACCAATATAAGATATAAATTTATTTTGCCTATATTATAAAACTAATTGAGGATTTATCATTTTTTGTTGTTATTGAGAGACAGCATAACATGAAGTTGCCCCATAATCCTAGAGTCATTCTATCCTATATCATTCTATTGTGTACACTATAAATACAAGGGTTAAATAAGTTCTTTTCCTTCCACAAGTCACTTTATACTCATGGGAACTTCGTACAATATTCTTCTATTTCTTCTCTAGCTAGAGACCTTAGTTTTTCTTACTTTTTTGCCTAAGTTGGAAACAATCAATTGAGCTTTCGCTTAGAAGAAACACATATGAATCTTCTTGATGCCCTAAATTGATGCAAATCCTTTAATTGAGATTTTTCAAGTTCTTTCTAGTTTTTACTGCCTCCAAAGACACCATAATGTTCAAATATGGCCAGTGGATACCAAGACTGGCAGTGCATTAAACAATGTGCTAGAGCTTTAGAAAATGCTCTTCATATCTAATGACAGTTTATAATGGTGACAAATACTGATCTTTTTAATAGATTTTCTCAGAGACTACATACTCATTCAGCTGAGATTATGAGGCAACTTTATACCTGTGCTGTGACCCTACAAAAATCAATGACTCCAAATACATCTATATGAGGAAAACAAATTTGAGAGTCTGAAGAACTATTATTTCAAACATGTTTCTTATCAAATTTATTCAAACTTGGTTGTCAAGTTGCCAGTTACCAAATTATAACTGATCAATTAAAATTAGAGATAAATACACAATGAATCAAGGAAATTTTGAATTAGAATTTTTATTTACTTCCTGTGTCCTGGTATAATACACTCTAAAATAAACAAGAGAGAGCTTAGAGCAGTGGAATAAGCATTAATATTGTCACAAATAAGGATCCAGTAAATTCGTTCAGAGGAAAACAACTGTGGCCATGTTTAGACTGAGAAGTTGATGTGCTGCATTATTTGACCTTGACAGTGGTAAGACCAAAAGGAAATTACTTTGAACAAGATAAGCATATGCTGGACATTGGTGGCACACCTTGGGAATACCCTCAGGAAAGCAGGGGCAGGCACATCTTTGTTAGTTCACAGCTTACCTCGTCTAGACAGTGAGGTCTAGAATAGCCAAGAGTACACAGAGAAACCCTATCTTAAAAAAAAAAGAAGGGGTGGGGGAAGAAAGAAAGAAACATAAGCACATTCATCCCCAGGGTAAAATGTTTGTGCTAACCCATTATTTTTATGATCAAATGTTTTTATATGTAAGCATACCATATGCATTTTGTTTTTGAATTTACTAATTTCATATTTTTATCTTTAATTGATGTTTTGACATAAGCCATTTTCAAATACTCAGTGTGAAATGTTTAGCATATGTAGACGCTCAGGGAACCATCATCATAATCACAGCAGTAAACATGCCCATTATCCCCAGACATGTCTTCTTTCTTGGTAAGGCCCCCTCCTTCTTCTTTGCATGGAACCATGGAGTACTTACTGTCACTGTAGATTGATTTGCATTTTCTAGTAATTTATGTAAATGGAATCATAGGATATGAAATCATTTTTGCCCAGCTTCTTTCACATAGTATAATGGTGTTTAGATTTGCCCTTGCTGATGTTTGTGTCAGTAGTTCATTTTAAGCTGCATAGAATGATTTTTACAAATACACAAATATTCATTTATCCTCCAACCTACTGACAAAGATCTTGATCATTTCCAGGTCAGTACAATGGTACTGATGAGAACACTGATTCATAACTACATTGATGAGTGCACTGGTTATTAGTTTTGGAGATTTCTGATGTTAAATTTTATTTGGCTTTTACTTTGTAATTTTGGCACAGCGTCTTCAATGTAATAGAACTCAATGTGTAATTAGACACAACCTGGATCTTCCTGCTTGACCTCCTTGAGTACTGGGGCAATAAGTATACAACATCCCTCCTTGTTCTTTTTAAGTTTAGAGGGTATGTTGTAGCTTTCAACACATTCTTCATAGATGAGCAGACTGTCTCCTAATAAAGAAGTTGAACTATGTTCCTCCCAGTTTTTTCTTGTTGTTTAATTACAATGGCTAGATCTTGTAGTACAATGCCACAGAGAAGTGGGAGAAGTGTGATGAAATATCTTCATCTTTTCATTTTGTAAAAATCAACTGGCATTTCACGATTAGTTATGATACTTCTGTGAATTCCAATGTATATATGTTTAAAAGACCTTAAATCAGTGTTTATTCATTCAGTAATAATTTTTATGTCTTTGTTCATTTGGATTTATAGTGATGTTGACCCAGGATACTAGTTGAAAATTATTACTTCCTAAAATTAAGAGTTTATGTAAAATTAATACTAAGATATGCAATTAATATGATTAATATTATTATTCCTTAATATTTGATAAAATTGACCAGTAAAGGCACATGGAGACCAGACTTTACATTTTGAAGTCAAATGTTTAATGAAAATTCACCTTCCTTAATATATAGGAACATTTAAATTACCTGTTTTGTTTCCAAGATATTCGGTAGATGATAGCTCTTTAGGAATCAGTCCACTTATTGAAATGTACTTACGGTTGTTTAATATCTAAGAACCTAAATAACTATGTTGTTACCTCTTATTCACTTATACTTAATCTGTCTCTCTCTCTCTCTCTCTCTCTCTCTCTCTCTCTCTCTCTCTCACACACACACACACACACACACACACACACACACACACACACACACAAAATATGGACAACTTAGTCTGTGTTGCTGTGCTGTCATTTGCTTTTCCTCTGTGATTAAAAAAATTCTGACCAAAAGAAATTTGGAGGAGGAAAGTTTTTTTTTTCCCTAACCTGTTCTAAGTATAGTCTGCCATTGAGGGTAGTCAGGAAAGGGATTAAATTAGGAGTAGAGGCAGAAACCACAGAGAGAAGTTGCTTAATGTCTTTCACTCCATGGTTCGCTCAGCTTGCTTTCCTGTAAAACCCAGTACTACCTGCCCAAGCATAGCACCACACACAGTAGTCTGGGTCCTCCTACATCAATCATTAATCTAATTCCACACAGAGGCGCCTTTAGGTTACTCTGAAGGAGGCATTTCTTCAGTCTAAGTTCTCTCTTCCAGATGATTATAGTTTATGTCAAGATAAACTAATCAGCCCAGGCTATCTAGAATTTATCCTGGTGGAGATCTGATTAACTTAACTTGTTAAAATTTGCTTTATAACTGAGTATAACATAATCACTGAATTTTAGAATGTCTAGAAATTTTTTAAGTTTTGTTTCTATGTCTAATGGCTATGCAGCTGGTTATGAGGGTATCTGAGGTGTGGTTTACAGTATCTTATTAATGCTGGATCTGATTGTGTTCGCCTTCTCAGGGACTCTCAGTCTTGAGCTCTGAGAGAGTCAGCAGAATTTGTTAAGTTTTTCTAAGTGAAAGGATCAATGGATTCTCCAATGGCTGCAGAGTTGTAAGGCAGAGCTCTTAAGCTTAAGGTTGTGGCAATGACTCCTTTAGATGATGACAATAAAGTAAATATTGGTAATGCTTTGTGCAAGTATTGCTTTAAAGACTAGGTTTGACATATTTACATTGAGAGGTTAGTCAGCCAAGTCAAAGGATCACAGAAATACTGTGTGTTTATTGTAACGTTGTCAACAGTAAGTTAGGAAAACAAGATAGGTATTCAACACCAGAGGAACTGATAAAGAAAAAGAAAATGTAATTGTCTACACAATGCATTTTCACCTATATTTAATGATAATGTCTGTAAGAATATGAATATAATAGAAAATAATCATATTAAAGGACTGTTGCCAGTCTTAGAGTATATGTGTTTTTTTTGTGATACTAGAAATTATAAATACATAACATATGTACTAGCATCATTAAAGTAACACTATCTGTAGTCAAGAATGGGGAATATGGTCAAACTATATTATACTTTCATGAAAGTGGCTATATATACCTCTATATAATAAAATTAAAGAGAAGATAAAAAGATATTAATTAGAATGTATAAAAAGGTTCTTGTATGAATACTTATATTTAGAACCAATGAAAAAATTGATATAAAGTGGACTAAGAGAGATATTTGTAGAAGCAAATAATTACTTCAAAATATAGGACTGAAACCTACACTGGGAATGACAAAGCTGGTCATTAATACCATTGCTATAACCACCTGAAGATTCCAAGTGCTCAAAGAAAGAGTGCAAGTGTGGCAAACATATAAACTTAAGCTTTTTTTCTTATTATTACTCCTTAATCAATAGAGAGTAAAGAATGGAAGTGCTTACACTGATTTGTTTAGTAATTAATCTGAGATCATTTAAGATTTTGTATATGAGAAGGTCTAAGCCATATTAAAACATTGAGAGGTTTTATATCGGAATATTAATATGGCAGAGGATTCTAAAACCAATGCTCTTGGATACAAATGGACCACTGTACTGAAAAACAGGCTTATAATCTGATAGGCATGCAGGTTCATTTGAGGAAAAGTTAGAGCATTTGTAAATGTGCATTGGGCTCTGCAGAAGCCACAAAAATCTCACTCAACCTCCTGTTTTAGGAATGAGGGTAAATGTAAAGAAGATAGTAGAAATATTGATGATGTTAGTACTGCCAATGCCTTGATTGGTATTCATTTAATCTCCTGATGGGAACTCTGGAACAATAGTAGATAACTCTATGGACAAATCTTAGGAATATCAGAGGTAGAGACGTGTGAAAATATAAGAAGATGGGACTTACAAATTGTAAAGAACATTATATCTTGAAGGAGTCCCTATGATTACATAAAATTCTGGTGCTGTGGCCCGCTTGTCTAAACAACTCTCTTCACAGAATTGTAGAGACATGTTCAGCTCAATGAATAATTAACAAAGCATTGAAACATTTCTATTTTGTTTTACAATCACAAGATCATATTGAGCTAGGAGTACCAAAAGCTATGAATATAAATTATAGATTCACAATATCTACATATTACATTTTAAACTTCTATAAAAACATTACTAAATGATATTTTTAAAATTTACCTAGCCAAACCATAGGAAAATAGTCAACATATGTGTTAAAGACGGTATTATTAGTCTAATTACTTCCTGTTAAATATAAAAGGCTACATAAGTCCTGACCATTTTTATTTAAAAATGAATACATTTTGAGACATTAATTATATCTTGAATTTCATTTATCTTTGTATTCTAAATGGTAATTTCATAAAATAATTCTTTTGGAATTAGAAAAACAGCTACAAAATCCCAAGCAGCAACTGAGATGCAATTCCATGGTAGCACTCACCTACAATTCATAAATTCCTAGAATAGGATTTCCAGTAAATCCTCACATAAGCCAAGGAATAAATAAGTGTAAGACAATAATTATAACTATTATGAATTCCATGATGAAGGGTGACATTTAAATAATATAAACTTTTCCTTGAACCAAAATTTCATCTAGTTTGTCTCAAAAATATGTAAGAATAAGATCTGATTTACTTCTTTCTTGTAGCTTTCCTTTGTAGGGGCGCTGTTGAGCATCCCAGCAGTTAATGTCACTCACTGCATATGAGCATTTACTAGATTTCAAATAAGAGTATGTGATATTTTCAGTTCAAAAATATTTTGACCTTCACAAACCCATCTCAAGAATAAGGAAAGAAGTACCTCTGCCCCTCCCATCATGATCATAAATCTCTCCAGTACGATCAGAAACACCTCAGAGCCACACCTTAGCAGCAGAAGTGAAGGAAGACTGGACTCTACGAATTCCTGATTTTAGAGCATGGAGAAATTTCACCCTGTACCAGTGAGTTCAAGGCTTTTTCCTACTTTCTCTTCTATCAGATTAATTTTATCTGGTTTTATGTTTATCTCGTATGCCCTTGATCCACTTGGACTTGAGCTTTGTGCAAGGTGACAAATATGGGTTTACTTTCATTTTTCTACCTACAGACAGCCAGTTAGACCAGCACCAGTTATTGAAGATGCTTTCTTTTTTCCATTGTATGTTTTTGGCTACTTTCTCAAAGATCAAGTGTATATAAGTGTGTGGTTTTATTTCTGGGTCTTCAACTCTATTCCATTGTTGAATGTGTCTGTCTTTGTATCAAGAGCATGCAGTTTTTAACACTATTGCTCTGTTCTATAGCTTAAGGTCAGGGATGGTGACTCCTCCAGCAGTTCTTTTATTGTTAAGAATCATTTTCGCTATTCTGGATTATTGCCATTCCAGATGAATTTGAGAATTGTTCTTTACATGTTTTTTAAGAATTGTGTTGGTATTTTGATGGGAATTACATTGAATATGTAGATTGCCTTTGGGAAGATGGTCATTTTTACTATGTTAATTCTGCCAATTCATGAGCATGGGAGATCACTCCATTTTCTGAGATCTTCAATTTCTTTCTTGAGAGACTTAAAGTTACTGTCATACAAATCTTTCACTTGTTTGATTAGAGTTACCCCAAGATATTTTATATTATTTGTGGCTACTGTGAAGGGAGTATGATCAAGAATTAATAAATGGGATCTCATGAAACTGGAAAGCTTCTGTAAGGCAATTGACATAGTCAATAGGACAACCTACAAATTGGGAAAAAATCTTCACTAACCACATATTCCATAGAAGGCTAATATCCAAAATACATAAAGAACTTGAAAAGCTAACCACCAAAAACCAAAACAAACAAATCAAGCAATGCAATATATAACTTAACCAAGAATTCACAAGAGAGGAATCTCAAATGACTAAGAAGCACCTAAAAAATGTTCAGAGTCCTTAGTGATCAGAGAAATGCAAATCAAAGCATTTACTCTTGCCCAATCAGAATGGTTCAGATCAAAAACTCAGGTGACAGCACATGTGGGCAAGGATGTGGATGAAAAGGAACATTCCTCCGTTGCAAACTGGCACAACCACTCTGTAAATCGATCTGGAATTTCCTCAGAAAACTGGAAATCGATCTAACTGAAAACACAGCAGTATTTGGGAATATACCCAAAAGATGCTCCTGAGGGCACAGGGCATATGTTCCACTATGTTCATAGAGGCCTTGTTTGTGAAAGCAGAAGTTGGGAACAAGTCAGATATCGCATGACAGAAGAATGGATACAGAAAATGTGGTTCATTTATACAACAGAATACAACTTAGCTATTAAGAATGAGGACATTCAGAGTTTTGGAGGCAAATAGATGGAACTAGAAAATATCATCCTGAGTGACGTAACTCAGACCCAAAAAGATATGCATGGTATGTACTCACTAATAAGTGGATATTGGCCAAAGCAAAAAAGTACAGATTACCCAGGATACAGTCCACAGAAATCAAATAGGACAACAAGCTGAATGGTGCAAGTGAGAGGACCTCAGTCCCACTTCGGAGGGAGAAGAAAGCAATCACGAAGGGGGGGAGGGAGGCACCTGGGTCTGAAAGGGCAGTGGGGGTGGAGGAAAGGGGAACATGATCTGGTATTGGGTGGGGGGGGGAAGGATTGAAGCCCCTGACGGACAGCAGAAAGGATGGAACAGGCACCTTGGGAGGTAGGAGGTTGGTGGGGCCCTCCAGAATGTAAGGTCTCCCTTGCTCATGGACTGGCAGGATAAATACAGTAAAAATGGCCATCTTGCCAAAAGCAATCACAGATTCAAAATTCCAACTCAATTCTTCATACATTTAGGAAGAACAATTTGCAAATTCATTTGGAATAACAAAAAACCCAGGATGGCAAAAACTATTCTCAACCATAAAAGAACTTCTAGGGGAGTCACCACCCCTGACCTCAAGCTGTATTACAGAGCAATAGTGACAAAACCTATATGGTATTGGTACAGAGACAGGTAGGTAGATCAATGGAATAGAATTGAAGACTCAGAAATGAACCCACACACCTATGGTCACTTGATCTTTGACAAAGAAATTAAAATCATCCAGTGGAAGAAAAGACAGCATTGAACTGGGGCTGGTTCAATTGGAGGTAGCATGTAGAAGGATGAAAAGTGATCCATTCTTATCACCTTGTACAAAGCTCAAGTCCAAGTGAATCAAGGACCTACACATAAAAACAGATACATTGAAACTAATAGAGGAGAAAGTGAGGAAGAGGCTGGAACACATGTGCAGGGGCTTGGGGAGATTTTCCTGAACACCAATGACTTATGCTCTAAGATCAACAATCTACAAATGCGACTTCATAAAATTGCAAAGCTTCTGTAAGGAAAAGGACACTGTCACATTAGGACAAAATGGCACTACCACAGATTGGGGAAAGATCTTTATCAATACTATATCTAATAGAGGGCTAATATTCAATGTATACAAAGAACTCACTAAGTTAGACTCCAGAGAATCAAACAATCCTATTATAAAAAATGGGGTGCAGAGCTGAATAAAGACTTCTCAACTGAGGAATAATGAATAGTCATAAAGCACATAAAGAAATACTCAGCATCTTTGGTTATCAGGGAAATGCAAATCCAAACAACCCTGAGATTCCACCTCATACCAGTCAGAATGGCTAAGATCAAAAACCCGGGTGACTGCAGATGCTGGTGAGGATGTGAAGAAATAGGAGCATGCCTCCATTGTTGGTGGAATTGCAAGCTGGTACAAGCACTCTGTAGATCAGTATGGAGGTTCCTCAGAGACCTGGAAATAGTACTACCTGAGGACCCAACTATACCATCCCTGCTTATATACCCCAAAGATGCTCCAACATATAACAAGGACACATGCTCCACTGTGTTCATAGCAGCCTTATTTATAATAGACAGAAGCTGGAAAGAACCCAGATGCCCTTCAACAGAGGAATGGATACATAGAATGGATACATGTAAATAGTGGGGTACTACTTAGCTATTAAAAACAATGACTTTATGAAATTCTTAGGCAAATGGATGGAAGTAGAAAATATACTGTGAGAGGTAACCCAATCACAAAAGAAAACACGATATGTACGCAATGATAACTGGATATTAGCCCAAAATCTCAGAATAATAAAAATACAATTTACAGACAACATGAAGCTCAAAAAGAAGGAAGACCAAAAGGTGGATGCTTCAGTCCTTCTTAGAAGGGGAAACAAAATACTCACAGGAGAAAATTAGGGGACTAAGTATGGAGCAGACACTGAAGAAAAGGCCATCCAAAGACTTCCCCACCTGGAGATCCATCCCATATACAGTCACCAAACCCAGACATTATTGAGGATGCCAAGAAGTGCATGCTGACAGGAGACTGACATAGCTGTCTCCTGAGAGGCTCTGCCAGAATCTGACAAATACAGAGGCAGATGCTTGCTGCCAATGATTGTACTGAGAACAGGGCCCCAATGGAGGAGTTAGAGAAAGGACTGAAGTAGCTAACAGGGTTTGCAATCCCACAGGAAGAACAAAGATATCAACCAACCAGACTCCCTCAGAGCTCCCAGGGACTAAACAACCAACAGAAGACTACACATAGAGTGAATCATGCCTCCAGCCACCTACGTAGCAAAGGATGGTTTGTCAGCCATCAGTGGGAGGAGTGGCCCTTGGTCCCGAGAAGGATCGATACCACAGTGTAAGGGAATGCCAGGGCGAGGAGGCTGGGTGGGTGGGTGGGCAAGCACCCTCATAGAAGCAGGAGGAGGGGGAATCAGATACGGGTTTTCTGGATGGGAATCCGAGAAATGAGATAACATTTGAAATGTAAGTAAAGAAAATATCTAATAAAAATATTTGAGAACAAAAAGGACTCGAAAGGAGTCCTTTAGATGAAATGCCCTATAATGGGGGAGAGGGAACTTGTAGAACCCACCTCCAGCAGAAAGACAGGGCATCAAGTGAGGGATGGGGTTGCTATCCCATGGTCAAAACTCTGACCCATAATTGTTCCTGTCTGAAAGAACTGTAGGGATGGAAATGGAGAAGAGCCTGAGGAAAAGAAGGTCCAGCGACCGGCCCAAAATGGGCTCCAGCTCAAGAGGAGACCCCCAAGATCTGACACCATTATTGAGGCTATGGAGAGCTCACAAAATGGGACCTATCATGACTGCCCTCAAAAAGACCCAATAAGCAGCTGAAAGAGTCAGATGCAGATATGTGCAGCCATCCATTGAATAGAAGCTGCTGACCCATGTGTTTGAATTCAGGAAAAGCTTTGGAGGTGCTGAGATGGAAGGCCACCCTGTAAAAGGACCGGCAGTCTCAATTTTCCTGGACCCCTGAGGTCTCTAAGACACTAGACCTTCAACCAGGCAGCATACACCAGCTGATATGAGGCCCCCAACATATGTACAGCAGAGGACTCTCAGGTCTGGGTTCAGTCAGAGAAGATGCAGCTAACCGTCCAGAGAATGAAGGCACCAGGGAATTTAGAGGTCTGATGGGGTAGTGTATGGAGTGGGAACATCCTTGTGGAGACAGGGGATGGGGAGGAGCTATGCGATGGTGAACAGAGGGTGGGCCAAGAGGGGAGTAAAATCTGGAGGATAAAAAAAAATTAACTAAAATTTAAAAAGGCAAAAAAAAGACTAGAAACAAAACAAACAAAAACTGAACTGAGACTAGGACCCCCGTTGAAGGAATCAGAGAAAGAACTGGAAGAGCTTGAAGGGGCTCGAAACCCCATATGTACAACAATGCCAAGCAACCAGAGCTTCCAGGGACTAAGCCACTACCTAAAGACTATACATGGACTGACCCTGGACTCTGACCTCATAGGTAGCAATGAATATCCTAGTAAGAGCACCAGTGGAAGGGGAAGCCCTGGGTCCTGCTAAGACTGAATCCCCAGTGAACTAGACTGGTGGGGGGAGGGCGGCAATGGGGAGAGGGTTGGGAGGGGAACACCCATAAGGAAGGGGAGGGGGGAGGGGGATGTTTGCCCGGATACCGGGAAAGGGAATAACACTCGAAATGTAAATAAGAAATACTCAAGTTAATAAAAAAAAAGAAAGAAAAATAATAAAACAAACAAAAAAACTATGTACCTAAAATACTATAACATGTGTAAGTCTGTGTATAAATACACATAAGTGTTTAAATAAATCTTTCCTTTCTAAACTGACAATGCTCCTCTCAAGAAAATAAATCATTTAATAAAAATTCCAACACCAGGAAAAAAAAGGAAAAAAGAAAAAGAATTGCTGTTTTAAATTTTTGGTTGTTAACCTGAACCAACACTTTAGACAAGAACTTTGCTTCTGTCCCTTTGAATATTTATTCTAAACATTTAAAAAGAAATGTTTTGTGTTTTGCTTTCTAATTATAACTTCAAGGTTTAGCCAATTTCTCTCCAAAGATGTGTTATTATTTTCTTTGGGAAATAAAACAAAGAGGCCTTTCTTTTTAGCTATACACAGAAAATCTGTCATTTAATTTGTATCAAATTTAATGAGAAATTATCCAGTGTGTTATAAGACAATCTGCTGTTAATGAAGAATAGCAATTTCTGCTTAATGACTACTAAATAGCTTTATTGCCAAAATGCATCATTAATACACATTATTAAGTTGGCATGAATCTGAAATACAAACTGCACTAATCGCTTCCTTTTCATCTTCTCTGTTTTCCCTCTGTATCGTTGCATGCAGGTAACACCCACAGAGAGCTGATTACTCTCTCACTAACTTCTCGGAAGCAGATGTCCACCACAGCTCGGTGGGCACAACAGCATTGCTCAAGTTGCCTCATTTAGACCATTCGAGAAATTAATCACAGAGGATGGGAAAGCATGTGTGTGTGTGTGTGTGTGTGTGTGTGTGTGTGTGTGTGTGTGTGTGTGTATTAAATTTACCCTGGAAATTTTAAGTTTATAAATAAAAAGATAAGGCAGGCATTTTGCCTGTTTCCTCACAAAGTAAGTGGGAAGGCCAGTCACAAATGTATGTCACACAGTGAGGTGACTCTGGCCTGGAACTCTGCAGGCTCCAATGGGCAGAAAACGCTTTCCGAGGTATGAAAGTCAGAGCAAAATAAAGCTTAAATGTTAATTTCTTTTTCCTATTGTATTTCCTATTGGTGCTTTATTATAAGTCTCAGAATTTCTCCTAGAGATGTCATACTTCAGTGAGAACAGATGTGATAGCATCATCATAGAATAAGTTCAATCGAGGAGGAGAGTAAAGCGAAGAAGCATCAGGAGTCACACAGAGATTTGATTACAGGGTAAAAGCAGGCTTTGCAGAATGCCATGGCAAAGCAACAACTTCCCAGTCTTTCCCCTGCCTCTCACGATATTTTTCTTCTGAATAGAAGGTTCTCGGTCACTCTTTCCAGTCATTAGAATAATTCTTTGCAATGGGACAAAAAGTACAGCAATAATATTATTATTCCTTTTGAAGAAAATAATACATGAAAAAACAAAAATATTTCCTTAGATTTCAGATCTGGACCAAGTGTATTTAATTGATTGCTGGATAATGGTTAATTATGCATTAACATATAATTCTCAAAGTGTATGTCATTCTCATACACATGTGCGTGTACATATGTTACATAAATTATAACTTGCTTCTTACTGTCCTTTGTTTTCAATGGCATATTGCCAATGAAATTAAGTAGTAATGGACTACTTTTCACAGAAGATTCTTTAGATTATTTTTAAATCTATACAATTAGAGACTGGAACTGTATTTATCACTTTTACATTATGCTTGTAAATCAGAAGCTCTCATTTTTATTTTCTGAAAATTTCTATTACTGTGTCCCAGTTTAGCCTATCTGCATTTGTAATGGATATATTGTGTTTTGAACGCATAAGTACTGTAACTTGACCTAATATGTCATCCACATTTGATATGTATGTTCTATATGGGTAATCTCAAGCTAAATTTAGAAAGCTTATCTTTAGGTCAAAAACATTAGGCACAATCGTACATTAATTATAACTAGTGACTGTATATTAAGTTGCATAGAAATGGTGAAGAAAATATTATAACATACTTGTGAATTTTTTATCTGTAGAAATCTTGATTGCTACTGTAGACTACAGCCATGTTTCTGTTGCTTACTGAAGAGTGTTAACAAATCATCTGGCTGAGAAACTTCTATTTTACCTGGTTAGAAATTGTGGGTAAACAAGAAGATATTCTTCAACTTCCCCTCTTCCATAGCTTCTGTGGCCCTAAGCATTTGACAATAGGGGTGACAGGCAAGTAGCAAGAGCAGCAAGTGACACCCTGTAGTGTTAGGGCTCTTGTTCAGGCCTTTTGCTATGGCTCTTAGCTAGTCTAAGGAAGTGGGCAGTTGCAGTCCTTGACACTAGCAGGTACGGAACCTGCTGAACAGGTGAAGACACAAAATTTCTTTCCAACCTTCTGTCCTTTTCCATTCCTAGCTCTCCAACTTCCCTGTACTTCTTCAGTCCCCTTAACTCCTGCCCTGGGCACTGTCTTGTCCTATTTAGATGC
The DNA here is from genome assembly GCF_021556685.1 of Rattus norvegicus. Taxonomy (NCBI): domain Eukaryota; kingdom Metazoa; phylum Chordata; class Mammalia; order Rodentia; family Muridae; genus Rattus; species Rattus norvegicus. Next base: position 91,983,441 of record NC_141539.1, on the reverse strand, counting down.
CTCTTGTTATTGGGTGCTGTTTAGGAAGTTCCTGCTCTTGCTTTGTGACTGCTGCTCCTTCTGTTGTTGGCTGACTGTCTCATGCTTACCTTTGTCTTCTTCTCTATGTAGCTATCAACTCTGCTACTTCTGCCACTTGGTTTGTTGGTGTGCGTTGTCCCATCCTTCTTCCTCTGTCAAACAGCTGGCCACCTTATTCCCTCTGAAAGTGTGTTAAATATTCTACCTATGCTGTCATCCCACCATTTATTCTGATAATTTTAAATGTTGCTAACTTGGCACACAAAATTACAATTAAGCATAAATAAATGATTTCTTGGAATTTAAAACCACTGACTGTTAATCTATAGGACTGTTCATCAGTATTTGCAGCACCCATGTAAGAGCTGCCAACTCTTTGTAACTCTGGTTTCATGGTACCTAATACCTTTTTTGTTCTCTAATCTCCTGCACCCATGTGGTTCACACGAACCGATCAAGGAAAATACACACACACACACACACACACACACACACACACACACACACACACACAGGCAATAAATTTTAAGCAGGAGAAAAAGCACAGGAAACAATACTTTTATCTTGACTCAAAAGGAAAAGAGTATAGGATGCTGTTTCACAGCACATTTCTCAAGGGAAACCAAAAGACCATATATGTAGGGAGAGAAAGAGCTTTTGAACAATGATAGCAAGTCGGAGCTTGTTTTTTTGTTTTTTGTTTTTGTTTGTTTGTTTTTTGTTTTTTGTTTTTTTTTTGTTTTTTACAAATAGCAATACTCATGCAAATTGAGGTTTGTTGTTAAACCAATCACCACATTGTCATGTCCCAGTACAATGCTAAACCACCAAGGAAACAGCTACCAGTTCTCTTGCTGGATCATTCAGAGTTTACCAAATAACAGAGTCTGGTACAAAGTTTCCAAAATGATTCTAATTGAGCCTAGACACCAATGTAGAAGCAATCATCTGTATTCATTTTTTCTATGTTTCCATGGAGTGTTTAAAACCATTACTCTGGCCTTAAGGTGGTTCATGGAGTGTTTAAAACCGTCAGCTGTTTGACTCACAGTCCCGTCCTCCAGCTTAAGACCACCAGCATGGCAAGAAATATTCCAGTAGTTTCCAATTGAGGAGATAAGTTACACACTCCCAAATATCTTTATTTTCATGAGAGTTTTATGAAAAAGAACTTAGTAATGATAACATATTTTAGCAATGCTCTAATATTTAATACTCACCCAATGTCCCACAAAGAGATAAATCCCTCTCTTCTGTTTCTGTAATTAATCAATAAATAGGGAAGAAACCATTAAAAGATATATATATATATATATATATATACACATATATATATGACTTTCTAATTATTCTCAACTTGCTTGCTGTATAATTATTCTCCAGCTTTCTAACTTGACTTAGGTAATTAACTCAAATGCGAACAGAAATAGCAAACAAGTGATTGGATACCTCTCATCCCAGCAGGTCTTCCTTGTCTGTGATTAATAATCCTAATGTAAGATGCTACTCTGTGCTCATGAACTAAATTCTCACTCAAAACTCAAATATCATGAATATCCTAGTAACTGCCATAAAATCGTCTCATCAAACCCTGCTGATACTTTTCTTCTTCTGTGATTAGTTTGATGAGTCCTCATGGCTGGGATGACACTCAAAGTCTTCAGTTCTCTTCTCCTTGGGATACTTCCTTATATTCCCTGAGCAGTAGCCTTGGAAGGACTCAGAGGTTGAGGATATGATGATTTTGACTGAAGATTTTAAGCTATATATTTTACTAAATTAACAATCTTTGTGAGGAAAGAATGATGTACTGAGGGTGAATGTATCTGGCTCAGAGTAATGGCAAAACCTTACCCTGCTCCACATACAGATCTTACAAGTGATTCACATTTATCCCAAACAACTGTATGCAGAAACTACTTGCCTGTCGAGGATTCCTACTGCGGCCATCTAACCCTCCTTCTCCATAAATAAAAGCATTTCCTTGTTAAACCCACCCCTCCCTCAGTGGTACATAATAAATGCACATCACCATCAGAGCATAAAACCTACCTAAGCCACGCTCTTCTGTAAACGTGTCTGTCTTTTCTTCATTCCTTCCTTACCCCAGTCAGGTCAATTCCAAAGATGTGAGGACCTCCCCAGTACATCCTTAATACAAACACTAGAAACAATGTTTGCTTGTGGAGTCAGAGGTGCCATGTCTGACTTTGCAAAGATGTTAGTCCGAAAAAAAAAAAAGTGATAATCGATGCTTGTGTTGTTAAACTGACAGGTGATGCAATCTCTTGAGAGGTGCGCCTCTGACCATATCTGTTGGGGATTATCTTGATTGCATTCATAGCTGTCACAAGACAGATCTTATTTGTAGATGATACCATTCCTTGAGCAGGAATCCTGACTTGTATAATATGGATAAAATAACCTGTTTGCTAACAAAAATTCAGCCATTGTTCTTTGCCTCTTTATTGTGGTTGATATAACTTTCCTCAACTTCCTATTGTAAGATGTTTCTGTCAGGGAATTTTAGTATGGCAATAGAAAAAAAAACCTTACTATATTTATGCTTGATCTCAATTTTGAATTCCCTCCATTCAAATAAAAACATTTTTGATGAAGACAATACAGCAGAATATCAAAAAAAAAAAAAGTACACAGACTTTGAACTAAGTAATGTGGAAAAGCAGAAGCCAGGTCATATAAGAAAACACATTTTTAAAAATAATTAAACCTTCTACATAGGCAATGAGAAAGCCCAGGGACAGAAGACTTTGAAGATATTCATACATATGAGAGGATCACAGATGATAAAGCTATGTGGGTTTTAATAATGCAGAAAAATAACAATTTGAGTACAAATGCTAATCAGAGTCATCCAAAACTTTGCTTTTATCTCATGTAATGGTTGAAATCAAATGACATTTCAGTCATAAACCCAGTCCTTCCACAAATCATACACATTAAAAGGTAGCTAAACCTTTGCTTCTTGGTACACCTAATATCAAACATTGTTACAGTTATGAATTGTTTCAGTACTATTGTGAAGATGAAAATGAAGTTTCTAAAAATGATTTTGTATTTATTTTTAAGAATTCATAACTGTATTAAAAAGATTTGATCATACCCAACTCCCCCTTCCAAAACCTTCCAGACTTACTCCCACATGATCCTGTTGTTGTCATGTCCTTTTTGTAAAATTAACACTATGTATTTCAATCATATTAATCCCCTGTCCCTAGTAATTACAGTTCCAGCGCTCCCTTCCCTACTCACCCAACTTTATCACCCACTAAGTCTAATATTCTCTTGCCTGTACCTCCATGGAAGTACTGCCATATTGGTAACCCATGAAAGGCCATGTCCCTAATCATATACTCCCTATTACAAGTTGAGTTCTTGTGAGACTTTCCCCTATATGGAGAGTTTTAAAATTTTTTGGGCACTTTACTTGGAGGCTGACTTTTAATATCATTATAATTGTTAGAGTAAAGATCATTGAATGAGACTCTAAAGGTCATCTATTCTAGACCCTTTTTTAAGTTTTTAATTTTTTAAAATAAATTATATCTAGATAATTACTAAATTCAGTAGCTACAAATTTTTAAAACACTATTTTTGTTTCAATTTTGAAATTTACTGAACATTAGTAGATTTCCCCAGAATGGTAAAAGCTAACCAGGGTCATTTCTTGTTTTGTTTATTTGTTGTACAGTCTTAGAAAACAAATATAGGACTTTAAAATGCCAGTCAAATATTGAAACATTGATCTGCATCCCTAATCCTTCACCATTTTAAAATTAGTCTTCTATTTTCTATCTTAATATCTTCCAATATTATATATCTATTCAGAAAGAAATCATACCACTTCCTTTCAGGCTGATGGTTCAATGTTTGAGGAAATATATAGCAAGACTCCACATTCCACCAAATAGCTTCCTCAATATTAAAGCAAGTTAATTTATCTAAGTGTTTGGTTTTCAAAATTAAAACTCACTGTCTTAAAGATGTATTCATATTATCTTCTCATTCCTTTTTTATATTAATGGTTCTGCTATTTTGTTTTATTTAACTCTTTTTATTTATTTATTTATTTATTTATTTATTTATTTATTTATTTATTTGTGTGTGTGTGTGTGTGTGTGTGTGTGTGTGTGTGTGTGTGTGTTTGTGTGGTGTATTACATCAAGTGACATACTCTATTATAGTTCACCTCAACTGATGAAATAAGGTTTCTAACTGAACCTAAAACTCAATGTTTTAATTATTCTGGGTCATCAGCAAACTCTTGAAATCTACTCCCAATAGTTGTGTTGGTGGTATATATAAACTTACCTTTTGTTTACTTTGTTCTGTGGCTTTGAATTTAGTTCTGCTTGCTTCCATGGAGACACTCTTACCCAATAAACCATTTCCACAAACTATGGCTGGTTTTTATTTTGACGGTCTTTATTATTATTATTATTATTATTATTATTATTAATTATTTATTTGCGACAGTGTTTCACTTCATAGTCATACATAGTATGGTATATGTAGCTTAAGTCTGCCTCAGTATCTCAACAGTTGACTTAATAGGCATGAACCATCAAACAGAGCAGGTTGTTTATTGTATACATTTGTGTATGGGAGGAGTTTATTGAGTACACAGAGAGAGGCACATGTAATGATACATGTACCGTCTGCTTGTTTTACTTATCTACATATTGCCACTTTTAATACTCATTGTAATTTTGATTCACAGAAAGCATTATCAAGTTGTGTTTTCACTAAGTCTCAAAACATTAGCTGAAGATATATTTTCTAGAAATTATATTCTGATTACTGATCCTAATATTTCTGACAACTAGAAGTTCTAAGACATTTATATATTCTATCAGAATGCAGTTCAAGAATGGAGTCCTATGAGGAGAATTCTGGGTGCTCATTTATAACTTTTATTCACAAGATGTAATTGTAATCTCAGAGGCTAATTGCTGAGTAAATTCACCCATTCTCCCTCTTCCTGAACTCTGGCTGGCTGGATCAACTCAGCTGTTCTGGCTCAAACTCATCTGAAAGCTGACAGATTCAATGTGGATTCTCTCAGCTTTTCAGCAAAATTTCTCTGCTTGGCCTCAAACTAACTCTGGCTCCTTGCTATTCTCAAGCTTTAATTTCCTCTGTTGAACTGAACTGAACATCATGAATTAACAGATAATCTCATCTCCATTGCACTGCACTCACTGCATTGACTCCCAACTCTCTGACCCTCGCTGCACTGCTCTGAAATATTTCCCTTTCCTGTTCTGTCCTCATGTGAGTTTGGCAGATCCTATCTTTGAGTCAATTTGTCAATCTCTCTCTAGTCTGTCACTTTGTCTGACCCTCAATTAGGTGTTACTTTCAAACATGGCTGTTTTCTTCTACAAACTAATTTTACCTTTATGGTATATTCAAATGGCCAAGCTGCATCAGAGCTGGATTACAAAGAGCTGGGCTTTTGAATGTGATCCCTTGCCAGAACAGTCATGGTGCTGGATTAAAATTCCTCTACACTACCGAGAAAAGTCCAAGAAAACCTGACAAGTGTTTTATGACCTCAGTTTCTTAAAACACATAAAATTGTTCTTGGACTATGCCCATCCCTAGTAGAGCAGATAGCAGTGAGTGTCCTTCAGATTATTCATTACAGTTGATTATTGTTATTTGTTTATATGCCTCCATGAAAAAGCATGTTTTGGCCATATTAAGTTTGTCCTTGTAATTTTTATAGCTTGAACTCAAGAGAACATAACTCATGTGACCTTCCTTAACCCTAAGAGGATAAATTGTGTGATGCTCTGAATAAAGTTGGCCATTCATGAGACTTCAGTCTGTCTCAGTTTTAGATTCCAATCTCCCATTTTCCACCACTTAGGTCAGTAAACATTCTGTACTGCTAAAATCTACCAGTTCTATAAGGGAAAGTTAATTTTATAGATATAATTTTGCAAACAAAAAGTGTTTAATAATGAGGAATATTTTGTACTTAATATATTCAATTAGCATGATTAAAGAAAAGTAAAGTTAAATATTTCAAAATCATGTAGTAGTCCAACATAAGTTTTAAAGAATTGTTATATTTTCATTTTCATCAGTAACAAGAAGAGAAATGTTTATGCTAATAATGCTTGATTCTCTGTAAGGAAGACGATGCAGTAAAATGAAAAGAGAACATGATATCATGGTGGTCTCTAGATTTATGACTGAAAAGTAAGATACTGTTATCGAAAGTACATCCATTTCAGACATAGAACATGTAGAAATAGAACTGGAAATCACCTGGAAAGCCTGCTCTCTAAGGACTAAGTTTATAATATCAGAAAGTATTATACAAGATACCAAGAGAGAGAAGCAAACATTAGTCCTACTCAGTTATAAAATACCTGCTGTACAGCAATGACGAGCTTTCCAGTGATGCAGTGGTGATACTGGTAACCAAAAAATATCTAGTTAAATTTACGGCTTACCCAATAGGAGGAAAACCATGCTCGCTACTATAAACATAGCCAATGACCTGGGACTAGAGAGATCATAGGCCCTAGAGAGGAATCTATTATCATCATTTTCCTAAATCATTATAATTTATAAATGTATTTTAAATGCTTATCTTTATACCTATAGAGGACTGTGATTCCCATTCCTTACCAAAACCCTTCTTTTTCACAGGAGACAAAAACTATGAGAAAGATGTATAACTGGTGATTTTAAATTATGGGGCTTCCATCATTAATTGATACGCATACTGCCAAGTCCTGCATGACCCTGGAAGTGATAGTGTGATACAGTTTCCTGTCCCTGGGGTGTTCAGAGCTAGCAAGACTTGGGTCTCCCCAAGTATTGACAGTTGCTAGGTTTAAGGTTTGTTTGTATAATAATGTACATATTTTCATGTTCTTACCTTCAGGGAATGCTCTCCCGGTTAAGGTTAATGACTCCATGATAATTGTGAACAGCTTGACTCCAGGGGTGAAAATATGTCTCTGTGATGCTGCAACCTCTAGGACAGCCCTTAAGGCTATGCAGAAGAACTCTGAAAAACATGAGTTAAAAAACAAAAAACAAAAAAAAACAGAAAACCAATATATATATATATATATATATATATATATATATATACACATATACATATATATATGTATGCAGGATTTCTCACCTATGGAAAGTATAAGGATGAAATATGAATTATATGAGGGGCTTCATGAACCTAAAGAACAGAGCCACTTTGTCAGAAGATGTTCATAAAGAAATTTAGGGAGTGGTAGTCACAGGACAAGATCCTACCCAGCTAAACTTATTTGTGTTTCCAAAGGCAGAGATATCTCTGAGTTCATTTGCTTTGTTAAAAGGAAAAAGGAAAGGTACTTGCTCTCTCTTTCTACAAATCAGGGAGCTAAGGTCTTCAAAGGCTAATTCATAGGATAATCAAAAGGGAACTGGGAGTCATGATTGAACTGATATGTAAATTAAAGATTGGTCCTTGGTCTGCAAGAGCTGAGCTATCTACAAAGCTGTCTGTCTGGAGAGCCAGTTGTAGCAGAATGCAGGGTTGTCACCTGGTACCCACAACTGACTTTGTTTGTTCTTCCACAGCTCCCAAGCTCCCATTCCTTAGGAACTCCTCTTCAAGCCTACACTGGTTCTTGGCAAAGTACTATTCAACCCCCTACACCTAAAACTCATTGAACATTGGAAGAACAGTAACAAAATGAATGTGAAATCCAGAAGACCCTGATGTCCACTGTGAGACAGTATCTTTTAGACATAACAGAGAAGCTGCACTCATGAAATCTCAAGAATTTGATTGTCTAAACAAAACCTCCATAATGACATCTACTAACATGAAAAGACAGATGATAGAAATTTCACAAGGCCCCACACATCGACAAGGAGCCACAGTTAAACAGCAGTACTAAGAAAATGAGAATAATTTTTCCCCAGTTTTGAGACACAAGATAGGTTATTCATTCCCAAAGCACACATATGCATGAACAACACTAAATAGATTCAGTAGTTTTTGTTTTTGTTTTTTTTATATGTGTGTGTGTATTTATGAAAAAATTATGAAAGAAGACTTCATAAATTTGAGAGGTAGTAAGGGAGCATAGGAAAAGTTGTAGGGGAGAAAATTATATATAGTACTTGAAAGGAAAATTATACAGATTTAAGGATTAAAAATATGAAGTTAAAAGAATAAGTTTCAAAATTCACAGACTCAGGGCTAAACACTGTGAAAAGCAAGTTCAGGCAGCCCCGCCTGGACTAATGGACCATAAAGATAAAGAAAAGGAATGCAAAAACCAGCCCGAGTTATCAAGACTGACTCATAATCTGGCAGAAGGGCACCTCCCCCAGCTTACTCAGAGTCACACCTTAACCAGATGTCCTTCAAACTCTGATAAGCCCCTAGCTTCTAAAATCCTGAATGCCCCAGTCAGCACGTACTCTTCTGCTGTGTTGGCTATGTTTGAATGAGCCAAGCACTTACAGCTGCGCCAAAAGTTAGCCGCCACTGTTTCAAACAGCCAATTGTGTGAAACTGCGCCAAACCTCCTAGCCTTCCCTATATAAACCCCTGACTTTTGAGTTTCAGGGTCGACACCTCTGTCTCCTGCGCGGGATACGTGTCGGCTCAAAGATCCCCGTAATAGATCTCCGTAATAAACCTCGCCTTTGCTTATTACATCCAAAATGGTCTCTCTGTGTCTGGGGTCCGCGATTTCCCAAGACTTGAATAAGGGTCTCTCCGGGGATCTTTCATTTGGGGGCTCGTCCGGGATCAGTGTTTCCTGGGGCACGCCATCCTGAGACTCGAGCTAGATTCTTTCATTTGGGGGCTCGTCCGGGATCGGTGTTTCCCGGGGCGCTCCATCCTGAGACTCGAGCTAGGTTCTTTCATACTCACTTGTGAAATTCTCAAAGAATAAAAAAATAAAAACTATTAAACATCAACGACTGTAGATTATGAGACTGTGATTTGTTAATATTTAACATTTTACTTTGTTTAAATTCTAAATTATAATTTTAATTAAATTATATATAATATAAATAAATATAATTAAAAGAAATTAAATTTTGTTTTAATTCCAAACAATAAAATAAATGATTAAAAATGTCTCAGAGAAGTAAGAGAAGGAAAAATGAAGAAAGCAAAAGGAGAAAGAGAGTTGTAAGAAAGAAGTAGATCATAAAAGGCAGGAAGAAAATGGAGATACAACCAAAAGATCTTATATGGAACTTCATATAAAGCAGGAAGAAACAAAGACTTTTTGTTGTTGTTGTTGTTGTTGTTGTTGTTGTTGTTGTTGTTCTTGAAGTTAAATTACTTTAGTGTTCTCCTTGGCTTCTCTCTGCTATGACAGAAGTCTGTATTTTTGGTCTTATTTCTCACTGATGTGTTCTGTGTATACATGTAACCCTAGGCAATATCCACTCTGATAACACATTAGTTTATAAATTTGGTTGAGGGAGGAGTTAAAATGAACTACCTTTGGAACTACCCACTCGCTGTACATAGGTTTTCTACTTGAAGATTAATGAAGGTTCGTGGCATTCCTTCACTAAATTACACAGGTGTTAGAGTTGAGGAAATAAAATCTCAATAATAAAAATAATAAATTCTGTAATATAACATCTAGCAGAAAAAAATTCTATAATGGGAAGTAATATAAAGATAAGTAGGAAGTTTTCTATGTCCCTTTTGCTCCCAAATACAATCAGGGCATTTCTAGCCCGCTCTAGCCCATTTTAGTTCCTGAATAAATGACACGGAGACATATTAAATTTATAACAATTGAAATAAAATAAATAAAATAACCAATAAAATATTGTCAAAGCCTATAGTGCATTAAAAAAATAAACAAACATAAAAATAAAAGACTGTAAACCCTAAAACAAAGCAGATGCTCACCAATTCTAAGACTCTGTAACCTGCCTGCTTCCAGCCTTGTGGTACTTTACTTGAAATCTGAGTCTTGACCGGCTTGCTTTCCTACATGCGTGTCCTCATAGTAAGTCCTCTTTGTCCCTCCAAATGGTCTGTCCACGTGGTCTAACTTCTCTCTTTCCTTCCTCTGTGCTTGTTCTCTGTCTGTCTGTCTGTCTGTCTGTCTGTCTCTTTCTCTCTCTCTCTCTCTCTCTCTCTCTCTCTCTATATATATATATATATATATATATATATATATATATATATATATATCCCTCCCTTTCTGACCTCTTTGGGACACCCTGATTGGGACTGGAAGTCCCTCCTTCTCTCTCTCCTCCGGCCAGTTATTGACTGAGTCAGCTCCTTATTAACCAATGACAGGTGAAGGAAAACATTTTTTACATAACATTGAGATCTGAGATGCTTGACTATGCCAATATTCAAACTACAACCAAATGTCTTGGCATTTGAATACTCAGTGCACAGAACCATCTCCCACCCAAAGTAATGTTTATTTTTTGTTGTAGGGACACATAAATTAATATTTTAACAGGATGTGAACATTTAAAAGAAATTTAAAAAAATGTCATAGGCTCAGGCATTTGAATACTTGGTCTCCAAATGGTGATAGTATTTGGAAATGCTATGAAACCTTTCTAGAAACAGTGGCATGCTAGAGGAACTATGCCTCTAGAGTTGGATATTAAAATTTTATAGTACTTCTGGGAATCATTGCTTTCTTTTTGTTTATGGTTGGAGATGGGTACCTCACTCTTCTGACTCAGATGCCTGAAATTAAACTTCCCTTGCTTTTAGAGACTCTCCTTTCATATCTGTAAAAAGAATAGGTGTTCATTTAGGAAAATTTTGGTCATTGTACTTTATCTCAGTAACATAAAAATATTTAAATTAACTCTAGATATTTATTATAAAGTGAAAAAACTAAAATAAGAGGTATAAATGCTGAATTCCTTTAATTATAAAAAGTAAATGGAAAGCATGTTTCTAAAATAAGTTTACATAACAGCCTAAAAAACTGCTAGAAAGAAGACACAGTATGACCAAATATTAATATACTATGTAGGTAGCTACAGTTATTATTGCTGAGGAAAGATGATCTCATGCAAAGCAGTCATAGTGGCCAATCACTTATTTCACTGGTCTAGTTTTTGTTTCATCAATATTTTGTTTTAATGCATCAAAGAAGCTGTAATAAAATGGAAATAAAGTGCTTAAAACTCTGATATTATAAAACTAAAGTGTGAAATAATACTAAGTAACTTCTTTAGTCAGGATTAAGATTACTAGTATAAATGGTTCAGAAGAAAGAGTGTCCATAATGCCTCTAATCTTTAATGTTTGGTTGCAGGAAGAGGAGGGACCAGTAGTGGTTTTCGTTTTCATGGCTGCTGGAAAGATTTCTCCAGTGGAAAGATTATCATCATGACAGGATGTTATCATAGGGGAAGAGTACATTAGCAGTTGCTGAAGGGAAATCAAAAGTTCACATCTTGATTATTTAAATATGGCAAAAGTTTTATTACATAAATCATTAAAAATGTGATAGGCAGTAAGAGTGGGGATAGATTAAGAGAAATAGGGATCAAGATAGATAAGGTGGGAAAATGAGTGCCTAAATAACTAGATGGCACAAGGAGGGATACATCAATTAACAGACAGACCACAGCTAACACCCTCGTATTTAAATAGAAAATGCTTTTTGTAGGGTATAGTTTCCCTCTTTGTGTTGGAGCTTTCCATCTCTTATCTTCTGGAGGACTGGATTTGTGGAAAGATATTATGTAAATTTGTTTTCTTCATAGAATGTCTTAGTTTCTCCATCTATGGTAATTGAGAGTTCTGCTGGGTATTGTAACCTGAGGTAGCACTTGTGTTCTCTTAGGGTCTATATGACATCTGGCCAGGATCTTCTGGCTTTCATAGTCTCTATTGAGAAGTCTGGTGCAGTTATGATAGGTCTGCCTTTATATGTTACTTGAACTATTTTCCTTACTGCTTTTAATATTCTTTCTTTTCTTTCAACAAACCAAAATGAAGATAGCAGCACAAACATAATTCTACTTCTAACAACAAAACAGGAAGTAGTAATCACTTTTCCTTAATATTTCTTAATACTAATAGAATTAATTCTGCAATAAAACTACATAGAATAACAGACTAGATACATAAACAGGACCCAGCATTGTGCTGCATACAAGAAACACATCTCAGTGACAAAGTCAGATATTACCTAAGAGTAAAAGTCTGGGGAAATTTTTTCCAAGCAAATGGTCTCAAGAACAAGCTGGAGTAGACATTCTATATTGAATAAAATCGACTTTCAACCAAAAGTTATCAAAAAAGGTAATTTCATAAAAGGAAAAATCCACCAAGATAAACTCTCAATTCTGAACATCTGTGCTCCAAATGCAAGGGCACTGACATTCATAAAAGAAACTTTTCTAAAGCTCAAAGCATTCATTGCACCACACAAAATAATAGTAGGAGACTTCAACAAACCACTCTCATCAATGGACAAATCATGGAAACGGAAAGTAAACATGGACACATAGAAAGAAACAGAAGTTATGAAGCAAATAGTTTTAACAGACATCTATAGAACATTTCATTCTAAAACAAAAGAATATACATTCTTCTCAGTACCTCATGGTACTTTCTAAAATATTGACAATATAATTGGTCACAAAACAGGCCTCAATAGATATAAGAAGATTGAAACAGTCCCATGCATCCTATAAGATCAACATGGACTAAGTCTGGTCTTCAATAAGAACAAAAACAAGAGAAATCCTACATACATATACAAATTGAACAATGCTCTACTTAATGACAACTTAGTCAAGAAAGAAATAAAGAAATTAAAGAAAGAGAACTTCAAACCAATTTCTCTCATGAATATCAATGCAAAAATACTCAGTAAAATTCTTGCAAACTGAATTCAAGAAAACGTTAAAACATTCATTCACCATGATCAAGTAGGCTGATCAAATCGAAGCAGGTCTCAGAAGATGGAAAGAACTTCCCTGCTCTTGAATTGACAGTAAAAATAGCACTGGTGATGAAAAAAGCAATCTACAGATTCAATGCAACCCCATCAAAATTCTCACTCAATTCTTCATAGAGTTAGAAAGAACAATTTGAAAATTCATTTGGAATAACAAAAAATAAAAATAAAAAAAGGATAGTGAAAACTATGCTCAACAATGAAGGAACTTACAGGAGAATCACCACCTCTAACCTCAAGTTGTATTACAGAGCAATAGTGATAAAAATTATATGGTATCGATACAGAAACAGGAAGGTAGATCAATGGAATAGAATTGAAGACCTAAAAATGGATGCAAAAACCTATGGTCACTTGGTCTTTGACAAAAGAGCCAAAACCATCCAGTGGAAAATAAAAATAGCATTTTTAATAAATGGTGCTGGTTCAAGTGGAAGTCAGCATGTAGATGGATACAAATGGAAACATACTTATTACCTTGTACAAGCTCAAGTCCAAGTGGATCAGGGACCTCCACATAAAACCAGATACACTGAAACTAATAGAAGAAAAAGTGGGGAAGAGCCTTGAGCACATGGGCACAGAGGAAACTTTCCTGTATGATTATTCAACAATCAGCAAATGGGACCTCATAAAATTGCAAAGATTCTGTAAGCAAAGGACACTATCATTAGGAAAAAACTACAACCAAGAGATTGGGAAAAGTTCTTTACCAATCCTACATTTAATAGAGGGTTACCATCTAATATATGCAAAGAATTCTAGAAGGTAGACTCCAGAGAACTAAGTAATGCTATTAAAATATAGGGTACAGAGTAACTAAAGAATTCTAGCTGAGCAATACTAAATGTCTGAAGAAATACTGAACACCTAAAGAAACGTTCAACATCCTTAGTCAGCAAGGAAATGCAAATCAAAACGGTCCTGAGATTCCAACTCACACCAGTCAGAATGGCTAAACTCAGGTGACAGCAGATGCTGGCGAGGATGTAGAGAAAGAAGAACACTCCTCCATTGTTGGTGTGATTGCAAGCTGGTACAACTACTCTGGAAATCAGTCTGGCAGTTTCTCTGAAAATCGGACATAATACTACCAAAGAACCCAGCTATCCTCCTCCTGGGCATATACCCAAAAGATGCTGCAACATATAACAAAGACACATGCTCCACTATGTTCATAGCAGCCTTATTTATAATAGCCAGAAGCTGGAAAGAACCCAGATGCCCTTCAACAGAGGAATAGATACAGAAAATATGGTACATTTACACAATGGAGTACTACTCACCTATTAAAAACAATAACTTCATGAAATACTTATGCAAATATATGGAATTAGAAAATAGGCACAAAATAACACACATGGAATGCACTCACTGGTAAGTGAATACTATCTCAAACCTAGAAATACCCACGATATAATTCACAGACCATATGAAGCTCAAGAAGATGGAAAACCAAAGTATGGATGCTTCAGTTCCCCTTAAAGGGGGTAACAAAATACTCACAGGAGGTAGAGGGTGGGAGGGACTTGGGAGGAAAAGAGGAAAATTGTGAGTTGGCAGGTGGTGAAAGATACCCTGATTCCTGGATGAGATAGGCCGAATTCCCAAGGAACCTAAAAGGGATGGCAGATGACAGGAACATTCCCAGTCTCCCAGGAGATCAGGCCCCTCTCATGTAGTTACAGCCCCACAAAACCCTCTACAGAGAAGTTTGAGACAGATCAGTCACATTGGTCAACACCCCAATCCCCTCATCCACAGGTAAGGATGTGACCACAGGTGATGTAGACTGAAGACAGATCAGTCATGTAGAATCAGGACCATGCCACCAGATATCTAAATGAGGTACTCCCAAGCTCTCAGGCAAAGTCAATATGAAATACCTACTGTCAGACACTGACCCATCCTGAGACTCTATTTAAGAATCCTATTCAGAAGCATTAAGTGTGTGCAGGAATTATTCCATTGTCTGAGAGCTTCTATCATAAGAGCTGTAACACCACTGCTTGGAGAAGAGATCTGCTCTCTGAAATCGCCATCAGAAGCTCCCCTGCACCCTTCACCAGCTAATCATTCTCCTGCTGGCTCAGCCTGGCCCAAGCAACCGAAGCAGCAGCAACAGAAACCAGTCCGCAAGAATCACTCTGTCATCTGAGCGCTTCTGTCATAAGGACTGTAACACTTCTGCTTGTGGAAGAGGTCTGCTCTCCTGAAATCGCCACCAGAAGTTTTCCTGCACCCCTGGCAGGCTAGTCAGTTCCCTGCTGCCTCAGCGGAGTCAGAAATGGCGGTGGAGCAGCACCAGCAGTGGAGACCAAGAAAGCCTTCCCTTCCTTCCCTTCCCTTCCCTTCCCTTCCCTTCCCTTCCCTTCCCTTCCCTTCCCTTCCCTTCCCTTCCCTTCCCTTCCCTTCCCTTCCCTTCCCTTCCCTTCCCTTCCCTTCCCTTCCCTTCCCTTCCCTTCCCTTCCCTTCCCTTCCCTTCCCTTCCCTTCCCTTCCCTTCCCTTCCCTTCTCTACCCTTCCCTTCCCTTCCCTTCCCTTCCCTTCCCTACCCTTCCCTTCCCTTCCCTTCCCTTCCCTTCCCTTCCCTTCCCTTCCCTTCCCTTCCCTTCCCTTCCCTTCCCTTCCCTTCTGAACCCACACACCTAGCTGGATCAGAGATCCTGTACAAAACCCCACAGAAGGGAAGGGAGGAAGCGGGCAGGATCAGGCATGGGAGACAGGGATGATACAGAGGGACAGGAATTTGAACAGTATATTATAGCAATGAGATATGGTGAACTGGGTTTAGCCACCAGCAAGTCCCAGATGCCTGGAAAGCAAGTGATCCCATGACCCAACAGGGATGAGATTAGCTGAAATGCCCAACAAAAGGGAGAGAAAACCTATAGGGAACATGTCCAGAGCCTTGGTAAGGGGGTGGGGCCACTCACTCATCTCCAAATTTTTAACCCAGAATTGTTCCTGTCTAAAGGAAATACGGGGACAAAGTATAGAGCAGAGATGGAAGGAAAGGCCATTCAGAGACTGCCCCATCTGGGGATCCATCCCATATACAGAACCAAACCCAGACACTATTGAGGATGCCAAGAAGTGCCTGCTGACAGGAGCCTGTTATAGCTGTCTCATGAGAGACTCTACCAGAATTTGACAAATACAGAGAAGGAGGCTCACTGTCATTGGACTGAGCACAGGGACCTCAATGGAGGAGTTAGAGAAAGGACTGAAGGAGCTGAAGGGATTTTCAAACCCATAGGAAGAACAACAATATCAACCAACCAGACCCCCCCAGAACTCCCAGGGACTAAACCACCAACCAAAGAGTACACATAGAGGCATTGTTTGGCATCCATAGGCGGAGAGGCCCTTCATCCTAAGAAGGCAGGATTCCCAAGTATAGGGGAATGCCAGGTTGGTGTGGTGGGAATGGGTAGATGCGTAGAAGGGGGAGCACTCTCATGGAAGCAGGGGGAAATTTGCTAAATTTTGAAGGTAGTGGAGCATTGATAAGTGATGGATATATTGTAAATAATTTTATTTTAATCTAAATAGATAAGCATTTCATCAGTGAGAATTCTCATGTTTCTACCCTGTAGGCACGGTACACCACTATCTTCTTAGTAACATATAGTCAAATGTCTGCTTCTTCTCCCAAACGTACTAAAATATGTCTCTTCCATACTTGAGCCGTAAGTATATGAGTTTTTGTAATCTCCATTCTTTGATATAACCAGAAGAGTTCTCATGACTCGTTACACATGACAAAGCACTGTACTAGCTTACATAGCATTGGATGATCCTCAAAAGTCTCTACATCGTTCAATTGCCTACTGAGAAAATAGAACAGAGAACACCCTTAGAGCTGACCATACCACCCACACAGTCCTCACACTCCTTTCATTGTAAGTCTTATTAACAAGTGATAATGTTATCTTCATAGATGGCTGCTGTTTTGTCTTTGTTCAGGTTAACTCTTGTCTTGAATTTTGTTTTATATTTATTTCTACTCAATCAGAAAACTTAACTTTTGTTTTCAAGGGCATTTTTTCTTCAAATAAAATACAGGTTTTTTTTCTTTTCAAAAGCTTTGTCTTTCAGAATGATTTTACTATTGTGGCTTAGGCAACCTGAAACATATTATTCAATAAGCTGTTTTCTTTGCATTTCTGCAACAGGAAGCTTGTTCACTTACAGATAATGTAGGCGTCACTGATCACATAGATCAAAAATGCATACTATATTATTTCTGTAGCTTATCTAACTATAGATATTTTACTCAATTCCCTCCTCTACCACAGAGGGCTAGAATATGTACCTTGGGAATTCCAAGTTTGTCCTTTGCTTTCATAGTTAATAGGCATGTACCTGTGAGGATCATCTGAGGAACAAAAGCTTCAACTGCTTCTGTCACATATGGTAGCATTGGATCATGAAGGCAGTAAATTATATCTGGAGACTACTCTATCTATTGGTTACCTAAGTTTCTGCCAACAGAAATAACTATAATCATGGAAAACTGCATTATGAAATGTGGCTTTTTTGTTTGCTCTTCCCACATGATTTGCTGTTGTTCCCCGTTTTGTTTCTTTATATTTTTAACTTCTATGTCTGATGTACATCATTGCATATTTCTAAATTGGTATTATTCATAAGAGTTCCTATGTGTATATTTAGAACAAGATAATACATAAACTAGAAATCATTGGAAAGGCGAAAGCAGAGCTGTAGAGGAATTGTAATCCACAACACAGTTGCTCTGAAGGGGATCTCATCATAAGACCAAGGTCTGTGTGATTCAGCTGGCATGCAGTCAGGCCACACGCCTTTAATCTCTCTGGATACATTACAGAAAGGCACATAGGGTAGACTTTTAAGATTAAAGACGTTTGTAGCAGGAATCAGCCATGTTTGAAAGTTGTGTCTAATTGAAGGGCAGAAAAAGTGATGAATCAGAGAAAGATTTGACTGAATGAGCCAGAGATAGTATATGTCCACCTCTCATGAGAAAATCACAGGAAGGAAAAGCTATTTAAGACCAGTGCAGATAATTAAAGAAGAGAGAGAGGAGGGAGGAGAGAGCCCAACCAGAGCAACTCAGTGAGAAGCTAAGAAATTCCAGATTTAACAAATTAGCTTAGAGAGGAGTTTGAACCAGAACAACTGATTTGACTCAGTCAACAAGAGTTCAGATAAAAACTAGAAAGGGTATGCCTATTTATAGGAGGAATGATGGCCACCACCTTAACATAAAAGGGGCCTCAGAGCCACAAAGGTGACTCCTGCAGGAGGACCTAACTTCAAACTGCCTGAGAGACTAAGACTCTATTGACTATTGTGATGTAGACAATGCCAGTCAGTTGGGAACTGCTGCTTGGAAGAGATGCTTGCTTTGGACCAATGGGATGTGGGTGGAGGCTATAAAGGGCACCCTGGTGGATTTTAAAGGAGCTCTCCGCAATGCAGCCTCATTCAGACAAGCTTGCTCTGAGGTTCTCACCTTCTAGGAGTCTGTGCCATTGATTCTTCGCCACCTCATCAATCTGTCAGGCTGGGACACAGGCAGCATTTATTCAGCGGTACATCTGAGAGGCTGAAACAAGCCTAGGTGAGCAGACAGAGGCTGGAAGCTGAAGCCTTCAAGGTCTGGGCTTACAGAACATTTGGTTGTATGGAGGCTCGAAGCTTCCAGGCCTAGGCATACTGATATTGAGGTAGAAATGTTCAGAGCTCAGCTTAAGCTGTGTGATTGTACTGCTTGAGCGTGGCTCTCATCTCACCCCACATCTGAGGAAATAAACACATTTACACATAGCCTCTGGAAGAACTATTCACACGCATTTAGATCGTGGAAGAAATGAGGTAAATGATGACACCAGAGAATTAACAAGAGATTCATCGATGGAGGAAAAACAGATGTGTCCAGGATGCACATACCATCCTCAAGATCAAAATAAGGGGAGGTGAAAAGGAAAGATAACACTTAATTTCTACCTCTACACTTTAAATTGATGATAGCACACTAGACATACTTTAAAGGGAAGGTCGTAGGGTCTAGCAGAATGACTCAGTGATAAAGAACAATGACTGCTCTTCAAGAGAACCCAGATTTGATCCCCATAACCCACACTGGCTCGTAACTGTAATTCTAGATTCAGTGATTAGCTGTCCTCCTTTGGGGTCTGAAAACACAAGATAGGCACTTGAGTGGTGCCCAAAGATTCACCTAAGTATCAATAACTCATCTTGCATGATAAAGGATGAAAACTAAACGATATATTGTTCTCATGAAAGAAATTTAGAAGCACAAAGAAAGAAGATGGAAATTGAAAAAACCACAGCTATCAAAGGTATAATATTTATGTGCTCAGGTGTATGCTAGAGATTCTTTAAACAGGATAGCAACAATGGTGTGATAAATATCTACAGTGTAGAAAAATGAAAAAGTTTAGGAATTAGAAAACTTCAAAAGAGCACTACTTCGGAACCTGGAAAGTTATCAGTCAGTAAAATTCTTGTCATGCAAGCATAAGAATCTGAGTTAGATCACAGATATAAGATATTATTCCAGTCTACTTCATATGATGTCTCTGAAATCTAATCTTTATGAACAATAGTTAAAATATGGATTGGTATAAATATAATACACACACAGAGAAAATATTTACCTTCATTATTACTAACAGAAAGTAGTCACAGCAAGACTGACATTTTCTTGAGGATAGAGGAATCTGTATGACCTTCCTGAAGGTTGAGCTGCAGAAGAAACAGATACATATAGGGAATCAAGAAATCATAAATGAATTACTCTGAAACTGGGCTTTCCTGTACATTTGCATCAAATTTTCTTGCCTTTTTTCTCAACCTGCTCATCTGTTACCTGTCAATTCTCTAATGTTTATATGTACATCTCAGACAGCTGAAGGCAAGAGGAAGTTACTTAATTTTTTAGAAATCTCCCAGTTCCCATTCAATGAGTAATATCATTAGTTTCCCATTTTTAAAAGTAATTTTTAAAATGTGGAAATAACTTTTACTAGACATCACACATTTCATAAGTATCAGCACACATGGTCTTTAATGGCTTTGCTCTATTTAGTTACTTTTGACCCATTTTGATTCTTAAATTGAATATTGCATTTTACACTTCAAAAAACACACTGTTTATTATTTATTGCAAAAAATCTCATATACAGAATCTGTGAAAATGTGTAGATGGTAGGTTTCTTTCAGTCACATATTTGTACACAGACTTCTGTGTTTTTCCAAAGTAGAAGAATATTTTGACTTTCAATGGCTATTTCAATGTTTCATTGTGATATGTCAGCTTCTCAAAGAAATTCTTATGTGATATTGTGTGTTAGTCCACAGATGTCTTCAAAGGATTTGAGTATGGCTTCTTAGTAATAGTAATAGTTACTATCATCTCAAATGCATATTCTTGAACTTTAAGTTCTTCAGCTACCCCTTGAACATTGTCTTCTTTGAAAAAATATCTTGTTCATGATTTTCCCCCTGAGTAAATAAGATACCAACAGGACATTAGTTACACTTATCTGTGACATCAGCCATCAGATTCACTGACAGTCTGTGACAATGAAACTAAAGATAAGCCTTTAAGAAAAAAAAAAGCATTAAAAGCCTGTCAAAGATCCATTAAATGCTGATTCCTCTGGGAGAGATGCATTCATAGCTTCTAGTTTCTGACGTTGATTAGAAGCATAGGATGTGAGGCAGCTCACTATTTGTTAGCTCCCAAAATTACACTCAAAAACATAAACAGCATCTGGCCGAATTCTGCTATCACGAGTTCTTTTAAAGCCAGGACAGAAAGGAAGATTCTCTATCTTATTTCTGTGTCCAACAAACTGCTAATTTCTAATTCTCTACAAAGACCTGATTAGTCAATGAACATATTTTGTTGATAAAATCTCCCCCAAACAATCAAAATGCAAACTACTTTATTTTGGAAACTATTGAAAATGTCTAAAAGACTTACATCTGGCACCCCAAACATTTCAACTCTCATCAAAACTCTGCATGGCCTAGTTTTTGGCCATCTCTCCTCATGATTATTCCCAATCTTTTTGGAAATAACCAAAGGACTAATTAGGTCACTTGTAGTTTGGCTTTCATGCCAGTCTAGGATCCCAGCTGGTAGAGAAGGCCCTTAGGAGAGCAATCACCATGTCTAACACTGCTGCTTGGCTTTGGGGATGATTGACATTTCAAGAGCTGAACAAGCTTAACGTTGACTGAAATGCATTGAGGCAGAGCTGACACTAAGAAATGAACACATTTGTTCTACAAATATTTGCCAAGCATTTGGTATGTGCTAGCCACTGTGCTAGGTGCTTGGTATGGGAGGAATGAAATGAAATAGTCTCCATACAAAACAATAACCACAAAAAAGCCATAGACTATAGAGTGTGACAACTGTGTGATTTACAATATTATATGGTGCATGCTATCCTTGATCCCAGGATAGAAGAGTTTCTAGAATACAATAAAGATTATAAAATAAATATTAAATAGAAAAGGAGAAAATCTTGGACTAAGGAAAATATATAGGTACTATGGATATTTCTAGGAAAGCATAAAATAGGGAAAAGCATAAACTGACAGGACATGCATTACCTTAAGAAAAACCAAAATATATAATTGCAGTATAATCTCATCCCCTTGAATCTCAGTTCCACAGGGTATGTGCTTATAATTTTCTCTAGGATCATTCAGATGTTCCACATTTTTTGGGGGAAGGGGAATGCCACAATTACACTTCACATAATACCAAATAAAATCCCAGTGTCAGGAATGAGTACATGTTTTTATATCATTCACCAGTGGGGTCCAGTATATGTCCAAATATTAAAAGCTATTTCCAGTGTTATTCATTACCCTCGACAGCTTGATGATAAGACCCTATTTATTGCTGAAGACATCACCATCTTTTGTCACAGAACATGGATAAATCAAGCTGGAACTCAGCGGAAATTTTCATTGTTAGGGAACTAGCATTAATTGAATTGGTAGATGTTATATGTGCTATGGGATAAGAAAATAACCATTACCTTTGAAATGTAAGTGAAGAAATATATCTAATAAAAAATTAAAAAAAGAAAAAGAATCATTAATCTCTCACATATACAAACCCTGTGAGACACACTAAGGATATCTTTGCAAGATATGCCCACATATACAAGAGTGGAATAAATGTTATCTGACTAGCTCACTACTTTTTAATTGGTTTAAGAGGTGCTGTATAAGATAGGATACATATACAACACTGCCCAATAAGTTAAGGACCTAGGACTAGACATTCTATGGGCCCTAGAGGAACACCTCATGGTATTTTTTTTCCTAATTAGACATAGCAATAAATGGCTTCTGAAGACCTATTGCTGTATGTGTACGTATGTGTACTACTCACTTGTCACCAGAAAAGCCTCTTCTTGCAGTTGATAATAAATAAACCAGAAAATCATAGAAATCCCCTAGTCTTCATATCTTTAGGTATGTGTTTAAATCTTTCAGATTTCCATGCTCTTTTCTGAACTGGGTTTGCTTGCCATCCACTGAGCTTTGTACAAAATGAGCAATACTTATAAATTATTAAAGTGTAATCCTATGCTTTTATGATATTCATGTAACTTAACTATCCTATATCTCTTTCTAAAATTATCATCATTACACCATGCAAAATTATATTATTAATAAAAGAAACATTCAATACTCACTTATTTAGGCTATATATGTTCATTGTTTGTCTTCTTCAGATCTCCATCACTACTAAATGATGCAGTTCTTATAATTTTACAATATAAATATTATCAACATACTTATGTTTAGGAAGCAAAAGAATATTTTTGCTTCTTCGCACTAATGTTTCAATATAGCATAGATAATACACCATACCTTTGTTTGTATTCTCAAATGTTAGTCAGGTCTTGACCCAAAATAGACAGGAAAAACTTGTTGGTTGGTTGAATAGATGCATAGCTTGTGGAGAGTAGTGGAAGATTGCGATGAGGAGGTGAGTCAAAAACCAGTAAGCCCTTTAGCCTTGCTGAGACATTTAAATCTCACATGAGAACAATATGGGAAAATGAACAGCTTTAAATTTTGACAAACTAAAAATTTACATTATGATTCCCAGCAAAATTGTCATATGAAATAAAAATAATAAAATATAGTAAACCATAGAAATGTGCTAGAGAAAACTCTATATGCATCATAGCAACTTTGAGCTGAACATAAAACATTCTAAGATAATAATAATACTATTGAAGAATGCTCCCTCATGGACACTTTGCCTACATCTGGCCTGGCCGTGCATGTAATATTTTTTATTATTTATGTCAAAATCTTTTGTTGTATAGAGCATCAAAGGAATGTTTTGACACTAAAGCAAATTTATCTCAGTACATGAGAGGTGTATCGGGAAGAGACAGCTTTGATCTCAAAAGTATATGCCTTTATTAATATTTGCCTATATGTTGCAGGCTTTGACATTTTATTTTAGAAATCTCCAAGGCAGACTACCAACACATCTTACAAAATTCATTGAAAAGGCATGATTAAAAAAAGATTTAAAAAAAAAAGCATGATTGCCCCTTCTGACTCCATCTTTACATTCCTATCAATAAGATGTATTCATTTAATACTGAGGAAACCTTCATTTGGCAAGAGCAATGCCCCTTAGCCAATTTACCTTCTTTTGAGTCTCTAACTTAGAATGGTTTAGCTATATTGGGAAACTTGCTATTATGCCAAATAATAGAAATCCCATTGATTTATTAAATCTTACGTATATCATATATAAATTGTAAAATATACATGGTACTATGGTCATTTTGTATTTACCATTTAGAAAACTATTAACAAATATCTTGAAATTGTACTTAAAATTTGAGTTTAACTGTGAGTTTGAAGAGAAATATATCGGCTGGAGCGTGTAGCCCTAACACATACAAGAGGGGTGTCAGCTTAAGAAATCCTTAGCTAGCAAGTCTGTGTCCTTTGCTACTAAACAAAAGTTTAATAGAAAAACATGTAAAGGCGCCTTTTGTGTGCTTTTGTTTAAGAGACAATGTCTATTGCCACTTCAATGTAGGTAGTGGTCAGAATGTCATACTAATGTTTCATGCAGTAGAGCTGAGAATGAAAAACACACTACTTTCACATAGAGCTTGGTTTAGTCTGAAACAATCTTGGTTTCTCTTTATCTGTTTGCTTAGTATCTCTCAGATTCATCAGATAAAGGTCTTTCACAAAGAAATTTCTCTTCCAACAATATCTCATAATTATTTGCATGAAGCAGTACACAAGTAGTATTTGCTCATATCCCAAGTCATATAAAAATCATAAATACTAATGTGATACAAAATAATAAAAAATAGAACGGAATACTAAAATAAAAACTAAGCAAAAGTGATGTAGCCAATAACTAACAAAATTAAAAATTAAAAATTGGATAATACCAAAATAGAACATTAGAAATATTCTCAAAAATAACTCTTAATGATAGAAGAAACCTTGTAACAAACAACATTTTTGTTTCTGTATTTAAACCAAACTTCCTTAAGCTTAAAAGGACATTAAATTACCAAAATATTATGACTATGGATTTTCAAATCCTATAACTTCATTCAAGTATTATGAAACAAAATTTATTTTCAATTACACATTTTATTTATGCCTTATGGACTTCACTTAACAAAAGTGAGTCTACTGATAGAAATATTTGGAGAGTGAGAACTCCATAAGGAATACAGCATGAAATTTAATCTATGGTCCCAACACAAGGTATATTCAGGAAATACCATATACATGTCATGCCAGAGTCAAAGTATCCATGTGCATTGTATTTAGATATATGTAAATAATGTATCGATGAGAAACATCAATGACTCTATTCTACAGAGAGTGTACATTAATGGTAAATCAAACCATCTTAAGTATAGAAACAAAAAATATTGCTTGAGATACATAATTTCCTTCTTGTTCCATAATTCATTATCAGGGTTAAAAGATACTAGGAAAATCTATTGAGAATGAAGATGACATTGATATGTATATCATATATAGAATATTTTAAAGTATGTTATCAATGAACAACCACAGAAGTTTTAGCTGCAAGAACAATAATAACTAATGTTTCTAAGAGTAGTATTATATTTACATTATATTTAAAATCTCTAGAAAATAATCTCCAAATAAGTTTAAATCACCCATTATTGTAAGTCATCAAAAATGTGAAAGTGTTTATTTATGACCAGTAACATCTGCCAACTAGCAAATGCTCATTGAAAAATATTTTACATTCTAATGTTACCCTAGCATTTTGTCTGAATTTATTAATAACTCCTAATGCCAAGTTCTGCAGG
The DNA here is from genome assembly GCF_021556685.1 of Rattus norvegicus. NCBI lineage: Eukaryota > Metazoa > Chordata > Mammalia > Rodentia > Muridae > Rattus > Rattus norvegicus. The sequence goes on along the minus strand of NC_141539.1, from coordinate 91,958,063 downwards.
CATTACATTCTAGAAACTGTAGGTAGCATCAAACAATATGTGTACTATGTTTTTTCTATATATACATACATGAGAACTAAAGTTTAATTTAATGATTGTACATAGTCAAAAATTAATAACTAATAAATGAATGGGAAAATATAAGAATACATGTCACATAATTTCTGGCACCTTTGCCTTGCACTTTGGAGCCATTCTTTTACAAAATGAGGATGAAGTATATATACATTATGGAACTATAATAACACAGCTGCAAAATGATTAAGAAATAGCTAGCCTGGAACCGGAGAGGTGATTCATCGGTTAAGAGCACAGTCTGCCATTCCAGAGCTCCTGAGTATTTCCCAGAAACCACTTGGTGGCTCACAGCCATCTCTCCTAGGATCTGATAGCTTCTTCTAGCATGCAGGTATACATCCATATAGAGCACTCACATATATTAAATAAATAAATTGTTATTTTTAAAAGTAGACAGTCTACATAGCATGAATTCCTTCAGAAAAGAAGGAATGACAAACCTATTAAGTAGGTCAAGATAGGACAACAAAAATTCCACCACAGCCAACGGAGAGCATACATGTATAGCAGAGGTCTGCCTGGTCAGGCCACAATGGGAGAAGATGTGCTTTATCCTCAAGGAGAAGGCCTGGTGTGTGTGTGTGTGTGTGTGTGTGTGTGTAGCAGGGGAGCACCTTCTTGGAGGCAAGGGGCAGGAAGAGTAGGATGAGGAACTTTGGGAGGGATGATCATGAGGAGAGCCAATGACTGGAATGTTAAAAAAAAAGACATGAAATGTGGAGTCCCATATGCACTTCATAGTAACTCAGTGACTACTCAGGCTAGGGAATCAGTTCCCCTAATTTCAACCCCCAGTCGTATACAGACTGCCTGTATAAGCCCCTTTCTCTCTGCCCCCATTTCCACAGTTCTAGTCAGATCCTGATAGGATACTGAGCTTTCCTCCATCTTGTGGGCCTTTCTGCAACCCATGTCCTCGTCTACACCCATTCTTTATAGCCAGCTCCCTATACAGAGATACACATTCTATGACAGTCAACTAGTGGCCACAACTCATAGGATCACAAAAGCATTCCCTACTGTGCAATCTACAGCTACTCCACCTTCCTCAGAACCGGAGACGATAGCGCAAACCAAAGAACAAAACATACACCTAACAAACACAAGATATCAGTACCTTGTATGGTAGCCATCCCAATACCAGATGACTCAATGCAAGTACAATATGCAATCAATAACCAACAGGACTATATATCTACACTAGAGTACAGCAGCACTATTACAGTAAGCCTGGACAAATGCAATATAACTGAAATACAAGACAGGAAATTTCAAATAGCTATTACACATATGTTCAAGATTCTTAAGGAGGTCATGGAAATAAAAAAAAATCCATGAAAACACAAACTAAGAATTGACTGTAATGAAGAACATTGTTAAAGACATGGAAGTGGAATTATAATTAATAGAGTTCCCAAACTGAGGGAAAATGAAAAGTTTAAGACCTAGGACAGGAACCACAAAGACAAGACTCACCAACAAGAGATGAAAGACAGAATCTCAGTATTGAATATTAATGACAAGAGAGATACCCCAGTCAAAAAATGCTAAGTTTTAAAAAATTCAGACACAAAACATTCAAGAGACCTGAGACATCATCGAAAGATATACTCTAAGAAGAATATGAATAAAGGAAGGATAAAACTCAGACCATATTCACATAAGATATGAAAATGAAATCATGAGGAAAAATTTCCAAACCTTAGGAAAGAATTGCCTATCACGATACAATTAGTATTCAGAACATCAGTCTACCCCACAAAGAAATTGCTCATGACAATTTCTCAATAATCAAAACACCAAGTGTACAAAACAAAGAATTGTAAAAGGTACAAGAACAAATAACTTATGAAGGCAAATTGAATAAAACAATACCTGACTTTTTAATGGAGTCTCTAATAGTCAGAAAGGTCTGGAAAGATGTCATACAAACTCTGAGTGAGCACTGGTGCCAGCCTATAATAATACACTCAACAAAACTTCCAATCACAATGCATACATAAAGACATTCCTAGATAAAATAAAAATTCATCTCTATGGAAGTCTCTAGGAAAACACTCAACCTGCAAAGTTAACCAGAACTAAGAAAACACAAGGAATAAATAATCTAAGACTGGAAAATCAAAATAGGGAGGGAAACCCACAGCAATAAAATAGCAGAAATCTATAAGTGCTGCTCACTGATAACTCTCAATGCTAATGACCTCAATTTCCCAATAAAAAGGCACAGACTAACAGTTTAGATCCTTCCACTGAGTCCAATAAACACACTTTCACATCATCGATAAATGTCACTTCAGGGTAAAGTATTGGAAAATATTACTTAACAAACAGACTTAAGAGGCAAGCTGCTACAGCCATTTTAATATCCAAAAAAATAGATTTCAAACCAAAACCAATCAGAAGAGATAAAGAAGAGCACTACCTACATACCAAAGGAAAATCCCAGCAAGATTTTATTACAATTCTTTAACATCTATGCACCAAACACAAGGGTACCCAAGTTTATAAATGAAACCCTACTTTCAGCTTAAATCATATTTTATTAGTTAGGGTTTCTTTTGCTATGAGGAAACACCATGAGGAAATCAACTTGTGCAGGAAAGGATTTATTTGGCTTATTTCACTGTTCATCATCAAAGAAGTCAGAACAGGAACTCAAACAGGACAGAAACCTGGAGGCAGGAGTTGATGGAAAGGCCATGCAAAGGTGCGGCTTACTAGTGAGCTTTCATGACTCTCTTGGCCTTCTTTCTTATAGAATCCAGGACCATCATCCCAGAGGCAGCACCTTCAATTGACTGAGCCTTCTTCCATCACTCATTCAGTAAGAAGTGCCTTATGACTTGATCTTAAGGTGGCATTTTCTCAGTTGAGATTCCCTCTTTTTAGATGATACCAGAGTATCAAGCTAACATAAAACTAGCCAGGACACACACATTCATGCTCACATATTGCTAGTGTATGAATTCTGTACCCCACTTTCACAGGTAAGTCATCCTGACAAAATCCTAAAAGGAGAAAAGCATGATAAAACAAAGAACCTAAAAGGTATTTTTAGAACATTTCACCAAAACTCAAAAGAATATACCTTCTTCTCAGCACCTCATGGAACTTTATGCAGAACTGACCATATTCTCAGACACAAAGCATATCACAACAGATACAAGAAAATTGAAATAACATGCTGCTTCCTGTCTTATCTGAATGAGATGACCCAGGCCCATAAAGACAATAGGGCATGTAGTTTTTATATGTGGATGATAGCTGTTAAGTCTTTTACAGGCAAGCCACAATCTATAAAATTTTAGAGACTAGGTATAGAGCAAGGGACTAGGAGAGAGGTATGCCTTCGTAGGAAGAGGAAATAGAAGAGATAATTATGAATTGAAGAGGGGAAGGACTGGAATGGGGATATCAAAGGGGAAGATTGAGGGAAGAGGGGTCAATGAAGCTTCTAAGGGTAAGCCAAGCTAAAGTTATGGGCCATTTGAAGAGTCCTATAACAATCAATGAAGTAGAATACATACCAATACATAAATATATGGAGACAATATAAATAAAAGCACCTTAAAATAGGAAAGATGGGGGCCAACATGACATCTCTTGTCACAAAGTGAAGCTTCTAGTACAAGGAATAAGTCCCATATAATCAAGTGTTTGGCCAAAGAGGTCCCATGGAACACCTAAACATCTGAAGCTATTTCCGAGGCAATTGGTTCCAGTAAGTAGGTAAGTTACTGTAAGTAAGTTAAGTAAGTGAGTAAGTTAAGTGAGTGAGTGAGTGAGTGAGTGAGTGAGTGGGAGAGTGGGTGGGTGAGTAATCAAGTGAGTGAGTGAAAAAGAGTTTGTAAGTGAGTGAGTGAGTGAATGAGTGAGAAAGGAAGTAAGTTAGAAAGTGAGTAAGTATGTAAGTTAGTAGCTAAGTTAAGTGAGTGAGGAAGTAAGTTAGTGAGTGAGGAAGTTAAGTAAGCAAGTCAGTAAATTAAGGAAGTAAATAGGAAGTAAGAAAGTACAAAGACTGACAGTAAGGCCCCACCGCTGAAGACAATATGTATACATTATTAAAACTTAGAATTAAAGCTGGTGCCTAGCTAGAGTCTTCACTATTACTGACTAGTGTTTATGGTACTGGAGGGGGGGTCTGTACAACCAAAGGAGAAAGGTAAAGACTAACACAGCTACAAACCCTTACATCCACAATTTTGCCCAGCCTGAAAGATTTGCTAGTGTGACAGTGACACAAAGAATGTGTGACTAACGAACCAATATCTGATTTGACTTATGGTCCACTCTGAGTTGGAACCCATTCAGACCAGGGACCTAAAAGAAAACCAAATACTAATGTTCTACTAAAGAAAGATAGCAATGGAATGACATTCAGATATACTCATAGATAGGTGTGTTGTTTGGTCGCCATCAGAGTTTTCACCTGTAGTAGAAACAAATACAGAGCTCAGTAGGCAGTTAATGAACAGAGAGTGAGAGATCTTGTAACACTTAACCCTAACTGGGATGTCTCCATCAAATCCTTCCCTTCAGGTATGAGGGAACCCTGTGGAAAAACTGAAAGAAAGATTGTAAGAACCAGAGGTGATGGAAGACAACTAGGCCTTCTGAACTCAGCAGGACTGTCATACACATGAACTCACAGAGACTGTGGCAGCATCTGAAAGATTGTACAGGTCTGGAGCAGGTAGACTTCCAGTGCTGAAAGAAGTAGACACAACTACCAGTAACCTACATCCCTAACCCAGGAGCTATTTCTAATAGACAATGTTCAGAAAAAAATGCTGTCTAAGAGACTCTTACTGGGAATACAAAACACTCTTAAAAGCTAATGCCATGCCAAGCAGTAGATGGGCAATATAAAATAAATTCAGTGTCATGCTTTGAGATTCTATGACACATAATGTTTTGTCAGTGCATTCATTTGTTAATTTAGTTTTTAAGCTTACAGATCCTAAATGCACACACACACACACACACACACACACACACACACAATCTTCCAGTTTTGTGTTTTTATATGATCCTCTGTTTATATGAGCATGTGTGTCTCTGTATCTATATGTGTGTCTTCTGCTTTTGGGGGGATCTTTTTATGGTGTTTGTTTTTTCCTATTCTGATATGTTTTATTCTGTTTTATTTTATTATTATTCTTTAGATGACGATCTGCTTTCTAAAAAGAAAAGGGGATTTGGATGGGAGAAGAGGTGAGAGGATCTCAGAAGTGTTGGGGGATGAAAAGAATGCATTTTCAATAAAAATATAGAAAAAATAAAATATAATCACCGTGTTATTTAACAAACAGTGAATACATCATGCCAAGAGAATTGGTCTTTGTAGTCAATGACGACTTTTTAAACGTTCTTTTTTTTCTTTTTCCTTTCTTTTTTATTTCTTTTCATCATGATGAGTTCCAAGACGAGTTTAAATTGGATACTCATACTGCAGTGGAAAGTTTGTATTCATGTTTTAAAACAAAAATTACAGATGTGGAATGCTGGAGGAGGAAGAGCATGATGCTTCCAAAGACTTTATACAGACAATTTGTGTGTTGCTTCCTTTACACTGGAGGGCAGGGCTAAGGATTGAACCTGTGATCTCATGCAAGCCAGTCAGGAATATTGTTCATGTGGCAAATGTGTACATCTCTGTAAGAAAATATATGCTATGGTAGTTCTTATTAATACTGGAATTAAAAAATCACTATTTTAATTTTTATTTTATTTTCTGTTAATTCAGATGTCGGTAGTCAGTCATGTGCTGACACTGTAGGAAACTCAATGAGAACTACCACATTACCACATGAATGAGTTTAAAAGAATTTAGTGTCATGGCAAAGCTGATCCACTTACATGTAGAAGTGTTTTTGTGGCAATCATACAAGAAACTACTAGTGAAGTTTACAATTTTTATAAAATGTAGGACAAATGGGTAAGCAGCAGCTTTTAAATGTATTTGATTTGGAGAAACAGGGTTGTTCAAAATGTGTTTTAAATCATCTTTTATGTTTGCATGCATTGGCAGGAAAGGACAAACCAGTGACCTGTTTATCTCCTGCTCTGAAATAGATTGGTAATCCATTATAATACATGCACAAATACTGCGCATTGCCGTCAGAAGACACTCATGAGCCTGCGTGACAGGAGCTCTTCCCTTAAAGACAGCAAATAATAATGCAAACTGTTCATCCTGTTCAGCGTTTCAATTTAAAAAGTGTGGCAGATTAAGGAATGAGAAAGGAGTTTGTAAGATGACTGGGTTGAAGGGCTAGATTAGGGATCCACATAAACCATGTAGATGTCAAGTGAGCTTGACAGCCTGCCTGCAATTCTAGCCTTGGAAGGTAGAGTAAAAACAGACATTTCCCCCACCTGTGTGCACAAATACACACAAATATGAATGCACACATACATAACACACAAATGAAATTGTAAGAAAATTTTTATAAAATACATTTCACTTATAAAAAATATCCACCTTGAAAGCAAAATATGTAACTAAGAACAGTATCATGTAATAGTTCTTTCAAAATCTGGAGAATAAATATGATTCTGTGGTTTGTATAACAGGAGCTCATTACAGAGAAACAACATTTAAATTGATCTGTGCCGCAATTGCTGCCTTACTAAAGTGATCATTCTTCTTTACTAGGTTTTGGTTTTATCTGCACAACTGAGGAAAATTATTGAGCAAATAAATCACTCAGGAGCTCGGTAAAAGAACTAATTATGAAATAGACTTTAGTTTTAGAATTGCTGGGGACTGGAGTTCAGGAACAACTCAGTGAGAGAACAATTGCCCGATATTTGTGACAGCCCAGGTTCTATCCATAGGACCACACACTCTTATTACACACACACACACACACACACACACACACACACACACAAACACACAGATAAATGATAGATAATGAGAGTTAGCAATAACAAGGATACTTTGTGCAAGTGTCGAATTATTGTTCAAAAATAATCAAAATTTCAATGCATATCAATTTTATTCTGAATTATAAAATCTGATATAAGATAAGAAATACTTGTGTTACAAAAAATCCAATAAAAATGTTCTGACAAGGCCATTTGTGAGAAGTGCTAAGTCATAGGCTAAAGTATAAGACACTGAGGGTATTTATAGTAAGGAGAGTCTGTATTCAATTTTAACATTTCACTGGAGATTCAGGAGTATTTATTGGTTCAACAATTTCAGCCCTTACCTGTCTGTGTAAAAATAAAAGTCAGGTTGACCATTAACCCTGAATTTTTCACCTTCAGGATTTGAATCTTCACTCCTTCCAAAAGGCTTTCCCCTTCTACCGTCAGTATAACTGGATTCTTTTTTTTTTTTTTTTAACTTGAGTATTTCTTATATACATTTCGAGTGTTATTCCCTTTCCCGGTTTCCGGGCAAACATCCCCCTCCCCCTCCCCTTCTTTATGGGTGTTCCCCTTCCCATCCTCCCACCCTTGCCGCCCTCCCCCCAACAATCTAGTTCACTGGGGGTTCAGTCTTGCAGGACCCAGGGCTTCCCCTTCCACTGGTGCTCTTACTAGGATATTCATTGCTACCTATGAGGTCAGAGTCCAGGGTCAGTCCATGTATAGTCTTTAGGTAGTGGCTTAGTCCCTGGAAGCTCTGGTTGCTTGGCATTGTACATATGGGGTCTCCTGCCCCTTCAAGCTCTTCCAGTTCTTTCTCTGATTCCTTCAACAGGGGTCCTATTCTCAATTCAGTGGTTTGCTGCTGGCATAAGCCTCTGTGTTTGCTGTATTCTGGCTGTGTCTTTCAGGAGAGATCTACATCTGGCTCCTGTCGGCCTGCACTTCTTTGCTTCATCCATCTTGTCTAATTGGATGGCTGTATATGCATGGGCCACATGTGGGGCAGGCTCTGAATGGGTGTTCCTTCTGTGTCTGGTATAACTGGATTCTATCACATACTCAAACCTCAGAATCAGGACTAGGCCAGCTGCCCTGGGCAAATTTCTTCAGACAATGCTCAACCTATACAAGCAATCCCTCTGCTTCCCTTAAGGAAACTAAACAGAGCAACATTTAGACATCTATAGAGCTCTATAGATTGTTCTTAACCCCATGGCATTGATATCCATTCAGCATTTCATAATGCAACAATTTATAATTGCTGAGTAGAACACTTAAAACTGCTTGTCAACTTGACAGTGCCCAGAATTAATCAGTGCATACGGCTATCTAGCTTCTGTTATCCTCTGGTACCGCCTACAAGAGAGTGTTCTAATGATCTGAGGTGAGAAGACTCACAATAATGACTTTTTTCCCCCATTCTCTGGATTGCAGTCAAGAAGTACATAAAAAAGGCAACGCTAACCGAGCAGCTGCTGCCACTGTGATTTCCCCAACATGACAGACTGTCCACTGAGCCACATTCACCCTTTCTACCTTACTTTGCTCTTATCAGAGTATTTCAACCACAGAGACATTACTGTTTGGTTCTCCATTCATTCTAAGTGCTTAGGAACATTTTTATTGTGCAAAGGGCACTTAAGGAACTTATGTGTTAAATTAAAAAAATGGATCTCCTTTCATTGGTTGCTGTAACAAAATACATTGATTGGCTTAAAGTTAGAAATTTATTTTATTTTGCTTTTCTTAGCTGTAGGTGCCACATCTCAGAATGAGCAGGTTTATTTCCTTCTGAGGTCTCCTTCCTTGATTTTCACATAGCTTGGCTACTCTTACTTTGTGTTCTCACATGGCCACTTTCCTATGGACTTGCAGCCTACTGTCTTTCATTCTATTCTAATTACTCTTCGTTCATGAACACTTCTCAGATTAGATTAAGGTCCACGTTATGAACCTCATTTAAAATTAATCATCTCTTTCAAGATCCTGTTTTCACATAGAGCCACAATCTGATACTCAACATACGAATGATCTGCTATGAACCATGAGCATTTATCTCATTTGTTAAAATTTAAATATTGCAGCGAGGTAAAAGAGCAATGGCTTACTTACGAATAAATTCATCATCATCTGTTTAGTCTATCAATAACAATCTAATGTAACTAACAGGAGAAATTTAAAGAAAAATAATCTACAATAAGAAAATTAGTTCCATTCATATACTTGTGAAAGAACCCCATTATTTTTATACTCATAAAAATTATTTTACAAGTGTTCTAGGTAAGTAGTCTTGATAAACACTTAAGACTGAGTATAAGACTACTGGCGGAAAGGTGAGAGATGGATTCTGAAGTGACTGTGACCAAGGGCAACATCACAGCTGTGGATGAAATCGCACGGCAGAGAAATGTACCTGAATCCCATTCCAGTGACTCAAAGATGGTGATATTTCATGATGCTGTCTCTTTTCAGAAGTGGCTGTTAATTTGAGATTAAAATAAAGAAAATAAGTAAACACTTTGCAAAGTGCCACAGAAACAGAAAATGTTCAATAAATGACAGAGATAAAAGAGTAGGCTATGAAAAGAGCTGAGTATAAAATATTACATTTATACTGGTATATATGGTTATGGATTTATGGTTTGTGTTGCATGTGCTTAGCATCTTTTCAGACTAAAACTATCAAATGAAATGATCACATTTTCCTCTTCATATCCATTACCAGCCTCAACAGATTTTAGCATAACTAAGTTTCAAAGTCTCTCTAAATAGACACACACATACACACACACACACACACACACACACACAGAAAGAGAGAGAGCGAGAGCGAGAGTGAGAGAGAGAGAGAGAGAGAGAGAGACAGAGAGACAGAGAGACAGAGAGACAGAGAGAGAGAGAGAGAGAGATTCATTTCAGCTGATAAATGTGGCACATGGAATGCTCAATCCAGAAGAAATGTCTGTGCTTCTCACCTTGTCTAAGACCTTCATATTTAGAGAATGACCCAAAGGTCATGCTCTTCTCATGGATGTCAATTACTAATTGGAAATTTGTGATATTTAAAGGTAGCATAATTGATGTCATGAAACCAAATGGCAACCATCCTAGAGATAGTAGTTTCTAGAACATTGGGAAAGAAGCTATCAGAATTCCTTATTAAAATTATTCTTGACTTACTTTCAGTGTTCTCTTAGTCAGGTTTATATGTGATTTCCCCTCTTCTCAGTATTGTGTATACATGTGCTTCTGTATGTCATACATGTGGAGGTACCAGGGAGGTCAGAAGAAGCCCCTGTCATTGCTTTCTGTTATGGAGAGCTGAAAGCTTGCCTTATAGGTCCAAATGAACTTCACTAGATAAAAGTTGTGAATATTAGAATTTGAATTAATTGTGAGAACTCCTTGAACTGATTCACTTTCCTCTAGGTCACTTGTAAGCTTATTATAATTTTTCCTAAGGAAAAATAGGTTATAATTTTAGAACAGAAAATAGAAAAAAATATTCTTACACAACACTGTTTATATCTATGACTAAATTAACAAAAAGGCCCTTGGCAAAAAAGAAAAGTCCCAGCATAGGTAATTTCACAGATGATAATGTGAATTTTTCTCATGCAGTTGTTTTAATGAGTCCATTGCCCATAAAGCAATTGTTCTTTTCCATTCTCAGACTGATGCCAGGACAAATTTAAAGGAAAATAAAAAAATGCCTGCTGTCATCATTTGAAATGATTGCTTTGCTTTAAAAATGCATTTACTTTCTGTGTATACTCTTTCATCATCGTTGATATAAGAATTCACTCTATCTTTCTGCAAAAACTGTCACACAGTGTATTCTCAGTGAAGACTATTTATTCAAAATCTGAAGCCTTGCCTGGCTGTGAACCATGTGTAATGCTGCTGCTGCTGCTCTCCATGGTACTTATTATCTCTGGAACACTTTCTCAAGTTTTGAGCTATCATCAGAGGATCACACCGTGTTCTGGCCTCTAGTCATCTGTGCCATCATTGAAACTTCTTTTAAGGGCAATAAAAAGAACAAGCAAAATCATTCCAAAGGCAATAAATAAAAGAATAAATAAATAAATAAATAAATAAATAAATAAATAATTTTAAAAGATGCTTCTTTTCCCCTAAGAGGGTTATAGCACAAGAGTTTCGAGCAAAACTGAGCATTTACACAGGTACTTGAACTGAGAAAAATCATCGCTTGCTGGATGTATGTTTATTGTCCACAAACTACATAAAATAGGCATTTTTAAGAAAATGTAAATAGTAATGTTATGAAACAGATTAAATACCCATGTGCATTTATAACTTCAGCACTGTTTGAGAATGGTGGTGTTTCCTTTTCTAAAATACATGGAAGGCTATAAAATCTCTGAAGAAAGATGATGTGCTACAGGGCTCACCTATTCGTGACAAATATTTAAACTTTTAGCCCATATCTTTTGATACACGCTTTGTTCTACAGCTGTTCATCAAAAAGCATGCCCCTGGGTTTGTAACCATATGGTACCACATAGTCCAAAAATTATTTATCAAAGATCTGCCATCGAGTAATGGCAGACTTAAGGAATGGAAACATGCCGATAACCACATGAGCTTGAAAGCCATGTTGGTTAAAAGTAACAATTACTTGAAGATTGATATCAGTATCCTCTCGGTAGCATTTGCAGCTTATGGTCTATCAGTCTGAGTATGGATTAAAAAGTAACTATTTAAATTAGAAAATTTGATCATTATCTGTATTTTCACGACCTTATGGTAACAGAGTCACCACAACAAGGGACTCTTTTTTGGTCTAAGGAGGTTCCTAGATACTCCTTTCTGCCTTACCATTTGTCTACCTTCAGGTTTCTTAATAATAATAATAACTAAATAATAACTAAGTTAAGATAATTAAATAAAATGATGGGAAAATGTTCTTTTTTGACTATGTGTGTAAAAGATTTAATTTCTTTCTTAATGTGTTAAACATGATACAATACTATTTATATTAAATAATAATGTGTATCCTGGGTATTCTGTCCTTTTTTGGCTAATATTCATACAGACAAAAACTTTGACCCAGAATTGCTCCTGTCTAAAAGAACTGCAGGGACTAAAATGGAGAATAGACTGAGGGAAAGGAGCTCCAGTGACAGGCCCAACTTGGGATCCATCTCAAGGGGAGGATCCAAGGTCTGACGATGTTACTGATGTTATGGCGTGCTTACAGGCAGGAGCCTAGCATGACTGTCATCTGAGAGGCCCAACAAGCAATTGACTGAGACAGGCACATATACGTGCACCCAATCAATGGACTGACATTGGGGACCCCTGTGGTTGAATGATGGAAATGCTGGAAGAAGCTAAGAAGGAGGGTGACCCCCACAGAAAGACCAGCAATCTCAACTAACTTGGACCCATGAGATCTGCAAGATGCTGAGCTACCAAAGAGACAGCATACACTAACTAGCATGAGATCCCTGAAACCTATGTAGCAGAGGAATGCTGGATTTGGCCTCATATAGTTTCATATGAGAGCAGATGCACCTAGTCCTTGAGAGACTTGATGCCCTGGGGAATGGGGAGGCCTGGCAGGTGGGGGTGGGTTGAAGTAGGGTACAGACATCCTCTTGGAGACAGGGGAGGAGGGATGAGATGAGGAACTGTGGGAGGGCAGACCAGGAGGAGTATAATGCATGGATTATAAAACAAGATTAAAGGTAATCTTTAAAAAGGTTAATCTGTAGTATAAAACCTAAAGAAGGAATTAAAAGAGAATAAAGACAGGTATAAAAATATATAATAAATATAAGGTAATCAATCTTTATGGACACAAGAATATGTTGAATCTTGTACTGAAATAAAATATTTCATTCAGCCAAGATACAATTTATTAAAATTTTACCTGTTTATAATTATTTTATATTTAAATAATGTCCAACATGCAGCTAACCAAGTATAGAATATAGTATATGTATTAATAGTTTGTTGGTTTACACTTTCAAACTTGGTCCACTTTTTATCATCTCTAAGTCATTATTTGTAAGTGAATAATTTGACGACATATAGTTTCTCTGAGCTAGCATAATGTTCTTATGACATCATGTAATTTTTTCTATCAGGATATCGAGTTGCTTATTTCCTTGTTATTTATTTAAGACAGGTCTATATGTACATGAACAAAACATCTTGTTTTGTACCCTCCAAATCTAGCCTATTGACCGTGTTAAGTCTTTTTTCACTTTTAAAGGAAAAGTATTCTTGTGATGCACCATATTTTACATAATTGATTTTGACTATCAATTTAATAGTTTCCAGGTGGTACTTTTTATTTAGGCCACAGGTGCTGAAAACAAATTGAGGACATTGTTTTTATTCCTGTATATATTTCCTGAACCGTGAGTTTGATTACCTCTACAGTCTTGACTACAGCTGGTCAATTTCTTTGCTGATGTAATAGGAGTCCTGTTGCAAAGCATATTAACAGTTTCCAAAAACAATGTGAAGCCATATCAAACGCATCTCAAGAGCACCTTAGTTATGCATTAAGTAGTATTAGTGCATTTGTCACCATAAAGAATGTATAATTATGCTTCTGGTTTCCGCCTGTGCCTGGAGCCTAACCTGTCCCACAGCTCTCTGTACCCAAGTCCCCTGAAAGAGAGAGCTGGACTCTCAGAAGTGTGGAAATTCCTGAGAGCTCAGGGAGGACCTCAACTTCTGCTCACATTTCTGGCCCAAGAGGAACCTGCTTAGTGCCCTCTGGGCAAAGGAAGCTGGGAGCAGTCAGGGGCATATTTCCACACCCAGAGCTGAAAGCCAGTTGTCAGGAGCACTGAGACACCTGAGAGCAAAGGGAATTCCAACTCTTTGGCTCTATGCAACCCACCTGGAGGCCTCAGGACACACAAACCCAGGAGCAGTTTGGGACAGGACTCTTCCAGCTCCTGCCTGCACCCAGAGCTGAACCAATCCTACAGCTTTCTACACCCAGATCCAACTGTAAGAAAACAGGTTTAAAGGAGTGCTGACACACAGGCTTACAGGAGGATCAAAGCACTGTAAGAGACAACAAGACAAGCTAACACCAGAGACAATCTGATGGTGAGAGGCAAGCACAGAAACCTAAGCAACAGAAACCAAGACTATTTTTCATCATCAGATCCCAGTTCTACCACCAAAGCAAATACTGGATATACAAACACACTAGAAAAGCAAGATTTGGAGTTAAAAACACATCTCATGATGATGATAGAAGACTTTAAGAAGGACATAAAAAGCTCCCTTAAAGAAGTACAAGACAACACAGGTAAATAAGTAGAAGCCTTTAAAGAGGAAACACAAAAATCCCTTAAAGGATTACAGGAAAACACACAACCAAACAGATGAAGGAATTGAACAAAACCATTCAGGTTCTAAAAATGAAAATAGAAACAATAAATAAATCAAGAAGGGAGACAACCCTGGAGATAGAAAACCTAGGAAAACTCTCAGGAGTGAAAGACACAAGCATCACCAGCAGAATACAAGAGATAGAAGAGAGAATCTCAGAAGCAGAAGAAACCATGGTAAACATTCACAAAACCATCAAAGAAAATGCAAAACACAAAAAATCCAACCCAAAACATTCAGGAAAACCAGGACACAATGAGAAGATCAAACCTAAGGATAAGAGGCATAGAAGAGAGCAAAGACTCCCAACTTAAAGGGCCAGTAAATACCTTCAACTAAGTTATAGAAGAAAACTTCCCTAGCCTAAAAAAAGAGATGCCCATAAACAGACAAGAAGCCTAAAGAACTCCAAATAGATTGGACCAGAAAAGAAATTCCTCCCATCACATAATAGTCAAAACACCAAATAAACAAAACAAAGAATATTAAAAACAGTAAAGGAAAAAGGTCAAGTAACATACAAAGGGAGGAGTATCAGAATTACAGCAGATTTCACAGCAGAGAATATGAAAACCAGAAGATCCTGAGCAGATGTTATACAGACCCCTATCAATTAGCATAGATGGAGATACCAAGATATTCCATGACAAAACCAAGTTTTACATAACATTTTCCCACAAATCCAGCCCTACAAAAGATAATAGATGGAAAACTCCAACACAAGGAGGAAAGCAACAACCTAGAAAAAGCAAGAAAGTAAACTCCTTGCAATGACTCCAAAAGAAGAAAGATACACAAATGTAATTCTACCTCTAACAACAAAATTAACAGGAAACAACAATCACTATTCCTTAATACCTCTTAACATCGA
This sequence comes from Rattus norvegicus, assembly GCF_021556685.1. NCBI lineage: Eukaryota > Metazoa > Chordata > Mammalia > Rodentia > Muridae > Rattus > Rattus norvegicus. The sequence continues at coordinate 91,942,840 of NC_141539.1, read as the reverse complement.
TGGACTCAACCCCCCAATAAAGACAGATTAACAAACTGGACACATAAAGCGGACCCAGTATTTTGCTAGCATACAGGTGTCTCAGTGACAAAGACAGACACTACCTCAGAGTAAAAAGCTGGAAAACAATTTCCAAAGCAAATGGTCCAAACAAACAAACTGGAGTAGCCATTCCAATATTGAATAAAATTGACTTTCGACCACAAGTTATCAAAAAAGATAAGGAAGGACACTTCATGTTCATCAAAGGAAAAATCCACCAAGATGAACTCTCAATCCTGAATATCTGTGCTCCAAATGCAAGGGCATCTGCATTCATGAAACCTTACTAAAGTTCAAAGAACATATTGTACCTCACACAATAATAGTGGGAGATTTCAATGCCCCCCTCTTATCAATTTACAGATCATGGAAACAGAAACTAAAGAGAGATATAGAGAAACTAACAGAAGTTATGAACTAAATGGATTTAACAGATATTAGAACATTTTATCCTCAAACCAAAGAATATACCTTCTTCTCAGCACCTCATGGTACCTTCTCCATAACTGACCATAAAATCAGTCACATAACAGGCCTCAACGGATACAAGAAGATAGAAATAATCCGATGCATCCTTTCAGTTTACCATGGACTAAGGCTGGTCCTCAATAACAAGAAAAACAACAGAAAGCCCATATAGACATGAAAGTTGAACAAAGCTCTACTCAATAACTTGATCAAGGAAAAAAATAAAGAAAGAAATTAAAGACTTTTTAAAAGTTAATGACAATGAAGGCATAACATACCCAAACATATAGGACACAAGGAAAGCAGTACTAAGAGGAAAACTCATAGCTCTGAGTGCCTCCAAAAAGAAACTGGAGAGAAGATACATTAGCAGCTTGACAGCACATCTAAAAGCTATAGAACAAAAAGAAGGACATATACCAAAGAAGAGTAGAGAGCAGGAAATAATCAAACTCAGGGCTAATATTGCCTGAGTAGAAAGAAAAGGAACTATACAAAGAATCAGCAAATCCAGGAGCTGTTTCGTTGAGAAAATCAACAAGATACATAAACTCTTAGCCAGACTAATCAGAAGGAACAAAGAGTGTATCCAAATTAACAAAATCAGAAACAAAAAGTGAGACATAACAACAGAAAATGAGGAAATTAAAAAAACCACATCAAATCCTACTATAAAGGCCTATATTCAACAAAACCAGAAATCTAGAGGAAATGGAAATTTTTCTAGGCAGATATCAGGTATCAAAGTTAAATCAGAATCAGATAAACCATCTAAACAGTCCAATGACTCCTAGGGCAATAGAAACAGTTATTAAAATCTTGCAAATGGGTTTAGTGCATAATTTTATCAGACATTCCTAGAAGACATAATACAAATATTGTCCAAACTATTTCACAACATAGAAACAGAAGGGACACTACCCAATGCTTTCTATGAAGCCACAATTACCCTTATACCTAAACCACACAAAGACCCAACAAAGGAAGAGAACTTCAGACCAAATTCCTTTATGAATATCAACACAAAAATGCTCAATAAAATTCTCAAAAACCAAATCCAAGAACACCTGAAAACAATCATCAACCATGATTTAATAGGATTCATTCTAAGTATGGTTCAATATATGGAAATCCGTCAATGTAATCCACTGAATAAAGAAATTCAAAGAAAAAAAAAACACATGATCATCTCATTAGATGCTGAGAAAATATTTAAACAAAACTCAACACTCTTTCATATTAAAAGTCTTGTAAAGATTAGGAATTCAAAGCCCATACCTAAACACAGTAAAAGCAATATAGAGCAAACCAGTTGCCAACATCAATCTAAATGGAGAGAAACTTGAAGAAATCCCACTAAAATCTTGGACTAGACAAGGCTGCCCACTCTCTCCCTACTTACTCCATTAAGTACTTGAAATCCTAGCCAGAGCAATCAGACAACAAAAGGAGGTCAAAGGGATACAAATTTGGAAAGTCAGAAGTCAAAATTTCACTCTCTGCATATGATATGATAGTATATTTAAATGACACCAAAAGTTCCACCAGAGACCTACTAAGCCTGATAAACAATTTTGGCCAAGTGGCTGGATATAAGATTAACTCAAACAAATAGCTAGCCTTCCTCTACTCAAATGATAAACAGGCTGAGAAAGAAATTAGGGAAATGACATCCTTTACAATAGCTACAAATAACATAAAATACCTCGTTGTGACTCTAACCAAGAAAGTGAAAGATCTGTGCTCCATGGGCAGAAACAAGGGATCCACACAACAAAATGGCTTTCTGGGCAAACCAAACCAATGCGCACATACACTAGACCAATACACATGTGTGCTTACACACACACACACACACACACACACACACACACACACACACACAGGAAATTGAATTTCATGAAAAGCATGAGAACTGATTTTATAGAACAACAATCGATAAGTTAAAATTGATTTATAATGACTGTCTAAATTTATGAAGGAAATGGGGGAAACTGAGTGCAGAATGTTGCCAAAGTAAAGGAAGCAAAATTAAAAAGAAACAGCTTCCTATTATTTCCCAAATCTTTGTGGAAAAATATCTAAGTGAACCTAAAAAAATGAGATGCTGGATTTTGCAGGAAGATTGAAATCAAGAAGAAGGTACAGCAACCTTTCCCAAGGTCATACAAAATTAAATAGGTATTCAAACACTAAAATATCAGCATAAAGGCTAAAGATTGAGGACCACAGTATTTGATTTTAGTATACTAGATCTAAAAGACTTGTTGAAAAAAGCAGGAAGAGTTGCCTGAGTTACAACACCAAGCATCCCAACATGAAGATAGGGATTTCCTGCCTGGGAAAGGGAAAGAGAGTTAAGTATATGCCTTAGACTTCAAAAAAATTATACCAACCTATCCAGAACTAGATCTAAAACTTGCAAAATCCAGTGGATTTCCACAATCAGTAGAAGCTGAAAAGAATCTACATTAGGCCAGGTCACTGATAGTCCTCACTAACTCTACGTGAACTATGACAACTATGACTAGCACAGTACAAAATAGGATTCCACTCACTGTGAAGCAGCAAAAGAAATTGACGAGAGATTCTTTTCTTGGAACACAGTGGCAGCTGTACTGCTGTTAGACTCAGTCCTCAATGGAAACGGAGGGAGGCTGCTTATAGAGGTCAAAGCTCAGAGTCTCTGGACTGGCTTTACCTTCAGAGAGAGAAATCTATATATCAGTGGGACAAACAACATTTGGCCACATAAGCACCACCCTTGAAGTAATCCTGAGAAGTACCAACCTCTTCTCCAGAGACCCTGCAGTCTCCTGCTAATATGAGACATGAGTTGTACCCAGTTTAGCTTCTGCTGAGGTAAACAAGAAACCTTCTTCACCAAAATTTTCCCAACACTAAATAACAGTGTAGGGGCCCACTTGCTGGTCATAGAGAAAGGATGTGAACACAAGATATGCCCTGAGAGTTAGTGGAACCTATGATGATGTCAACCTCAAGTACCTACATTCCAGATCTACTCACAGATAGAGTTACTAGAGCGACTCTAGTGCCATGGAAGATGTACAGGTCTAGTTTATAAGAATTATATTCATCCAATATTATTCATAGATGCTATAGTAATCTCAGTATATGGGTCCACTCCAGCAATAGGAAGCCAATAATATCATTCACTGTGATTAGAATATAATATTATGCTAGTCTTTGGTTATATACTTAGGTCTGATATAGCTTGATCGCTATGGTGGCCACAGATGTAAGACTAGTTCATCCTTGGTGAATCCAATGAGGCTTGTCTATAGTAACAAGTTAGCAACAATAGGCAAAGAATTTGGTCTCAGATGGCCAGTTAGGGAATAAATTTATTTTAAAAACAGACTCATCTGATTCTGATCAGTAAATCAACACAGTGTCTGAGGGAACACATGGTCCTGGATTGCCTTGTAAACACTGACACAATGGCATGGGCCTGGTAAATCTGAGTGGGATCCCTATCTTGTGCTAAAAAGAGTAGAATTGTATTTCCAGAGAATATAAATAGTATTCTCAAAATTTCTAAAAGCATACAAGCAAAGTCAGACCAGGAGGCTATAAAAACTATCTGTTATTCCAGGAACCAGATAACATACCACTAACTGTGAAAATTTTTCAGGAAACCGTAACTTCACTGATATAGAAACTGTCTGGCCAGCAATCAGTGAGAGAGAACCAACAGAAACTTATCTATTCTAATGAAACTCAAAAACGTGAAACTTCAAAGAAAAACACAGTGAAACATTTCAATATTTTAAAGTTTTTTTTTATTTTATGTGAGTACACTGTCTTTAGACACACCAGAAGAGTGATCCCCATTACAGATGGTTGTGAGGTACCATGTGGTTGCTGAGAATTTAACTCTCACCTCTGGAAGAGCAGTTAGTGCTCTTAACCTTTGAGCTCTCTGTCCAGCCACTAACATTTCAATATTTTAATGGAGAAACTTGAAAAGTTGGAGGCAATGTGAAATTTTAAAATACAATCCCTTTTTGTTGTTTCTGTTTATTTTTAACAAGACGGGGGGTGATTACAGGGTAAAAATTTCAGTTTACAGCCAACCATTTCCAAGTAGTCAAGGCAGGAACTCAAAGCTATTGGTTGTATCACATCTGAAAACAGAGATAATGAATGTCTGCAAGCCTGCTTGTTCTTACTCATCGGCAAACCCCACGTCTGTCTTTCTACAGGTACACAGTCCAAGACCTCAACAACACCAAAAACAAAATGTGACACACTAATAGGGTCTTTCTACATTAATGAACATACCATAAATACAATCATTCCACAGATGTGCCCATAGACCAGCCTGATCCTGACCAACCCTCATTGAGGCTCTCTTCCCAAGGAAAAATTAGATGTGGAGAAAGAGGAACACTTCTACATTGTTGGTGGGATTGCAGACTGGCACAACCATTCTGGAAATCAGTCTGTAGGTTCCTCAGAAAATTGGACAGTGCACTACCTGAAGACCCAGCTATACCTCTCTTGGGCATATACCCAAAAGATGCTCCAACATATAACAAAGACACGTGCTTCACTATGTTCATAGCAGTCTTATTTATAATAGCCAGAAGCTGGAAAGATCCCAGATGCCCTTCTACACAATGGAATACTACTCAGCTATCAAAAGAATGACTTTATGAAATTCATAGGCAAATGGATGGAACTGGAAAATATAATCCTGAGTGAGGTAACTCAATCACAGAAACATACACATGGTATGCACTCATTGATAAGTGGCTATTAGCCCAAATGCTCAAATTACCAAAGATGCACAGAACACATAAAACTCAAGAACGATGACAAAAATGCAGATACTTCACTCCTTCTTTAAAAGGGGAACAAGAATACCTTTAGGAGGGAATAGGGAGGAAAAGTTTAGAACAGAGGCTGAAGGAACGCCCATTCAGAGCCTGCCCCACATCTGGCCCACCAAACTAGATAAGATGGATGAAGCAAAGAGGTGCAGGCTGAGAGAAACCAGATGATGTTTATCTCTCCTGAGAGACACAGCCAGAATATGGCAAATACAGAGGTGAATACCAGCAACAAACCACTGAACTGAGAAAGGGACCCCCGTTGAAGGAATCAGAGAAAGGGCTGAAAGAGCTGAAGGGGCTTGAGACCCCATATGAACAACAATACCAAACAACCAGAGCTTCCAGGGTCTAAGCCACTACCCAAAGACTATACATGGACTGATCCTGGGCTCCAACCTCATAGGTAGCAATGAATACCCTAGTAAGGGCACCAGTGGAAGGGGAAGCCCTTGGTCCTGCCAAGGCTGGACCCCAGGTGAACAGGATTCTTGGGGGAGGGTGGTAATGGGGAGAGGATGGGGAGGGGAACACCCACATAGAAGGGGAGGGGGAGGGGCTAGGGGGATGTTGGCCTGGAAACCAGGAAAGGGAATAACATTTGAAATGTAAATAAGAAATACCCAATTTTTTTTCCAATTTAATAAAGACGGGGGGGGGGGGTTATTAGAGGCGAAATAAGAAACTGCATTTCTACAATAAAAAAAAGGAAAGAAGAACAAGGGCATAGTTACAATCAAATCTAAGCAAAACCAAAGTTCGTACCACACACACATACACACACACACACACACACACACACACACACACACACACACACACACCCTTAGTTCTTGATGTCTGGGACCCACTCAGCATCATCTGGGCTTTAAAGGGGCCCCGGCAGCTGCTAGCTTTGCTTTGGGGGCCTGCAATCTGCAGCACTCACTCGCTCATTTCCTTTTTGTTTAGGGTGAATCTGCCCCATGGTTGCTGCTGTCCTTGGCCGTCATTCCATGGTACCGGTATCTCTAAAATGCTGACTCTTCTATTCTGATTGCACTACCCTTTCCCCAGTAGCTTCTTTTGGGCTCTCTTTCGGGTCTCTAACCCTGGCACATGGTGTCAAGCCTCAGTTTCTCAGCATGGCCCTTCAATCCTTGGCATTGTACTGCAACTGAAGCTGCACCTTCACCCATGGCCTCCTCCCCTTGCCTCTTTTCAGGGAACCCAGCCTTGTCACACACTACCAACTCTTGGCTGCTCTCTTATAACCCTTTTTATACCTTCAAAACCAGTATCAATTGGGTGAACCTCACACTGCTAGGTTTGACTGCCAGCACCAAGTACAATGTTGGCCACCTCTGGAACAGAGCTTTGTTTGTTGACCCTAATAAAATACTCCCAGAAGATTTTAAAAAAAGAAATTCTTTACTTAATAAATATACCCCAAAACTAAACATGAAAGATGATGTTTCCCATATGGTGTTTTCATCAATGGGAAGAGTTATTGGGTTATCAAATAAGTAAATAGCTATATTTATTAAAAGATATTAATATACAAGTAAACATTCAATAGTGCCAACCTAATATTTTGATACACATTGATATCCTTGTGAATATTATGTACTATATCACCCTGGTACTCAGAAATGTATTTTAAATTATTTTTATTTAATTTTCCTTCTTCAAAATTGGAATAGGTGTATGGGGACCACATTTTTAAGTTGCACTCATACTAAGAATGAGGGTGTCTAAAGGTTTGTTCACACTTTGTTATTTAACTAATGGATTTAGGGATGTAATTTAGATTTATCTTCAAGACATGTTTTGAACTAACAGCACAATGAATTTGGCCTTATGGAAGCTTTCATATAGAATTTTTAATAGATGGGGGACATAAGATACTTGAAAAAATATCATTGAATTATTAGAACTTTTATTGTTGTCAGATGATGTTTCAAACAATGAAAACAGTTACTTAGGAAAAATTTCATCCAATAACACCTCTCTGCTTTCCTGTGAATTTTAGAAGAATAAGCATACCCTTACATACCTGTGTGAGATCCTTCATATATGTATAGGCATTATGTAGGCATTAAAATATTACATATTTTAATTTATGTAAATATAAAAGGGTCAGATCATAATAGTTGCCAGTCAGGAATCTAACTGATAAGGATGTACATTAAGTAGGAACATTATGTCTGAGGAAAACAAGAATACCATGGGTGGCTACATTTTAATTGTTTTCTAATGCATGTAACTATACCACACATCATTATGTTTTACTCAGCTTAGAACATCTCAGTTGGTTTGTTTTTTCCAGGATGATTCCTCTGGGATCTTCCTTCATGCTGATGGGTCACATATAGATATTTCATTTGAGAGGCTTAGATGAGTTCCTTCATTGCTTCTAATCTCCAATCCATGTGAGAAAGTGGTCTTGGTCATCCTGCCTAGCAATGCTTCATAGTCCTCCAAGCAAAAACTGTCACCTGATTGTGTCAAGTCCGACAACCATGACTAACACTAACAGACAATGATGTCAGGCTAACAAGCCTTAGAGTGTTTTTCTATACAGTGATAGATACATAAAAGCGGTGACATCTCAGAAAACAGGAGTTGGGAACCATTTTTACAGGAGAATGTATTTAGGGGGTCTATTAACTAGCAAAATATGGATAATTGCTGAAATGTAAATACTGATTCAAAACGTATGAAATCAGAACAGCAAATTGTTCTTAAGCTAAGACTGAGAGAAAGGAAACAAACTATAGACAATTCTCATAGAAGTAACTACATTCTTTCTTTCCCTGAAAATTAAAGGACATGAACTGTTGGTACATAAATGAATGTTCAATACATTGAAAGACCTGTTGCATTTACTTTAAAAAATATAAAACGTATTAAGAGTTTGTTGTTTTTAAAATTATAAATACTCCTGTATGAGAGAGGGTGAGATAGGGGTATTAAACAAAAGGGAAAGTTGCAGTCTTGAAATAGTTTTCTCATCCTAAAATTCTTGCAGTCTGTTGCCATGGTGTCTTTTTATTTACTCAGAGCAAATGCACCCCTTAGGAACATGATAATGCTTTCATTCTCTTTGAAGTAATCAATTGAAGTAATCAGTTATAAATAAGTATCTCACTTCTATTTCCAAGGACTACTTTATATTTCAAATCTTCATTGCTATGTTAAGCAGGTGTGGTATTTCATTGAGTATGGAAAGCCTTGTTAACAGCTTTTAATTTTATTTCTTTTGGAAACAAGGTCTCACTAAGCTGTCTAGACTGGCTTTGAACTAACTTTCTGTGTAGTTTATGCAGTTGGTGAACTTGCTATCCTTCTATACTGATGACCCAATTCGATGGGGCTGCAAGAGTATGCTACCAGTATCAGCGCTGCTATTTTATGTTATTTTCTATTATAATCTAACAACGGTCATAGATATTTCAAAACACTTTGTTTCTGAATTCCAGAAATAACCTTCTTCGGTCTATCTTGTAGCAGTAACCTCTAATTTTATAATAATTAGAATAAATTATTACACTTAGTGAAGTATCTCCTTTTTCTAGTCACTTAGGGGCACACGAAGAACCAGATTGTTCTTAACAATTTATTCTTAAAAGCAAATGCAAGCAGCATTGTATTTCCAGAAGCTGCTCCTCTGAGACCCACAGACCAAGAGGTTCCAGGAGGAAAAGCAAACATCTGTGTTTGTTGTACTAGGTAAACAGTGAGTGAAGCTACGTTCTGCCGTTGTTTTTTGGATCTATCATTCAGACAGATGAAGAAGCAGCATAATAATATTTGTGATTTGAAGCATGTACTAGATCTATGACACCACACAATTTTTTAACAGCACTTTGCAATGCACAATAAAAGATTATTCAACTGGACATACACCCACCCCATAAAGCTTTTAGGCCAACCATTTCTAGATGACACATTTTATACTGAGCCCAATTAAATCTGTAAGATTACTGGAACTGAGAAATTTGTTACTCAATTAGATTAGATGTTGACAAAAATTAATCCCAGAAATTAAATGACTGAATGCTGTCAGGTGGCTAGGTGAGGTATGTACCATGGTCATTGAAAGAAAGTCGATTTTCAGCAACTATTTTCAACACAGCAAAATGATTCAAGTTGCTTCCTAGAGGTGTGATAATGAACACAAGGAGACATGTCTTGAATGTATTTTAAGGTGCAGATATCTTATCAGTCAATTATGCCTTGAACTGTGATGATTATAGACAACAACCTTGGAAAGTGGAAGTTATTATTATTGGAGTACGTATTTCTTTTTTTTCTCCCTCTGTCTTTATTGGGTATTTCTTATTAACATTTCGATTGTTATTCCCTTTCCCGGTTTCCGGGCCAACATCCCCCTAACTCCTCCCCCTTCCCTTCTTTATGGGTGTTCCCCTCCCCATCCTCCCGCCATTACCGCCCTCCCCCCAACAATCATGTTCACTGGGGGTTTCAGTACGTATTTTTTTTTCCTGGGAGCTGAGGACCGAACCCAGGGCCTTGTGCTTGCTAGGCAAGCGCTCTACCACTGAGCTAAATCCCCAACCCCTCAGTAGTATTTCAATCCTACCTCTCTGGGTCCTTTGAGGACAGAAGCTACCAATATGAACAAGGACATTTGTCTGCCTTACTATGGAATCTGTCCACTAAACTAAATGGCTTTCAGTATGGATTTGACAAGGAACAAAAGTGACTTCTTAGTTCATTTTCTTTCAGAGATATCCCTCCAGACACCTTTCTCTGAATTCCTTCTAACAAACCTTTCTTTCCTTTTTTTTAAAAAAAAATTCCGAACCATCTGGACAAACTACTAGCAACTATTTATTTCTCACTTCCTTTCTATGCCTAGCTGTCTCATAGTACATCAAAAAACAAAAAAACAAAAAACAAAAAAAACAAAAACAAAAACAAGCAAACAAACAACAACAACAAAAGACACTGCTTTCTGGCATATATAGTAGAAGGTCACACCTCACTACTGACAATCTGAGTGACCATTTTTTAAAACCAATTATTTACCTCACATCTCATCACGGCTTCCCCTTCTTCCTCTCCTCTATTCCCAGTCCCTGTCTCTCTCACTTTACCCCACACCCCTTTCCCATCCTTCTCCTCTGAAAAGGAAAGTCCTCCCATGGACAGCATTCAGCCCTGGCATATCCAGTTGAAGTAGAGCTAGGCACATCTTCTAGTGAGGTAGCCCAGTTCCTGGAAAAGGATCCAAAAGGTAGAGAATGTAGATGGAGACAGTCCCAGCTTTTACGTTGGAGTCTTACATGAAGACCCAACTGCACAACTGTTGCATATGTTCACATAGCTGAGGTAGATCCTGTGTATGCTCTCTGGTAGTCAGTTCAGTCTCTATGAGCTTCAATGGGTCCAGTTTAGTTGAAGCTGTAAATTTCCTTTTCGACCCCTCTGACTCTTTCAGTATTTCCTCCTCTCTTCCACAGAATTCCCCACGCTTTACTTAATGTTTTCTGTGAGTCCCTGAATCAGTTTCCATTAATTTTTGAGTAAAGCCTCTCTGAGAACAGTTATGCTATGCTACTGTCTGTAAATAAAGCAGAATTTCATTGTTTCTGGATAAGTTTCTTCTCATAGGTCTTAAGCTGGTCCAGTCAGTGGTTAACTATTCCTTCAAATTCTGCTGCATCTTTTATCCTTGCACATCTTGTAGGCAGGACAAATTATGGGTCTAAGAATTTTTGGCTGGATTGGGATCTTGATTGCTGTATTGCAAGTCTTGTCTATCTCATGGAACCAAGTGATTTTAGTGTAGAATTGCAAGTCTCTAACTATTAGTTGTTAAACTGTGTAAGCATATTAATCACAGCCATGTAGCAAACAGCAAGACACATTTTATTTTTCTATAAAGTCATCCTATAAATCATAAGATATTCCACCAGGAAGCCAGATGTGCAGGCCCCAAAAGATGGGGCAACACAGAAAGAACTGGCTTGAAATAAGTGAGCTACATTCCCTTATCCAATTTCTCTGGGCCTTCAGAAACTTCCTGAGCCAAGTCTCCTCTCTTCTCTGTCTATTTGATATATTGCCTTTGCTCACACTCAGGGTTCAGCCTGGAGAAACAGAAATATCTAGCTGATGATAGAAAGCTCATCTTCGTGGTACGTCTATGTGCAAAGAGCATCAAATTCTTTCCAGAGCCAGGGATCAAGTCAGAAACTGTTTCTCAAACAGAAAGTGGTTATCTGACAAATGAGGTATCAGATCACTTTCCTGCAAAATGGCTGAGGGTTGCATTGTGGTTCTTCTACAGGTTGATAGATTCTCTTGAGAACATTCTCATCTGCTCCAGAAAACTCAAGCGTCATTAGATCAGCTGGACTCTAACTCCCAAGGGAAAACTACACTGCACTGAAGCTTGGACTCATTCCAGGTTCCTTATTTCTCTCTGGGAGATCAAGCAGAGTAGCAATTAGTGTACAGATTAAAGTCAGACGCAAAGTAAACTGTCTTTCTTTTCAAACTCCCAAAGCATCAAGCAATGTTTCTTCCCTAGGGTTTGGAAGAAAGCTGGTTATCAGTGACCATACATTTCACTCTAAACTGCTCCAGACCACCAGGCCCTCAGACACTTCCTAGGAATAGTAATTAAGCCTGAAGCTTTATGAGGTTTGTCTTTGACTCTTTGACCAACATTACTGAAGCATCTGAAGTGTCTACTATTTCCAGCTTACCCAATGCACTTTGAATAACATCATCAATATATACATTAATGTTGATTGCATGGGCAGTGTAATATTTTTCAAAGTTTCAAGGTGATCAAGATCTCTAGAGGCTGCAATTAGAGCTGAACAATGAGTGTAACCTGGTTGTACACCTGTGCAAATTCTTTCTTGGGCTTGCTAAAAATAACAAAACAAAACCAAACAAAACCAAAACCAAACAACCAACCAGCCACACAAAAAAGAAACCATAAAAAGATCTTCAAACTCTTGGTGGTCCATGTACTTTCCTGATAAAAACACACAAACCAAAACCAAATCTCAGTCTGAATCATTAACTACAGTAGTCAAATAAATTATTGTCTAAGGTATGTTAATCTCTCTCTCTCTCTCTCTCTCTCTCTCTCTCTCTGTGTGTGTGTGTGTGTGTGTGTGTGTGTGTGTGTGTGTGTGTGTGTGTTTCGGAGGAGTACAGAGATTAAGAGATGACTCAACAATTAAGAGTACTCAGTGCTCTTTCTGTGTACCAACACCTCGACCAGGTGTCTCACAACCACTTGTAATCCAGCTCCTTGGAACCCAATGCCCCTTTGTGGCCCCCTTTTGTGGGGGGGAGTCCCCATACAGGTGCACATACTTACACATGCACAGATAAACAAATATACATAAACAAAATAAAGATAAAATCTTTCCAAAATTTTTTAAAAGATATAGTTAAATTAAATGAATATGTGATGCATATCACTAAGCTTCGTTTGTTCTTATTACTCTGTCTCCATCTGTCTATCTGTCTTTGTCTGTCTGCCTGTCTGTCTTGCTCTGTGTGTGTGTGTGTGTGTGTGTGTGTGTGTGTGTGTTTGAGATATAACCTCATAACTTTAACAATCTTTCTAAAAATGTAGAAACTTTAAATTCCCTTGAGGACGTAATACTATTTATGGCTTAACAGCTGAATAGGTGCTCTGTACATTAAGGAAGAGGGAAGATACATTCAGGTTTAATATTGCTATGAGATATTTGAGGGCCCAGCATTGTTCTGCTAAGAACCTAGAAGAAAGGAATCCTGAGAGGAAGTATGATAGTGGATTCCCACCTCAAGAAATTTCAGAGGGGAAAGAAGACTCTGTGTGAATGAAGCTGGAGCGGCTAGAGCCGACTCCTGTTATATTATGGTAAAATTCTCTTTTGGTTTAGAACCTGAGTGCGGTTGTTTAGAGGAATAATGGACAAAATTATTCAGTGGAGAGAATTTCTAGGTAAGATAGCCTTCAGACCATGTCATAGCTACTGTCTGCCACCCCTATCCCGGTCAACACAGAGAAAACAAAAGAATGAAGCAAAAAATAATATTAAAATTTTGCAGTTTGACGGCAGAGAACAAGTGATGTCAATTTGAAAGCAGAAGTAACTATTGGAGAGCAACTGTCTTTAAGAGAAATCTTGTGTTTTGAACATGGAAAACAGGAAAGGTATAAACCCCATTCTAAGTTACCACATTATAAACCACCTTAGAGATCACATGCATAGTCTATGTCACAGTGAACCAAAACTTGAGTATATGAATGAAAGCATGCATTCTATTACATTTATTACAATTGTTAGACATTCTGGAACTTCTCAGACTAAACAGCCACTACTTTAAATTCATTGAGGATTCCTTCTGGTATTATGCCCATCTAAAATTATGATTCAGTCACAGGCAAGTCAGAACCACCTATGGCTCATCAGCACTCTCCAAAGCCTGCCCAGGTTTCCCCAATAGCACCTTCTCCTCTCATCACAATATCCTGATCCACAAATTCAGCAAAAAAAAAAAAAACCCTTTTCTATCAAAGGCACTGTCACCAAAAACCAAGGGCCACAAGTTACTCAGGCCCAAAGACCAGAAAACAAAAACCAAGGGAAAAAATACCCAACCTAAAGACAAATCAAGAAATCCGCACCAACACCTATCATTACTGGAAAATCAGCTGCAGAGAGACCAGCATAGGAACACAATTAGCCACAGCCAGGGGAATATGTCACCACCACAGCCTCAGGATTCTGATACAGTACACACTGAATATTCAAACACAGCTGAGGCACAAGAATATAACCTTAAAATCAACTTTATGAAGATGATAAATATCCAGGAAAACACAAACAATGGAAGGAAAAAATAAATCCCTTAAAGATAGCTAAGAAAAAAAATAAGTGAAAGAAATGAATGAAACTGTTAAAGACATGAAAGTAGAAATTTAAGCAATTAAAAAAAACATAAACTGGAGAAATCCTGAAAAGGGAAAACCTAGGTAAGTGAACAGGAACAGTTGCAAGCTTCACCAACAGAACACAGGAGATGGAAGAAAAAATCTCAGGTGTAGGAGATAAGCTAAATTGATACATTGGTCAAAGAAAATGTTAAATTGAAAACATTCTATACATAAAACAGTCAGGTAATCTGGGAAACTCTGAAAAGACCAAATCTAAGAATGATAGGAATAGATGAAGTAAATATATCCAAGCCCAAAGACCCAGAAAATACTTTTTAAAGATCATAGACTAATTTTCTCTTAATCTTAATTAGGACATTTCTACAAAGGTAGAAGAAACTTAAAGAAAACCAATTATTGGACTAGAAAAGTCCCCTTTCCACTCAGTAATGAAAACACTAGACATATATTACAAAGAAAGATTATTAAAAGCTTCAAGGGTAAAAGACCAAAAGATCTCTAAAGGCAGATCTATTCAAAGAATATCCTACTTCTCCACATAGAATTTAAAAGCCAGAAAGTCCCATACAGATGTAAGGCAGACTCTTAAGGGAATACAGATGCCAGCTCAGACTACTATGCCCAGCAAAATTTTTAATTACCATAAAAAGCATTCCATAACGAAGTCAATTTAAACAACTCTGATTCACAAACCAAGTCCTACAGAAGGTACAAGAAGAAAAATTGCTACCCCAGAAGGTTAACTATACCCTGATAACCCAGGCAGTAAATAATATCACAATAACACAAACAAAAGAAGGGAGGCACACACACAGACACACACACACACACACACACACACACACACACACACACTAACACCACTACCAATGACAAAATAACAGGAATTAACAATTATTGAATATTAATATCTCTTAATATCAGTTGACTCAATTCCCCTTTATAAAGATACAGGTTAACAGAATGGATGCAAAAACAGGATCCACTCTTCTTTTGCATACAAAATACACACCTCAACATCAAAGACAGCCATTGACTCAGAGTTAAGAGTTGGAAAAACAATTTTCCAATCTAATGGACCCAAAAAAGCCCATTGGTGTAGTCATTTTCATATCTAACAAAATAGACTTCCAATCAAAATTGATCAAAAGTGATGGGGGAGGACATTTCATACTCATCCAGGGAAAAATTCACCAAGATGGCATTTCAACTCTGAACATTTATGCTCCAAATGCAAGGGCACCCACATTCATTAAAGAAACACTACTTACTCCCCCATACCCACTAATAGTAGGAAGACTTCAATATCTCATTCTCACTAATATAATGTTATCTAGACAAAAACTAAACAGAGAAATAATGATTCTAACACGTGTTATGACTCAAATGGATCTAACAGATATCTATAGAACGTTTTACCCAAACAGAAAAGAATATACCTTCTTCTCAGCACCTTATGAAATTTTCCACAAAACTGACCTCATATTCAGCCACAAAGCAAGTCTCAACATATATAAGAAAATTGAAATAATTTCCTGTATCCTATTAGATCACTTTTGATTAAAGCTGGATTTCAACAATAGCAAAGAAACAACAGGAAGCCTACAAACTTAGGGAAAGAGAACAACTCTCTAGGACTATTGGATCGATGCAAATATAAAGAAATTAAAAACTAGAATTCCATGAAAATATAGAGGCAGCATACTCAAACTTAAGGCTCACAATGAAAACAGTGTTAAGCAGAAAGTTCATAGTGATAGAGCACAAAGATATTCCTTATATGACTCTGTTAGCCATGGTAAGAAGGGCATAGAGAAGGAACACAGCCTCAAGCATTGTTTTTCACTGATACATAATTCAAGTACATAGATTCACTTTAGTGGCATCTTTTATTAATTAATTAATTAGTTAATTTTTACATTCCAGATTTTATTCCCCCCTCAGAGCACCCCCAGGGTTCCATATTCCATACCTCCCTGCTCTCCGCCCCCACACCCTCCCATCCCAGTCGCCACAGGATGTCCTCACCCCACCTACCCCAGCAGAACTCTAAACTTTCTGGGGCCTCCAGTCTCTTGAGGGTTAGGTGCATCTTCTCTGATTGAACCCAGACCCTGTAGTTCTCTGCTGTATATGTGTTGGAGGCCTCATCTCGCTGGTGCATGCTGCCTTGTTGGTGATCCAGTGTTTAAGAGATCTCAGGGATCCAGGTTAATTTAGACTTCTGGTCATCCTATAGGGTTGCCCTCCTCCTTAGCTTCCTCTAGCGTTTCCCTAATTCGACCAGAAGGGTCAGCAACTTCTGTTCATTGGTTGGGTGCACATATCTGCATCTGATTCTTTCAGCTGCTTGTTGGTTCTTTTGGAGGGCAGTCATGATGGGTCCGTTTTTGTGAACACCCCATAGCTTCAGTAATGGTGTCAGGTCTTGGGGCCTCCCCTTGAGCTAGAACCCACTTTGGACCTGTCGCTGGACCTCCTTTTCTACAGGCTTTTCTCCATTTCCATCCTTGCATATCTTTCATACAGGAAGAATTGTGGGTCTGAGTTTTGGTTGTGGGATAGCAACCTCATCCCTCACTTGAGGCCTGTCTTTCTGCTAGAAGTGGATTCAATAAGCTCCCTCTCCCCATTGTAGGGCCTTCCATCTAGTGTTGCCTCCCCTTTTAGATCTGAGAGTCTCTCACTCCCCAGGTCTCTGATACGTTCTATAGGGTGTTCCCAACCTCCTTCCTCCCGAGGTCACTTGTTTCCATTCTTTCTTCTGGCCCTCAGAACTTCAATCCCTCCCTACCCCCATACCAGATCATGTTTCCCTCTCCCGCAACCACATCCCTTTTCCCTTCCCAACCCTTTGTGCTTGCTTTCTTCTCCCTCCCAAGTAGAACGAAGACATCCTCACTTGGGCCCTTCAGTTTTTATTCCGTTTGTGGACTGTATCTTGGGTATTCTGTACTTTATGGTTTTTTGGGTTTTTCTTTTTTTTTGTTTTTGTTTGTTTGTTTGTTTGGCTAATGTCCAATTTTTAGTGAAAACATACTGTGCACTACCTTGTCTGTGTTACATCACTCAGGATGAGATTTTCTAGTTCTGTCCATTTGCCTGCAGAACTCAGGATGTCCTCCTTCTAAATAGCTGAGTAGTATTCCATTGTGTGAATGAACCACATTTCCTGTATCCATTCTTCTGTCGTGGGACATCTGGATTGTTTCCAGCTTCTGGCTATCACAAATAATCTGCATTAAAAAGGTTCACTTTAAAATGAGTAGATGTATTTCAAAATGATAATTTCTTTTTGTTTAATGTTATACACAAAATGATTAAAATAATCTTTATGCTAACATAGTGGGTTACTTTTCAGGAGAATTTGGGGATATGATTCCTGAAAATTTATGCTCTTAATATTTTTTTTTTGTTTAGACAAATAGAACACGTTTGAGTCAATCAATTTGGTTAAAATGTATGTAATTTGGTTGCTTGAAAAGTCAGGAAAATAAATGATCAGAAAAATAAAAGTCATAAAAATATACATTATCTGCAGAATAAAACAGGAGAAGTTGTTTCTTTCCTGAAATCTTTAGACAGCTATAAAATTGAAGCTAAGAGAGCAGTATGAGTAATTTCCAATAAATTAATATAATGTTAATATGTCTTAGGTGTATTTTATTTTATTTTTGTTACATTTAAATGATGTGCATTGATGTAATATTTATTTGTTGTCTCTTTTATTATACAATTAGATGATATTACTTGAATAGGGAGACAGTGTACATATTTTCTCCACATTATTGATTGAGAAAAGCCACCGAGATTTTCCTACAAATATGTCTTTCAAAATGATGATTGACCAGAACATTTTAAAGGAACTTCCTGTCTACATATTTTCCTTTACAAACATTATTGATTTAGGACCTTGAGAGAGAACTCAGTCAGTGAAGAATGTGCCTTGCAAACCCAAGCATGAGTTTGATTTCCATAAATCACAAGTTAGAGTCAAAGAACTCACAAAAAAATAAATAAAAAAAGACTTAGAGTAGTACCAAGATTTATAATATCAGGCTTATGAAGGTGGAAACACAGAGTTCCCTTACAGCAATGGTTCTGAATCTATGGATTGTGACCCAAAGGGATCACATGTCATAGTCAAATAAATATTTAAATTATAATTCAGAACAGTAGGAAAATTATAGTTCTGGACTAGCAATGAAATAATTTTATGGCTGTGAGGTCCCACAACTTGAGGAAGTGTATTAAACAGTGACAGCATTAGGAAGGTTGAGAACCACTGTCCTAGAGGCTCACTCTTCAGACAGATCATCCTACGTGCCAATTTCCAGGCCAGAGAACTGTGAGTAAAATCACCTTGCTTTTCCCCTTAAGCTTCTTGGATCAGGGAATTTTATCACACCAAAATTTAATTCAAACAGATAGGGTATGGGTGATCAGAAAGTCTATTTTCACGCTTTACACTATTAAATACCTATGAAGCCCAAGTTTATATAGTCAAAGCTTGATTTTTCATCCTGCATTATCATTGATTTTAAGTTCATTAATTATAGACTTCGGCCTTTGGCTTGGTTCTGCTTGAAAGTGTTTCTTTTTCCCCAATAAAGTACTTTAGAAAAAGTAAGTTGTCTGTGAAACATGGTGGAGTTAAGGTGGGACTTTGCCTTTAGACAATCATATACAATATGGTATTATACATAAATGTTTGAAATGATGGGATTGTGTTATTTACTTAAAATACATATGAATTAGAAGCTAAAATAATGTTTACTTATGTTAACATCAGAATTATCTGAAGGAAATTTTATGAAATTGGCAATATTCCGTTGTTTTATCTGCATTCTGATAACTGTTCAGTTTTGAGAAATTTATTTGCATTGATCTGTGTATATTAAACTTCATGAAGATTTTACAAAGGTAGAATGTGAAACTTAATGATAACAAATTTCAACATTTGTTGAAATTGTTTAACAGACCATGTGGGGTTTCTTATCCTTAGAGGATTGATGTTTGTACTTAATGATATAAACTTTTCATTTCATTGCCTTCATTTTATCCCAAAGATATTTAATATCCTGTGGTTTTATTTTTATTCAGATCTAAAAATTTCATGTTTACTTTCAGATAGTTTCCCTGGCCCAATCATTATTCGAGTATTGTTTACTTTCCATGAGTTTGTGTACAGTAGGCAATTTATATTTTGTTGTCATCAAGTCTTCTTACATTAGCGTTAGAGAACATAGCATGTTATTTCAATTTTACTTCATGTTTACGTCTTGCTTTGTGCCTTACTATTTGACAAATTTTGGAGAAAGTTCCATCATGTACTGAAAAGAATATGTATTTTTTTAATGTTTGGGTGGAAATGTCCATAGATATGTGTTAGGTCCATTTGATTTATGCCCTCATTTAATTCCATAGTTCCATTGTGGATTCCTTTTCTAGATGTCCTGTCTACAGAGAGAGTGAGGCATTGAAGTCACTCTCTCTATATTAGTGTGAATCTAAGGTTTGTATTGAAAAGGGTTTATCATGTGAAGCTAGAGGCCTTTGTGTTTGATGCATATATGTTTAGTATTGCAAAATTCTTTGGTGGATTTTTCTTTTAAATAATATGATGTACCTTTCCTATTTATTCTGACAAGTTTTGGGTGGAAGTCTTCTTATCAAATATTAAAACTATGATATCAGGGAGCTAAGAAGAGCCTGAGCTAATGAGTATTATTTGGATGGGTCTACCATGTTAGGGTCTCCAAGGTGTTAACCTCAGAGAAATGATGAAGACAAGCCAGAATGAAGCTCAGTAGGATAACAAAGTTTTCCTCAGGAATGAAGTCTGAGTCTTCATGTAGAATTGATCATGTATAGAGACTAGCAGCTGCTGACTCCTCCTCCTCCTGGAAGTATACAGCCAAAGATAATTACCTTCAGAGAACTCTTACAACTCTTGCCTCTGTGACATAACTGATTCATGCAGGCCGGCACACACACACACACACACACACACACACACACACACACACACACACACACACGTTCCAGGTAACAGAACCTAACATGATAATCCCCCTTTTACCTCCATTCCCTCACTGCTTCTAGTACAGGTTTTAGAACACAGGTCACGTGAATAGCATAAATCTGCTTGTTTCTTAGTTCCATTTGCTTTGATCCACCTTTCCATTCTTTTACAAAAAAAAGAGAATGGTATCTATTGTTGATTAGGTGTGTTTCTCAGAGTCAGCCAAAAAAATGTATTGTTTTTAAATTGAGGAATTGAGACTAGTAATATTTGGAGGAACTTTTAAAAAAGGTTTATATTAATTTCTGTCATCATATTGAAGTGGTGAATTTTTATGACATTGTTTTTGATTACTTGCTTCAATATTATTTGTGTGTTTTCTGTGACCTTTTGAGTATGTTTATTCTTCATTCTTCTATTAAATATTCCTTCTAGCATTTTGTGTGTGGGGGGTTGGGTGAGGGGTGGGGGTGTTACCATGGATCAAACCTAAGACTTTATGCAAATTAGGTGGATATTCTACAACAAAATATTCCTTGTTTTGTTTATTTTTCTTTCTTGTCGAACAATTAATAAGTGAAATAGAAGACTGGTCAATACATCAGAAGTACTAATTCTGTATGCTTTGAGAATTCTAACCACAAGATTGAAATAAAATAAAAATCCATTTTCAAAGCTGGCAACATGTCAAGTCCATTCAAGTTTCTTTTCTCTTGTTGTAGTGGGAGATATTTTATTCCTTCTCTTTTGGATATTTCAGAAGCAATGAGAAGAGTGAGACAGAATTTTTCAAATATCTGTAGAAGACAAAGCCAGGCAAATTATTTAAGACTACCTGGTCACAACATGAGAAATATAGCCTCCAGCTCTGTGCTCCTAACAGCTCTGGGAGGAGGAAGAATAACTTACTCTGAAAGATCTAGAAACTTAAGTGTGCTAAGCCCCATTCTCATAGCCTCATCTTGAGAAACCACTAATGAAGCCTTCTGCACATAGATGTATTTCAGAGAGGACAATACCAAAAATCAAGTACAAAAATAATACTTAAACTTAGGCCAGAATTAAAAAAATATTGACACATTTAAAACTCAAGGAGAAATAGTTGGGAAGTTTGGCTATAGAAAAGAAAGGAAGAGAAGAATGAATGGTGCGAGAGGGGAGGAACAGAATGGCTGAGGGAGGGAAGGGGGAGGGAGAGAAGATGGAAGAAGAGAAGGGAGGGAAGGAGAGAGGGAGGTAGGGAAGGATGGAGAAAGGGAAGGCAAGAGGGAGAAGAGGGAGGGAAGGATAGAGGGGGGAATGAGTAAAGGAGGGAAAGATGGAGGGAGGCAAAGAGGGAGTAGGGAAGGAAGGAGGAAAGGATGGAGGGAGGGAAAAAGGGAGGGAGGGAAGGAGGGCAGAATAGAAGGAAGGGTAGAGGAAAGGAGGGAAGGAAGGAAGGAAGGAAGGAGGGAAGGAAGGAAGGAAGGAAGGGAAACGAACAAAATAATATTTTCTGACTTTAGTCCTGAACTAAACTAAAGAATCTTTTTTTTTTCAAAAGAGAGATAAGGAAAATGCATAACACGTGCCCTGTTTCTGAGTTTGCAGTAACCAAATATTAAGTGGCCACCAAACTTCACTTTTAAAGAAAAGTTTACAGAGGCTATATACTTTCTAGAAAATGTGTAACTGGGATGGAAAAGGTATAAGAACGCTGCATGCTATAAATTACCATTTCGCTTAAATTAATTTAAAGTCAAGAAAATCAATTTTATTCAAATACTGGAATATGTTCCATGCAGCACTGCACGGCTTGCACAGATGCTGAAACCACAATAGTTCACTTGAGCCATGATACTCGTCAGGAAATTTTCACACTTTACAAGCAAAGGAAGACAGAACCTAAGACATCACTTTAGTCAGTTAATGAAGACCCAACCCTCATAGACACAAACTATCTTTTAGTTGAAAAATAGTATTTTTCTAATACAATTTTTGCAACACACGGGTAAGGAACTAGAGTATAATGAGCACATCTCAGACAATAATTTTTTTGCAAGATGAAAAAGAAAATTAGTTACTTATTAAATGAGGTTTATGACATCTTGCATGTCATAGGAGAATGTAAAACGAAATAAAATGAAGTTATGAACATAATCGATGAATTACCAAAGCCTTCAAGAAAAATTACAAATCACTATCAGTAACACACTGGAAATATTCACTTGAATCTGGAGTGGATTAAATGAAAACACGAAGGAACAGTAAGTAGACTGCTAGAGTGGATGAAAACTCAGGCTGGACTGAGTGCTACTTCTCATCATGAATGAATGAATGACCAAGTCAATTGCTGGAGCAGACGTCACTTGTATGCATTAATTCAAGGTGTATTATACCAATTTACATTGATTCTATACAGTTAAATTACATAAAACTTTTATATCTAACATGAAAAGATACTTTCTATGATCTTAAAATATTTACATGGTAAAATTCTTCCAAAAGACTGCATAGAAAATTTCAATAAAATTATAAAAACCACAGAGAGGTAAACATACATTAATCCAGTACAGTGTATTTGGTGCACCAGATAGATAATGTTGAAAAAAATTAAAAGCTTTTCCATGAAAATGTTAGTTAATAAAAATTTCAAAACAATCATTTTCGTATTATGTAAAAGAACTATAAAGTATTTCAAAACACAGTAAAACAGCAAATTCCACTCTCAGGCCATCATCTGTCTGATGTAATAATTTCTTCAGTAAATAAGTGAAGATAGAAATAAATCAATTACTCAACCAGAACAGGTTTGACTGAAGTGGCACACATATTTTGAGTAAACAGAAGGAAGAATCACAGAATGAAAGCAAAACAAAAAAATTAATTAGAAAATAAAGAAGAGTCATTCGCAAGCTCATTTGAAAACATAGACATTATTTCTTTGGGAACTCATGCTCTCCTGCAGCAAGTAACAAGTCTCACAGTTGTGGAAAGTCCTGTGCTGCAGAAACCATCTGATCTGCTCAGAGTATGAAAGGAAGATCTATAAGGACTAATAAAAACCACCCCAAAGAAAAGATGTTGGTGACAGGCTGCAGCCAGAATCCTCTGCCAGTATAACATATTGTCCCATATGACTCCAGTCTGAGTGGCTTACAGCAATGTCTGCATTGTTGTACTTATAGCTGGAATTGCTTTCTCTCTGGAGTTGCTGGAAGTTCTTTATGTCCTTGACTTGAAGACTCATCTCTTCTGTCCCCCCCTCCGTTGAGTGGTTTTATTCTCTATGTCTATTCACTTTTCATCTTTGAGTTCCCTTGCCTTTTCCTTGCTGATCATTGAACTAGAGCCTCACACATCCTAGGCAACATCTGCTTCGACTTACCTACATATCTACTCCTCTGTCTTCTCTTCACATGAAGGCATCTGCCGTTCTAGAATAAAGCCCCACTACCCCAGTATAATTTCATCATAACTAACCTTTATCTGCAACAGGTTTATTTCCAAATAAGATCAAGCATGAGATTCCCTGAAGGACCTTATGGGGGACACCCCTCTTGCCCCCTCACATCTTTTCTTCACTTTGTTCTCCTGCCTTCATTCTTTTTAAGCCACATATGGTGACATGTTTGTGTAGTCTTATTTTCTTGGCTCCCAATTCCTTCCCTGGAAGTCTTCCACCTCCCTGAAGGTACCAATTTTCACTGATTTCCTTGGACTGTACTCTCTGTTAAGCCTTAAACTCCTTTGAATCTGCTCCTGGATTTCTAAGATAATGCCTTTAGTTCTTAGTCTGCCTTAAATAGCTTGTCTCTGATATTAGTAGTATATTTATAGAGGATTGGGATACTAGCAATAGTTAACATTTTAAAAAATATTTTGCTTTTCATTCTACATGTGCCACATAATCAAGAGAGGAAAAACATATAGTGGGGCATACACTGGAATGAATATATATATATATATATATGGAGTGAGAGAGAGAGAGAGAGAGAGAGAGAGAGAGAGAGAGAGAGACCAGAATCAAGCTTTCATTAATAAGCTGCACATTAGATGATTTAAACTATAGCAGCGTTTCTATAAACCAGAAAGTGGAGGAAGCAGAAGATTGAATTAGCATGCATTTTAATATCTTTACAAGGAAGTTAAGATCCTTTTGACCTGGTGGGAGTACTACAATGAGTGGGGCCAAGTAGGGGAGAAGAAGCATGTTAGATGTTGGAGGGAGCAGACACAGGAAGAGAGGCATGTTCTTTACACTTCACAAATTGGATGTGCAGAAAGTTTCTTTGAATCTTGCTTTATCTCTGATATGAATGCTTCCAAAGCTGCAAACGAGATGCCCTTTAGTGGCTGGAGGGCTGGGGAAGCCTGACACTGAAAGGGGGGAACATTGGATTATTCTGATTCAGTGGCTGTAGTGAACCTGGGAGACTCGGATGCATTAGGGTAAGTGCCAGAGTTGAAGTAGAGACAGTCGGTGCTATAGGGCACATGGAGACAATTTCCCCCAGTACCACCCAACAAACCAACACTTAATAAGAACAAAAGGAGAAGTGTGCACAAGCAATCCAGAAACCTACATTGTGGTTCCTATTTACATTTTACAACCATTGGCTGAGAGAATAGTTTGTCAGCAGGCTGAATAATCTGGTGGAGAATGTGATATATAACATTTCTCTAGATATTATGCTGTAATGGCCAATCAAAACCATCCCCTGTTTAGGATCTAAATTTCCTTCCCTTTATTTTCTATTGCCTAGACATCTGCACACTATTTCAAATCTTATGGAAATTTTTTGTTAATCTCTATTTATGTCCAAACTTATTCACCAGAAACTGTATGTTTATTTATGTTTTCAACAACATTTCTGATGTAACTTGGATACTGGTCTTTAATCTGCCTTTAACCTGGATTATTGTTGCCCCCAACATCATAGCTTCTTGTCATACTGACGCATTTTTTTGTCAAGCAAGTAAGCCAAGCGCAGTGACACACGGGAATGTCTCTCTATTAATATTTAAGCTGTGGAGTTCTCCCAGGGTACAACAGGAAATGGAACACTTGAAAAAATAATCTTGAAGCAGAACTATGCTCTCAATTTTTCAAGTCTTCGGGAGCTATTAAGCTATTCCTAAGTACTGAACTTCCAAAACCTTTCAGATAAAGTACAAGAAAATCTGCAGGATTCGATGCGAATGGACAGAAGTGGGGCAGATGAACTCTGACTAAAGCAAGTCATGTAATACTTCACCATATTCATGCAACTGGAGATTGTAAGATGTCAGCTTATGCAAGACAGAAATCACATGTCATTAACCTCACACGTGAAAGGTCCGATATAATGGATATTATCAGAACAATATTGCAATTAATTCCTTGAGTGCCCCTTGTCCGATTCTGAGTACGGCATCTAATTTTCCTCCTGCTTTATGTGGTAAGGATCTTAAGGTCATGCTATAGAGGTCAGGGCCAGGGTCTGCTGATGCCAGTGCTCAGATTTTCCCTAACGTAATTTATCCTCTTGCCCCCCACTGAATACTGCCTTTGCAGTCCATAAAATGGTATCAGAATAATAAGAGTTCAAAGGAGCCAGAATTCATCTAAGGCAGATTACTAAAACTACCAAAGCTATAATATGTATGTGTAGGCTTTTAATCAGGGGCTCAAGATTAAAATTGGTACAGAAATCTGGAGTGGGACCTAAAATCCTGGACATCTAGAACTGAGGACTAGAATGCTTTGCTTTCCTAATGTACGGTTTATAAGACAATAACACTCTGCCAAATGAGTGACGGCTCCCTAAATTATGTGACTGCTTTTAAGCTGAAAATGGACTGAGGAGAGCTTCAACATTCTTGATTTCCTCCAGCTAGCCAGGACCCCCTAAGCAGCAGCCATGCTGAGTATGAGGCCCTAGCCCTACCCCCTGCATCCTCCCAGACCAACATGTGCATATCATCTTTGCCAGGCTCCTACCTTTCTTACCGGACTCTGGATTTGCTTTGTTCAGGGCTTCCTTTTGGGTGTTTTGTTTCTTTTTTTTTTTCTTTTCTCCATCTTTATTAAATTGGGTATTTCTTATTTACATTTCAATTGTTATTACCTTTCCGGGTTTCCAGGCAAACATCACTCTAAAGGCACCCCTCCCCTTTGATATGGGTGTTCTCCTCCCCATCCTCCTCCCATTACCGCCCTCCCCCCAACAATCACATTCACTGGGGGGTTCAGTCTTGGCAGGACCAAGGGCTTCCCCTTCCACCCATGCCCTTACTAGGCTATTCATTGCTATCTATGAGCTTGGAGCCCAGGGTCAGTCCATGTATAGTCTTTAGGTAGTGGCTTAGTCCCTGGAAGCTCTGGTTGCTTGGCATTGTTGTTCATATGGGGTCTCGAGCCCCTTCAAGCTCTTCCAGTCCTTTCTCTGATTCCTTCAACAGGGGTCCTGTTCTCAGTTCAGTGGTTCATTGCTGGCATTCGCCTCTGTATTTGCTGTATTCTGGCTGGGTCTCCCAGGAGAGATCTACATCCAGTTCCTGTCAGCCTGCACTTCTTTGCTTCATCCATCATATCTAGTTTGGTGGCTGTATAGGAATGGGCCGCATGTAGGGCAGGCTCTGAATGGGCATTGAGGCTGATTGCCTCCCTTTAGTCCTCTTCAGTCCATTTAAGGGGCATCCATCTTAATTTCTTATTTCTAGTTTTAACACTTACTCTTTTCATTCCCCCTTTTTTCCCCTTCACACTAAATCCTCATTCAAAGGCCATAATATTTCCTCAAACTAGTTATTATCTTACAACTAACACTGCTGGGGAGATGCCAATGCTCTAGAGTCACTACCTGCTCCCTGCCTTTTGGACACCTAGGACATCTCTAATACCATGTCATACTTCCTGTCTTTCCTAATTATCTGAAATCATGTTGTGAGTGATAACGCTTAGAGGTTTGTTTTGTTTTGTTTTGGGGGGAGGAAAGGGTTTATTCAGTTTACCCCTCCAGATCATAGTCCATCATTGAAGGAAACCAGTCAAGAACTAGCACAGTGGGAACCTGGAGATAGGAGCTGATCCAGAGCCCATGGAGAGGTGCTGCTCTCAAGCTTCCTCCTTCCCATGGCTGGCTCAGCCTGCTCTCTTATAAAACCCAGAAATACCATCCGAGGCCTGGCACCACCCACAGTGGGCTGGGCCCTCTTCCACTGATCACTCACTGAGAAATGCCTTACAGCTGGACCTCATGGAGGCATTTCTTCAACTGCAGTTTCTTTCTGATGACTCTAACGTCTGTCAAGTTGAAACACAAAACAAACCAGAATGCCTGCATGTGGGAGTCTGAGCCAGAAAGCTAGGAAATTTGAGTCCACCTTGGGTTACTTCATGAGTTCTAAGTCACTATGGAGCATATGATGAGCTGCTCAGAGCAACAGATTGTAAAAAGTGAAACAATCAAACAGCTATGGGCAGATAACTAGAACTAGACCGGTGAGTAGAGACTGGGATGTGCATAAGCATGTTAGTGAACCCAGCCCTGAAGGTTTAATGGGATGCTCGTGGCACTGTACAATTTATCTTCCACTCTTCACCCACACCTTTTTCGTTTCCCTACAGTGTACTCTGACTTCTTGCCAGTTAGGTGGATGGTTTTACAGCTTTCTGCTACTTTTATTTTATCTAAGAATGTCCACATGACCTCCTTTCTCCATTGGACAACCCCCTCCCCCAATAAAACTGATTGCTGGATAAAATGTCTCCTGTAGGAAAAAGAAACATGCATTAACTGTTAAAGACCTAGGAAAGAAATTTCAAGACATTGTCTTCAATCTAGTAGTCGTGAACAGGAGTTGTCCAATGGATGCGTAGAGTTTTAAGATTGGAATCTATTGCTAAATAGAAAGAAAGAAAGCCTGAGGAACAATGACTTTTGCTAAATTGTTTTATTGATAGAGATGATTTTGTATAGTGAGAAGGGTGGTTCCAATT
The DNA here is from genome assembly GCF_021556685.1 of Rattus norvegicus. Classification (NCBI taxonomy): domain Eukaryota; kingdom Metazoa; phylum Chordata; class Mammalia; order Rodentia; family Muridae; genus Rattus; species Rattus norvegicus. The sequence goes on along the minus strand of NC_141539.1, from coordinate 91,914,566 downwards.
TGGGAGATTTATCTACATTTATTATAATCTGGGGTAGTTTTTTAAATGATTTGCTTTTTGGTCAAGGATATTTGGATCTCAGTTGTATAACTGAGTTATAGAACAATGGAGCTTACCAAGATTTAAAATCAGAAGTGAACTTAGCTAAGACAGACGTTCAGACATGTAGCATATCAGGCTGGCTAATAGCCACACCAACGTGTGGTGTGGGTCAGGAATCTGTGAGCAAGAACTATAAAATGAATATAGGTAGCTATGGGCTTTGTCTTTGTGTAGGCTTTTGTGGAGAAAAATAATGATTTTCTCATCCCTTTTTCCTTTTATGAAATAGCTCTGGGAGTAGTGTGGATGAGAGTTTGTGTGCTATAACTAGCTTCCAGAGGAATAGGAAGTAGAATAAATATAGCATGGTATTTGTATTATGATAAGGGACTAGATTGGAAAATGAAGACAGACTTGTCATTGAAGCTCTGCGTTTTTCCCTTCTGAGCTCTATATACAAATTAGTATCTCAATTTTTCCCTATTTTTTTTTTGAGACAGGGCTTTACTGTGTAGTTCATGTTGAAATTGAACTCATCACCCCCCTTCCTCGACTCTCTGAATACTGAATTTACAGGCATATATCATCAGATCTTTCCTATCTTATTTCTGTTCTACTAACTTGAATGGATCCTATGAATCCTTCAGTAACATGTCTGGCCCATTCTATTTTAGGTTAAAAACATAATCGAGAATAAAGATGGAATTAGTAAATATTAAATGAACATTTAATTAGGGAAACTGTAGTTAATAAAAGTGCAACAGGTGACTAAACTGATTCAAGCTGTCAGGGGATAGCATCCAAATTTTGGTGAGCTGTTATCTCAACTGATAGCGTCCACAATTTTACATGCAAAAAAGACAGAATGCTGTTGAATGGATCCTGCTAGCGATGCCATGAGATTTGCTTAAGTTGATAGATCCCCTATAACACACATTCAGTACATAAGTATAAAGAAAAATCCCAGTGATCTAAAGTGTGAATCACACTACTTCTGCAGTAAGTTTCCCTAATTGGGCTGATTCTGTAATAAGTTCTGTGATGTTGACCACAGTACCTTCTGTGTGCTGAGCCATCTCCTGCCTGTCTCTCAGGCTCAGCTCAGGTTCACCACCTGGAGGCCTGAAGTAGCCAGTGCTAAGGTATGACTACAAAATCATGCCTGTTTGGTTAGTGCAGCGTGAAGAACAGTAAGTTTCAAGAAGGAATTAATATGTTGGCTAAATAAGCTAGTTAGTTTATTTTGTAGGTTATCTATAAAATGTTTCATAAGAGAAGAAAAGCCTCTATGGAGAGTTTTTCTTTTTACTGTTGTGCAATGCAATATGTGGTTGCACGTAACATTGTCCCTATCCTGTTTTATAAGATTTTGTGCACATCACTTGCAGGCACAATACACATATTGGCCAGCACATGCTGGCCCCTAAAAGCTGAGTGAAGGCAAGAGTTACATATGTTGGTCCTTTATTCAGTTGTTTAGGATGGTGTCTGCCACACGATAGGTGTGTGGGTGTACCCAACTATTTCCTCAATTCTTATCTCTACTAGTCAAACAAATTTGGAAGTCACAGGCTATCTATGTAGTTTCCGAACTTCTACACTTCACCCAGGAATCGCTGAGGGGGTCTGTGGTGATATTTTTAAATCTATGCAAAGATATGTAATATACATTCTGTGGAAATTAAGTCCCCATGTCTCTGGTGCTGAGTATTAAATTCTGACCACATTAGAACGATAAATATTTCTGAGTGCCTGTACCACAGTGATTGATCAGGATGATAGCATTTCCAATCGAGATTTGCAAAGGCTCACTGAGCGTACGGTTTCACACCTAAGAGTTAGAATGTGGCTGCAATATGGAGGGGAAGTATGGGATGAAAACAGTTCACAGAGTCCTGTGCAAGATACACCCTGAGCTTGAACTTGAGAAAAACGGAGTCCCTGGAAGCCTCTGCGCTGTGATATGTGGGAACAAAATACTGCTAAAAGGCCCAAAACATTAAAAAAAAAGACCCCCTCTGCAGCTCAGGTGACAAGTAAGTGAACAGCAGTCCTTTTCTTTCAGAAACACCACAGATTGAATTTGCTTCTCACGTGATACTTCACTCCATCTCGTCAAAGTGTCATCTTTTAAATGCAGGGTCCTCTACACTGTGAGCCATCCTTTGAGACCCCGTGGAATTCTTGTTTTTTTTTTTTTTTCATACCATGTAAACACAGAGAGCAAGTACTAGCCCACACCCTATAAACATCATATTCACGATTCACCAATCGAGGAAACGGCCATAGAAATACTGAGGGCTGTTCATTCCCAGTGCTTGGGAGTCCTTTCCCTCCCAGCCTCCAGCAAAAGCACTGCGTGGACAGAGAGAACCCACAATGGCACTGTATTATACCAGTTTATTACGGAGACAAATAAATAAATACCGCGCTCAAGATATCCCTCAAAATAACTTTCCACGTGTATAAATGCACACTTTTCCCCATTTCACTGACGTCCTTACCATATTTTGGCTAAGTGGACTTAGACAGTAAGACCTAATTGAATAGGAAACATACTTGTGTAACTCAGATAGTCTCAGATATTCCCCATTATGTTTTAGATTATTAGTTTTACAACTGTTCTAGTGTAAATTAAAGATGCTTTCTCTTTCTGATTATTTTGCAATAGGGAAATTTTTAAGCTCCTATCTCAAAGAACCCTGTCTTTCATGTAAGAGGGGCTTTTCCAAGCATTTAACTTTAGGAGGCATTATATATAAAACTGACTCTCTCTGAACTCCTGGTGTTCTTCCCCCCCCCCCCCAGCCTTCCTCTGTTATGATGACCATATTTCCACTAAAATATGACAGGGATGGAGAAGAATGAAGTGGCTTCCAATGACTTGGCCTGTTCTGCCCTCTAGCCAAGCAGAACGGTTCCTGGAAGACCTTGGACAGCAGAAAGGGGATTAAAGGTGTCCTGTAATTACCGCGTGTCTGAGGACATAGCTGGCCCCTTCCCTTCCGTGTGCAAGCACCAGCGGCGGCATCGGAAATGAATTACCGGCCCTCGCCCCCGCGGAGCTAGGAGAACCAGGGACTGCCTCGGCGGGGTGGAAGAGAGGCTGGGTGCCACTACCCCGCTGAGCCCATCACTGCTGTCCAAACTGATGAACACCAGTGCTGAACCTGGTGAGCAGAGCTGGGGAGGCAGAGGAGGCTCAGAGGAAGGCGGCTGAGCCCTGCACTTGGCTTTGACGTCGCCGGGCTGCGGCTAGCAGCCTCGCGCTCTCAGCACGTAGCGCACAACGTGACCACACACAGCCTTCCTCCCCGGCAGCCCGGCAGCCTGCGCTCCGCGTCCGCCGTTTCTCCATCCTCTTCCTCCTCCTCTTCCTCCTCCTCCCTCCTATCGCCTCCGCGGTGCGCAAGCCCCAGAGTCAACCCAGGGATCCCGGGCAAGCGTAGGGCCCCGGACGCTCCTCTGCCCAGCTTGGGCATCTCTGCGGCAACTGCGGCCCACAAGGCGGCCGCGCAGCCGGGGTGCCCTCAGCAGGCGGCCGCTTCTCTGATCCGCTCCGGATGCCAGCACTCCGTTTGCCCGGGTGGGGAAAGCCCTTCTGCGGCTCCCGGGTCTAAACTCCCGCCAGTCTCCACCGCCCCCACCCCCTCCACCTGGCGGGGGCGGCGCGGAAGCGAAGAGGACGCGCGGTACGGGTGGGCACGCGTGGACTGTGTGCGGATCTGCTCTGCGCTCGGCATCCTCCCTCTCCTGCAAGTGGTGGTGCTCGGACTCTGTTTTCAGCTCCCGGGATTGGTGCTGCCACCAGGAGCACCCTCTTTGCTTGCGGGGCGCTCAAGGCTGTTTGGAAGAGCCGTGGCGGCGGCGGCAGCGCCAGAGGCTGGTGCCTGGCGAGCTCCAGACGGGCGCTTCGCTCTCGCTTGGACCCTTTCGTCCTCCTCTCTCCTCCTCCGCTCCCTCCTCCCCATCCCCCGTTTCCCACTCCTCCTCTTCCTCCTCCTCCTCCTCTTCCTCTCCCCGCTCGGCGATGCGAGTCTGTGTCGTGTAACAGGATTGGCGTTGCAATGGCAACTGATGGAATGGGGGAAGGCAAGACAGCAGGGCTGGGGGCTCCGGACTGCGGGCGGGCGAGCCGCTGCCGCCGCTTGACGCTCCTCTGGGGACCTTCGCGAGTTACTTTGTAAAGGCGAACCCGGGCGAGGGAGCCCCGCTTCGTGCCCGGGTCAGAGGCCACTTCCTGCTCCCTGGCTGTCCAGCGCGGTTCGCATCGCGCGGCTACCCCGGGGCTTCTGCCCGCTCCTGCCACTTGCCTGCGACCGGAGCCCGGAGCCGCTTCCCCAAAGAACACTTGTCCTCGCAGCTCTGCTTCCCATCACCGCCCCCTGCTCCTCCCAGGCGTCTGCGATTTTTCCCAGGCGCCCGGTGTGAGTGCGGCTTGCGTGTGAGTGCGTGTATCAGGGTATTGTGTAGTGGGAGTGTGTTCGCGCGTGTGTGTGCTTGTACGTGTGTGTGCTTGTGCGTGTGTGAGTGTGTGAGTGAGTGTGTGTGTGTGCGTGTGTGTGTGCACGAGTGTGGGGTGTGTGGGGCTCCAGTGCTCCGCTCACGGCCGCTGATAGGGAAGGACAGACAGACAGCGCTTCCTCCCATTGCTAGCAGTTCCCGGGCACCTCGACTCGGCCCGGGCACAAGTGGAGCGCGCCTTGCTGGCCGCTGCCCTCCAGAAGGTCCCACTGCGTCCCTCTTGGGCTGGATATGTTCATGTTCACGTGAAGATGGATTTAGTGTACGGTCTCGTGTGGCTGCTGACAGTCCTCCTGGAGGGAATCTCTGGCCAAGGAGTGTACGGTGAGTAGAATCGCGACGCTATCGTGACCTTGTGATTCCTAGGCAAGATAGGCTGCTGAGCTAAGATACAGGACTCGCGCCGTTCCGGGGCCCCTCCTGGTGTGGCATTTGATTTACACTTCATCACGTTATTGGGAGCTGAAAGGAGGCTGCGAGCGCGCTGCGGATTGGGCTGCGAGCGGCTCCCCCGGCTCTTCCACTGGGGCTCTGAGTTGGGTCGGGCCAACAGCATCGCACTCAGAGGAACGAGTGGCTTTGCACTTGATTTATCCCCGCGGGGAAACATGGGCTCTTGCAGTCTTGGATTTAATAATGGTTTGGCGCGGTGTCACTGCCGCGGTTTCCCCTGAAGGGAAGCTTGGAATGTGACCCCCCCTGAGTCCCTTTCACCTCTTTACTCCTTAATTCCTGAGAGGCCCCTCTCCCTGCAGGCGATCTCTTCCTTTCCACCTTTTAATCATTTTTTATATATAAAAAAGTCTTTTTTTCCTCCTTTCTGTGGATGTCTACAGGACTTGATTTCCTGGCTCAGGAAGTGGGGTGACAGTTGAGTTGTATTCTGCACCAGCAGTTGCCATGAGCACTGACTTGGGCAGGGGAAATAGCAGGCAAGATTCTCAGTGCCAGACATAATTAAGGGACATGTTTGTGTGAATGGATGAGCAAATGCATGAATGAACTGAAGAAGTCCGTGCGTTGCAGCTCCAGGGCAGGACACCACTCTTTACAAACAGAACAAAATCTCAGCTCTTCACGGAAAGCCCATACCCAGGATGCTTCAGACCTAGGAAGGGGGAGCTTATTAATTGGAAGGCGTTGAAGTGCTCCCAAACAAATCCAGGTTCCTTTGCCTGTCAGCAGTTGGCACTCTTGTGTTTAGTCACTGAAGTCTCTCTCTCTCTCTCTCTCTCTCTCTCTCTCTCTCTCTCTCTCTGTCTGTCTCCCCTCCCCCCCCCTTTTACACATGTTCTCCTTGGTTGATAATAGTGACTTGTAATATCCTTATCTTCTAGGACAAGTTGATAATGCGCTAAAAGAAAAGGAACTTTTTGTGTCTTCAAAATATATTGCAAGGATAATTTTAAAAGGGATGGTTTAGAGGATAGATCCGGTCAAGACTCTCCTAGAGCACACACCCTCATGTACTTGTAAAACGAGGAGTAGAAAACCCATGCAGTGCCTTAGACTCAATGTGGTCTAGTAACTGCCCCAAGGCAAAAAGCCGAGTATCTAGGAAGTGTCAGCGATTTCCCTACAGTTTTTACAACTGCCTGCTGAGTGGTTCCTGGTGTCAGTGGAACTGGACTCCTCAAACTCTCTGGGAACCATGTGTGTGTGGCAGCTGGGGGTGAATGAGTTCAGCAGATCCCTCTGAGACCTTTCTTTCTGCTGTGTGTTTGTTTCATTCTTGGCAAACAACTACATCGTGTGTGTGTGTGTGTGTGTGTGTGTGTGTGTGTTGGGGAGCAGAATAGAGGGAGGTCCCCAGCTGAGAACATAGATTCCTGCTGCTGCCACCTAGTTTCTTGTCTTCACAGTTCTTTTCTAGGCTTACTTTCTCCCACCTCTAAACATCTTCCGTTCCCCTTTTTTTTCTCCCCTCTATTTTCCAAATCAAAGCAACTTGCTTGGCTGCAGCAAAGCCCTCATAAGACTTAGTGGTGAATGTTGGTCTTGATCAGCTTAAATATGAGAGATAGAAAGCTTGGCTACTGATATCAGGAGGCGGGGCCTGGAGAGAACTAGGATTCACTCAGATCTCTGCTAGACTCTCCCTTATCCCTAAGCAGCAGAGAAATGGAAGCTGGGCTTCCACCTAGGGTCAAAGACTGCTGGAGAGAAGAGCTGTTCCCCGGATTTCCTGTCGCCTCCTGTCCAAGTTTGTCTTTGTTTCTAATTTGACCAGATCTTTCCAACTGAAAGCAGTTTTTGCTTTATTATTATTATTATTATTATTATTATTATTATTATTATTATTATTTTAAAGTATGTGAGGTGTAGAGGTTGGAAAAGGGTGAGGAATGTTGGAATTGGAAAGGTTAGAGAGAAAATGTTCCATTTTTCTGACACTCTCAGTCTTCCGGGTTACTTAGGCAAGTCCCCTGTTGGCCAGAAGAAAAAGGCAGTTGTAGATAAGTAGGAACTGATAATTTAAATAAGATAATTTAAATTGTCTATGTCATTTATCAGTACAAGAGATTGCCTTTCCATTACTGAGTTCATCATAGTGACCAATGTTTTATTTTAATATAGATGTGTCTGTTAGTCACTTAGCTAGGAGTACACTTGGCTTTGTATTAAAAAAAAAATGAGTATCCTTATTCCATGATGTGTCACAGGCTATTAGGTGGATGAAGGAAACAGTGAAATATTAATTTTCAAATCTGTTTTATAGATCATAAGAGGTAGTCTTCCTAAACATTATCTTGTAACTTGCTAGAAGTGCAGAGTCAGGAGTAGGCCTCTCTCAATATCCTGCATCATGATCTCAACGGGTCTGCTCTAGAAGTCCTTACCCATCACTTTCCAGTGATTCCCACAACGTCCACTAAAGCCAGAGAACACTAGCACAGACTTCCACATCCTTGCTTTGACTTTGTAGATCAAGGTCTTTCTTCAACTAAAGTAATCTCACCTTTATGTTTAAGTTATTAATGATAAAGGAAACAGTTTATATTTAGTTAGTTGGAAAACAATTGATTTTAAAGAGATTGATAAGAGATTCTGTTTAAAGCTTTGAAGTGTTTTGAAAATTTTATATTAAGATCTTTGAAAAAAGATTGATTGAGAATCATGACCACTTGAAATACAAACTTAAAAAAAATGTAGAAATTTAACTAGTATAAGTGTCGGCAACCCTCTAAACCTGCTATCCCCTTATTTAGCCTCATTCACCAGATGCAAAACCATCCTCAATGCACATTGGGGATTTTGTTTATTATTTTTATTGGCATTAATTTTAATAACCAGCACTAAGAGAAAATAAGCATTTTCTGCTAAAGTGGGAAATGGCTTTCCTCTCCCACTTCCCAAATGAGAAATCCTGAGCAGAAAATTTTTAAAAATCAGGTTTCAAGTTTTAGTAAATTGATATATTTGTTTTAATGTATGGATTATATCACATTGATGAATATAATTTTCTCATTATGTTCAATTATCTTGAGTTAAAACGTAGTTAAATATAAAAGCTTTTTTCCCCCAAAGGTAGGAACTTACACACATCAATCTTGGGAGTTGCTTCGTAAATTAGTAACATACAGTTAGTATGTTGTGTGGCATTTGATTAAAAGAGACTTGCCTGTAAGTACCTGTCTGCCCTCTACTGATAATTCTGGTGGAATTATATTTTTAAATGGGAATTGTCCTCTATATTTAGTCCATATTTTAATATTATGTAACATTAAGCTAATATAAATTATTTATATACACTTCTGAAAAGAAACTAGAAAGTATATAATAGAGTAACATAACAAGTGAACAGTTTGAGATGAATATTTTAATAAGGTAACACCTATTTTTATATCTTTTAATGATTTTTACATTAACATACCATCTTGAATATACAAAGTTACTTGTTAGAAAATTACCCCAAATACTGTTAGGGGTTAACTTTTGTTTAAATTTCCCTTTTGCTCACATATAATCCAACCTAACATCTCATTAAATAAACAATGATCTGACTCTTCTTTTTTTGGGATTATGAGTTTGGTGCAGTCATCGTACCTTGTACTTGGGGAATTTATTAGGTACAGCTGGAATGTCAGAACGTGAACTCCAAAAATGTTAGGTGATTCTTGAAATACCTTGAGCTGGGTCTTCTGAAACATTTTCCTGCTAAAACATGTTTTGTGGATGTAATTTTTAATAATCCAATATAAAGAATTGTATTTATTTGCTTAAAAAATAGGAAAAAAATTGGTCCATTGGCACACATTGCATTGCTACTCAGAAGCACCATTCCCTTAACTTCTATGAGACTTAGTGCAGTCTTGTTACTGCATTAGCACAGAAAAATCCCCCGTACAATGAATACTCAGGCTCGGTCTAGATGGTTTGTATGGAAATAAGTCAATTACTCAGAACTGTGAAATAGTTGAAGCACTGTCTATGCACAACTCCCGAGATGAAGACCAGAAAGTGGAATTAGTTCATCAAACATAAGCGCTTGACACCTTGGCTGTCTTATATTAACTCATTTCAAGTAATATCAGCAAATCTCACACAATTTAAACATGACACTGCAGGCAGTAACAGAAATGACTCGGTGGAATTGAGAACGAGGAGATAAGTAAGGCAGGAAGGTTCTGGGAGAGATTTCCAGCTGTCAGTGGGTTGAAGCTGATAAACAATTGATCAGAAAGGATAAGGTTGCAGCTGAAGGTCGGCCATTCATTAGGCCCAGTCCCAGGATGTTGCCTGCTCATAGCAAAGTTATCTTAAGGTATGTTGATGAGGTTCTGCCCAGTGTGTATACAGATACTGCCTTTGATTGAAACATTTTAGGATGCCAGCCAGTGGACGAACCGATTTCACCTATTTAGAGAACTTAACCTGAAACCACACTCCACACAATCAACTTTGACCCTTTTTCCTAATCTTCACCCACTGCCCATAGGCTCACCGACAAGGTTCTTCAGCACTACCGAAGGAAAGGATCTTGGTTGCTCTGCTTATCTGGGACATTTTGGAGGAACGCTTGGGATTATTTGGTGGTTATATTAATTAATTAATTATATCCTGCATGGCAAACAAGCTGGTTATTTTACACAGTGTCATGAGCTCATTAGGACCTGTAGGTCATTCCTGGATAAGTCTCCCAGTTGACTGAGAAGTATTTTAGATTGAGTGGGTTATAAACCAAGGTTATAAACTTGTCACTTTATAGTGGACAAGTTGATATTGGTGGGAGGGTTCAAATCACAGAGGTGAAGACAGGGAAGTTGGGTAATACTGGTGAATCCATGACACACATGAAATACCATGAAAACGTTTTTCATTGTTGTAATTTGTTTGCTTAATTTTATTGATTTTGATAATGATCCTTTATGTTTATTTTGTGTATCGTGGAATGTTTCTTTTGTACTGTGAGCCACCTAAAACTTTCGTGAGAAGCCAAGACAAGTCTCTTTGCTAAGAGAGGGATTGTTATTCTCTGCAAAATGAGTTATTTTACTATAATTTGGACTGGCTTTATGGAGATGTTATGCCTGATCCTTGTGGCTTCAGTTTGTGCCTCATTCAGAAAGCGATGGGAAGCCTTGGGTTGCTCTACACATAGTGAGGTGAATCATCACGCACCGCCACTGGCCTGGTTCTCAGGTCTCTCAAAGAGTACCACAAGAATGGTACTTGAGTATCGTAATCTGCGAAGGAAATATAAGCAATTACATGTACCAGTTGAATCCTGCAACTGATTTTTAGAATTGTGCTCTTCAGCAACCTAAGGTGACCTATAGATAGGGACGTAAAAGTGGTAGATGCCTTACCATATTGGATCCATTGATAGGTATTTTGGAAGAATATTCAAAGTATTCTTTTGAATGAATTTCAAGTAAAAATATATGAACATCTTCACTCATTATCTTCGCTATCTACTGAATGGTCTCACAAAATGAAATTTGCTTTGGTGACTGTCAATGTAAATATATCATTTAGACTGAATAGATTACTACATTCACAGAAATTGGTGCCACATTTTCCCTTTCAAATTGAATTTAAAAACTTTTATTATGTAAATTCATAAAGTTGTAAGAATAGACTGTAATGTATGATTGAATCTGATCTAGGACACATTATGTCAAGTTGGACAGTAGTTGGACTTACCATGCTGTTGGTGAAGTCTTATTTTTTTTCAGGTTATGCCTATTCCTTGAGTAGATACCTTTCTATACAAATTACCAAAACCATGAAGGCTTCATTGTCAGGGCTTATACTTAGCTCTTTGAGTTTTTATTCTTGTTTAATTCCATTTTCTCTTCTAACCTTGCACAAAGTCTGTGTAGATTCTCTAATTATCAGTTTATTTCTTCTTTTCTTCCAACACATTTATTATCCTTGTTTTAAAACATTTTGTTTTTTCCTCATTGATACCAACTGCTGAATAAGAAGGTTATTTATATTTTATAATACAGACCATATATTCTCTTAGAAGTCCATAATAACAGAAGGTAATTTCTACTATTAAAATTATACCGTTTGCTTCTGTTTTTTTCATTTAAATCCATATTATGGTAGAATAAAATGTGTTAGAAAATTTCACATCATGTATTCTGTCTCTAAGGGTTCTACGTCTACAATTCTTCTCAAAGAATTAAATATTTTTAATGATAAAATCTATAATAAGGAATGGTACTTGCCAAATGGGGTCACATTAAGTGGCATGTCACCATATCATCAAAGAGAAAATTTATTAATTTTCTTGTTGTAAACAGGATTAAATATTTGCAAATACGTGAGCGATTCAGTGGCATAGGAAACATGCCTCTGTGAAAGAGAAATGGTGCATTCTTCATTAGGTGCTTCAGATATTTAACAGACAGTGTATATATAGCGGATATCTGAAAAAATGAATAGGAGGTAAAGGCTGGTAGACGAATATATTTGGCCTCAAATAATGGCAAAACAGAAAAATAATAATTTATTTTCTGAAGTAACTAGAACTTTGTTCAAGTGTATCCGAGCAGGTGAAAAAGAAAGAAAAAAATGCCTGTCGTTTGTCTGAAGGACTTCTTCAGGGGAGCCATTAATTAATTAAGATTGCCGATCTGAAAAGAAGGGTGGGCATGCAGGAGGCTCCTAAAGAGAACTTGTGGATTCTCTGGAACAGACCAGTTTTCTGTTAACTGTGTTTAGGGCATGCGGAAAAGAGGCCTATCTTAAGCATCAGGGCCTTCCCTCTGCTCCTTCTGACTTTACTTGTAAACTCTGTCCATGATGGGGTAGATGACCTACTCAGGAGGATGGAGCTATTGTGTATGTTATAAGAAGACATCCTACATACCTAAATTTGTGGCTCAGTTGAGATTTAGGCTAAGTAAATTCAGTCAATAAACCAACACAGATGCTATGTGTATTTGATGTGGTTATGTGATAAAAACCATAAACACTGAAAGTAGATCTGTGAGAAATGCACCTTTTCGGTGGGGGAAGGAATTACAGATAAATGCCGGTGTAGTTAGAGGAAGCAGACAGGTGGTTCTTCTAAGGGTTTGAAAATAGGTTGGCATGATATATGTAAAGAGGGGGAACACTGCTCCCCGACTTTTAGCTGGAAGGAAACTGACACAGAGGGGAAAGTACACCTAAAGTGGACACACAGCAAATAACAAGTAAGTTATTCAGAGCTTGTCTCAGTTAGAAGAGACATCGGTCTTCTAAGGCAATGCCATCATCCTGCAAAAATTCCAAGCATGATCTGTGAAATTAATTTTATTTTATGGAATTCCGAAAATATACTATGCTCAGATATACTATGTCTACCATGATTCAGATTCGGTATATATACACGTAACTGAGCTGTTCCTTAGGTAGTAGAAGAGTTATCTCTCATTTCCTGGGAGATACTGAACTTTCGCCAAATCTTGGCACATTTGGAAAGCTTAAAACTTACACCCAATTCCTTTTGGAAGTAGAATAAAAACATCTTTTTAAAGGCTTTTTAAAATGTTGAAGAGAAGTTCTGTTCAAATGCAGAGAAGCATGGACGCAGAAGGTTCTAGAACATCCTGTTCTGTCCACATAGAGCCACTGAGGTGAATGCTTTGATGAGGTGAGATATATGTCCACTAGAGTGCATTATTCTTATTCAGGGCAGTCTGCTCCCTTGGAAAATATTTAGGCCATGGGGCTTTCCTGTCCAGTTTGGGGTATCGCCTCAATTTTCATGGGAAGCTCAGGAGAGGGGTCAGTGTGCAGAGAAAATGGAATTACAGCCAAGGATTTGAATTGTGGCTTCATTTTCTCATTCACAGGATAGGAAGGAGCAAATGTGAAGAGTTTTCCCTCTTCTGACATCTACTTGCCAATTCTCTGGAAGTTAACCCACATCTGCCAAGTGTTTTTAAAAGAAAGAATAAGAGGCAGGAAGTAACAAAGACGAAGTAACAGTTGCCCTTTTTCTCCTGGAAAATAATTTAATGTGTCAGTCCATCTGAAAATGACTAATTTTTATGATTATTTGAAAATTTAATCTTACATCAATATACGTGTGTGGAAACAGATCCATGAACCCTGTTTTTGCCTTAAGGAAAGAGAAAATTTTTCTTATCTTTTATTCTGAGATTAGTTGAAATGATGCAGTATAAACTTGATCAACTTGAATGAGATGAATATTATGGATGTGATGTAAAATAATTATAATTCCTAATTTAAAGATTAAAACAGATAATGAGAAAAATAATTTCAAGAAAGATCAGATTCATTAGGGGGGCAACTGATTCTGATATAAAATGACCAATATTGATTTCCCCCCCAAATTTTCACCCAATCTTTTATAAAAGTCTATTAACTATATTTAACTGAAATAGCAAACTATTATTTAACTTCAAGCCATTATAATAGCCATATACAACTAGGAAGTGCTTTTGCTCATTGTGCATTTAAATAAACATACACATACACAAATAGACACAACAATAATTAAGAATAAAGATGACATGAGTCTGAAAGAGAGCAAAGAGGGGTGTATGGTAGGGTTCTGAGAGAGGACATGGAAAGGGAAGTGATATAATTACATTAAAAATCTCAAAAAATAATTAAAAGTTACCTTTTGCAAATACTGTTTCTATTTCTTGCAAATGAATAAATGTTCATGTTTAGAACTCTTATTTATATTCATAAAATTAATGAGATGAGTAAATCTCATGTTACCTGATGTGTTTATAAAAAGATAAAGAGAGGAGGAATATGTTTTGGTGGAGGTGTGGAATGGGGGAGTGGGGTAGCTTGGTGGGTCCATGAGGAGGCATCCCTTCCCCTGAGGGACCAGGCACAGAACTGTATTGTATAGAATAGAGTTTATTCAGGGCATGCGGAGGGGAGTTAAGAGGATAGTAGAGGCAGAGAAAGACTGAGAGAGAGAGACAGAGAGAGACAGAGACAGAGAGAGACAGAGACAGAGAGAGAGACAGAGAGAGACAGAGAGAGACAGAGACAGAGAGACAGAGTGAGAAGAGGCTATGAAGACATAGTGAAAGAGGGGGCAAGGGAGGAGAGGACAGAGGAGGGGCAGGAAGGCAAGAGCAAGAGCAAGAGAGATCAAGAGAGTGAGGAGGAAGAGGCAAGCAGCCCCTTTTCCAGTGAGTTAGGCACACCTGGATGTTGTGTGGTAACTGTGGGGTTTAGACAGAATGCTAAAGTTACCCATCTGAGTACTAGAATATAATGCATTTATGGATCAGGACAATTTTACTTAGCACTTACTGCAACACAGACTGATGTTATTACTTGTCAGGAATGTCTTCATTGTATGAAATGAACAATGTTGAATCTCCTTCAGCAACTGAACACATCTACACAGTAAGAGTGAGACATGAAGAGACACATTTTCAGTTAGCTTTGGAGTTCATTGACCTCATTTCTCATATCTCAGAATTTGTGAACTTATTATGAAGAAGCAGTGTGGTTAAAGTTTTTCTGTTATTTTTGTGTTTGTGCCTTTCCATTCATGCTTACTCACACAGTTACTGCATTTTTCCTTCCATTTTATTTTTTAAAAAATGTTTATATTGTATGTATGTATGTATGTATGTATGTATGTATGTATGTATGTATGTATGTTGTATGCATGTATATAGGCACACGGGGAAGTCAGAGGACAACTGAGAAAAGTCATTTGTCTCCCACCATAATGTGGGTTCCAGGGGTCAAACTCAAGATTTTGCAGTTGCTGGCAGGGACACTTGCCCACACAGTTATTGTGCTCCCAGCTTTCTACTGGTTTATGTTTTATTATGATCTATGATAATACCCTTACCTTTCTTTATGCCAGAAACAATACATTCATCTTAAAGTCGTTTTTGTCTGTTTTACCTCACAGCTAAGGAGAGCTCAATCTTTAGTTGATACACCTCTTTTCTTTGTGAAGATTTTCATAAATATGTATGGTTGGACTGGTGGGCGTCCCACCCTCCATTGCGACCACTCTCTCCTGAACGGTGAAGTGAATACTGACACAATGGCACTGAAGACTGGAGTTTAGAAACTGCTGGGTCCCGTCCTAAAGCAAGAGTAGTTCATACTGGCCAGCAGCCTGAGATAATCCAGCCTGTTACTCAGGCTGGATATTCTCTGATGGTTTCCTGTACTCCCTGTCACATTCCTCCAGCCACCGCAGCTGGCACCCAAAGACACTATCTCCCTGTTCACTCTGATGTTGCTCTTGAAATCTTTTATCAGTACATTATTTTGGATAATGTTTCAAAAAGCATTTTTCCTGCCATCATTGAACTTTACTTGCTAATGCCTTAATGCTCTCAGATTATTTATTGGAGAAAAGGCTTTAAACCCTTATGTTTCACCTTGCCAGGTTCAGAGAACTAAAGAAGATACACACAAACACACATATACACCTCAAAAATATTTCTCTGTTTACAATGCGTGCATGTTTTCCATAATTGAGTCATAAACATAATTCATAAAATGTAGCTAGGCATAAGAAAAATCATAAATGTCCATTTTATAATTTTCCTTCCATTTTGAATTGTCATAGTGGAAATATTCTTGGTTGGAGAGTACAATGCTTTTACGGAGTATTCTATTTTGAAACCAAAGTGTCACTTGCATTTTCAGAAGTCACTCTTGGTTCTTCTATTAGTCTGGGCACTATCATTCTTTTCTATCTTCTATAAGTTTGCAATTCACCAAACGTTTCTGAGATCAAAGGTACACACTCTAAAATACATCTACAAACCAAACTTTTTAACTTGTTATTTTCCATGAGTTATTGAAGGCAATTTAACAAAAATATGCAGTCTTTAAAATAAAATTATTGCTATACAAAAAATTCCATTACTCACATTAGTAAATCCCAATACTCTGAATTAGAATTCTATAAATAATATATACTATACCCTGATTTTTTCCGTCTTTATTGAATTGGGTATTTCTTATTTACATTTCAAATGTTATTCCCTTTCCTGGTTTCCATGCCAACATCCCCCTAACCCCTCTCCCTCCCATTCTATATGGGTTTTCCCCTCCCCATCCTCCCCCATTACCGCCCTCCCCCAAGAATCCGTTCACTGGGGGTTCAGCCTTGGCAGGATCAAGGGCTTCCCCTTCCATAAGATATATTTAGAATTTGAAATTCAAACTGTTTCAATTACTACTGTCAAGTTTTTGGTGACTAAATTTAGAATGAAATATGACACCTATCTAAAAATAAGTGTTTGTATAAATTCAATGATTTATGAAAGTTATCCTCAGGTAATTAATGCTTTTGTTTCTTGTGATTAAAACATGCAAATCTCAAGTAATATATGGAATTTAACTTGAGGGAAAATTTTAAGCATTAACCAAAGACACACACACACACACACACACACACACACACACACACAAACACAAACACACATACATACACAGTACCCCCAGTTCTTAGAATACAATTTTTATTTTTGGAACTGAAAGATGTGATTTTTTTAAAAGTATTTTGAGTATTTTGAGTATTGGCATACATATACTGAAGGGTTTTTCTGACTCTGTTTTGGGGCAGATAGGGTATTTTAAGTCTATTCCTAGTTAGTAAGCACAGTATAGTGACCTACAAAAATGAAGACATGCCTCTACTGGGCATTTTGCAGAAGTTGTCTTCCTCCATCTAAAGCCATAGCATGTGGTTAAAAAAACGTCAGGAGTAGGACCTCATTTTCCCCACATCGATGAACAATTACTGGCCTTGGAAGGATTGATAGTTAAATGTCATGTCTGGCCTGATTTTTGCCTTTGAGTTCCCTCTGGATACTACTAGAGCAGATATTTTGCACAGAGTTAATTGAGGAGACGATACCAGTGGTTTTCTTTTCTTGAAAATTGTGTTGTGCTGAGGGAGAACGGTGTTGACTGCAAACTCTGCTCTCCCCTTAGCTAAGTGAGTTCCTCAATCCTCAAAGTGTACAAAGGAGTGCAGCGTGGTGATTTGTTTAGGTGTTTAACTAGAGCACTGCCACTGCAAACGCCGTTTTCCTCTGCTTATGAATGCACTTATTGTGTCACGTACTATAAGCCATTTTGACTGTTGTGTAATTGATACAGAAACTGCTTCGATGGGAAACGAGTCCTAGCGAGAACAGGAAAGGTATTATGTTCAGCTCTCCCGCCATGCATTTCTAAGCAGCTGATATTTTCTTTAACTCATCAGCACCCGTAAGTTTTCAAAGGTGATTGAGTCACTCAGAATCTTAACTCTTATTTCAGTCTTTCTGTAAGAGAAGTGCCCCAATATTTATTGTACAGCTGTGGCTATTACTTGAAGATTAATCTGTTCTCTAGTCTAGTAAGTTCATATTGTCTTTCAAAGCAAGATCTCTTTATTTTTTTAAAAAAAGTGGACAAGTGTTTCCATTGAGAATTCATTCTCAAAACGTTTATTCTTTAACACTTTCCCCACATGGGATATGCTGGCTTATGCACACTGAGCATTGCGATCACATTGCCAAGTGGTGTGGACCACCACTGTTTTATAAACATACTTCAAGTTAAAATACAATGCTATGCTAAAGAGTAGAGTAGAATAATGAACTAAGTGCAAGTTGAGACGAGTTCTCCCATGTTTGAGAGTACTTGCAGGATAATACTTTTGGCCCCTGTGTCTTGGTCTTCTTTAAGTTTATGCACTACACCAGATCTTAGATGCGTGCTCTGTTTTGGATGAAGTCGAACAATGACTTTAGCGCTGAGGTATAAAATTATATACATAATAGTCAAGTGTATCTAAGTTATTATTTTTCTCATCTCTGATTATCATGTGCTGTTAATAATTGACAAATAAGTGAAGTCATTGTCTACAAAAACTATAATGAACACTTGTAATCAAGATAAATGATGAACTATCTTATATATCTGAAAAAATGAAATTCTTGTGTGCAAAATCTAAAGCCCAGGTTTCTTAGAACTTGTTTTTAATTGATCCATAAACACATCAGGGACTTAAGTATTAAATTCTTGTCATTCACTTTCTATACTGTCATCTTCCCAGCCAATATGAGAGCATTATACAAGTATACGGCAAGGGCAGTGTTTTGTGCCATAAGTTTACTTTCTCAGGGAGTATTTATATACAGGTACTTATCACAGTATTATCAAGGAATGAATCTCTTAAAGGAAAGAGAGTTTGGAATAACAAAATAGGGAAGGCTGTTTCAACGTCAGGTGCAAGAGAGTTTTACACGGAGTGGTTAGGATTCTGTGACATTGGTGAAGGTTTTCAGGTATGTCCCAAAAGGATCCATGTACTAATTTCTGTCAATCACAGTTATAGGCTACTTTCAGAACACATATCAGTATATTTGAAATTTCAGGGAGAATGCCAGCTATGCGTGGTCATGAGGTAAGACTCTTCTTTTCATACAAGAGGGGTCCTGCCTGATGCACTACCATCCACACTTTACATCTGCACTGCTCACACATAGCTGCTTACTGGCACCATTCATCTTCAAGCAGTTAGCAGGGGTAGGCCTATTGTTCTGGGAACCTAATAGAAAAGAAGTCATCAAGACGTACACCAGCCCCTCCCATTCTACCTAGTCTCAGAACGGTAATGGGTACACACCCAATGACTCCTTCTGGATGCCTCTTCCCATCAGTTGAAGACTTGATGGCACAAATGGAAATGTTCACTGGATAATTCTGAAAGACATGAGTTTCTGAGTACCATGTCTTTTCTAAAGCCACAGCCTGAATGGATCATTTCTTGATTTTTTTTAAATTAACTAATTAACTAATTATTTTTTTGTAAGATGTGACTGAGGAAGCATGGATATATTCTTAAGTGAGACACCTTCAAACCAGGGCCTCTTAAAACCCATCAGCGTTAATTAGGCTTGCTTAAAGGAAATTACCTCATTTCCATGTTTATTTGATATAAGGAGATCAAAGCAAACAGGTGTCAACTGTCAAAGAGTTTGAGATTTTTCACTGTATACTCTGGGAAGGTCTTCTCATTCTAGAAAACAAATCTTTTTAGTCCCATAAAGCCTAGAATTCCATAGACAGGTGACACAAACACAAATTGGCTTCCTGGGAGCAGCCAGGAACCATATATATATATATATACCTTAGTTCTTAGACATGCATATTCTACTTCACATTTATTCCACATACGGAGCCAATCTATCTGAACTGAGCTGTGGCTTGGTGGTTTTACTAAATTTCCCAGGAAACCAGGAGGCAAGTTGAGGGGGCTTAGTCATGGCATCACAGTAAATAGAGGTGCCTTGGCCACCTTGGCCTGTGACTCACATGTCCAATCTCTTTGTCCTTGTTCTCTGTCTCAAATGTGCCATTTTCATCTAATAATAACAGATTGCTGTAGAAACCTGCTTGATTTTACGGATTGGCTGACCAAACACTGCTTATAATAACTACTTTTGGCACCACTACCTCTTAATAGCTTGTTTCCAGGCACTCTGCCTAAACAAAGGCTCTGTTGAATACCATCAATTGCTTTTAAATGATTTGCAGTTCTTGAAAATGGCTTGGGCTTACGTAAAACCATTAGATGTGTTTAGTTTGGGATCTCTTTTGTACCCTTGCTTGCTATGAACTCTATGAGATGCAATTTTGTTCACATCATTTATCAAAGAATTTTTTGTTTGTTTGTGGTCCTATAATGAGAGCAGTAGATTTCTTCAGAGAAACCTGTCCCGTGTGTGTGTGTGTGTGTGTGTGTGTGTGTGTGTGTTGATCAGCATTCTTTTATTCTTTTGTGGTATTGGGTAATAGAATGATCATGTTATCTTTTGAACCCACTTAAATCTGTGGAGATTGCGCTGCCTTCTTATTGATTGGCAATGTAAAATATAACAACTTGTCCTTTCATTTGGAAAGTTGTTCTTCATATGACCCAGTCTTGAGATCCTATAACTTTCACTAATGTTTCATTTGTCTTTTCATGGCTTCCAAAACGCTTGCTATTTTGTCCTTATCTAATACATATTATAAATTCTCTTGATATAAGAGAATGTAATATTCTTAACATCTATTGAGTACAGTATATATTTTCTTCTACTGAACTTATTATATAGAAGATAACAGAATTTTTTAAACCTTGGTTCTGGATAGGGGATGTGTACTATTGTTTTTACCATGGGAGTGAGTGAATCTGTTTTTTCTCTATAGTTGTGGACAATAACTATGTGTTAGACAAATTTCACTGTATCATGAATTAAATTAGTATGAATTCTGCCATTGCAAAGGTAACACATCAACCTAGATTCCTATGAATGAAACTTCTTTTTATTTGACATTTTTTGAGCATTTTTGGTTGTTCTATTAATTAGACAGGCAACAAAGTAGAGGGCATCTGGATACTAAACACCTGCGTCTTGAGGTCATTACAGGTGGGGTTATTGGCTTCTATTATTCCTTGAATGATTTACAGGCGCTGATTTCTCTCTGTTTAAAGCTGGAAGAATAGTTAACTAAGAGAAATGCCTCCACTGTACCATCACTTTTAGTCTGTAGTGTCTTATAATAATTCTTCACCACTGTTGAGAGTTAAGCACCCCAGATTGGTCTCTGCGGTTTAAGAAACCCTAATTTCCCACTGAATTTACAGACCCCTACAGATATACTTTGTGCTGTCATATGCTCACCAATGCAAAGACCCTTGTCACTAATTCAGACATAGTGTTTTGGCAAAGAGGAAAGACCATGGCAAGGTAAGCAAGAAGACGAATAGGGAGGCTTTTGAGGGAACCAGTGCATCTGGTATATTTATCCTAGACCTTGGATCATTAGAGTTGTGAAAAAATATTTTCTAAGCAGTTACATTAACTACTATGTTATTTTGTTCCTCACAACACAGAGTAACACAAGAGTCAGGAATAGAAATTGATTGTAATAGCACTAATCTATTCCATTTTTAGGAATAACATATATTTTGATTTTCAGCACTCACATCTACTGGATAGCCGGGCACTTTCTTCTCTCCAGGTGAGAACTTACCATGATGTAGAAGACTTTCTGTTAAATCAAGGTTTATCCAAAGTTCTTGTTTATACGATTATGCACTGATTAGATACTCAGGAACCTTCTCTATTCTTTGCAAAGTTGAGATTATTTCTATTTTTCACAATAGAGAAGCTCTATGCCAGAAGTAAATTACATTAAACTCATGATTATATTAGTTTTCTATTGCTATTGTACTAAATTACTACAAACATAGATATTTAGAGGCATAAAAATGTCTACCATATCTGTAAATTGGAAGACTGAGATGGGTCTTATCAAGGATTTAGCAGAAGTTTATTATTTTCCAGAGGCTGTAATGGAGAACTGAATCTTTACCTGTCCATGTTTCTGTAGGCTTCATATCTGCCTTGTCTTGTGGCTTTGGTTATTTTCCTCTCTAATGGTTGCACATTGCCTCTCTGTGCTTTTCTTTAATAGTCATATGTGGACTCTTCTTCCTTCCACTTTGAAGGACTCTAAAGCTTATATTGGACTTGATCAGATAACCCATGATAATCTACTTTAAAGTTTGCTAGGTAGTAACCGTAATTACATGAGCAACTTTAATTTCAGTTTCCCAAGGAGTAGAGCATATTGGCTGTATTCATGGTTTAAGGCATGAACAGTGTGTGAGGCAGGAGGTGGAGCCTTATTCTGCCTTCCAGAGTAATGTATAGATTCTAAGTATGCAGACTTTTTAAATACATGAGTGCACCCCAGAAATAGCCATCTAAGATTCTTCTTCTTATAATTTTTATAACCTTAGCCTTTCAAATATTGCACATATTTGCTTCTGGTGTATTTATTCAAGTTCACATGGGAAAGACAGAATAACATGAAGTTTAAGAAATCTGTCATAGATTATAATAAAAATTTACTAGACAATTACTTTGTTGAAAACTACAGTCTACTTTTTTTGAGTAATTCTTTGGTGACTACCATGTTCATGTGTATTGAGTTGTTTTTTATATTAAAATAGATTTTTGTATTTTAGCGTATTAACTGCTTATATTTGGAATTTTGTACTGTGAAGGTTTAATCCATTCCTCTCAGATTCTCAGTGTACACTGAGGTCTACTAGGAGAGTATTCCTAACTACATGGCAGTTATACACATGCAGCTCCAGGATAGCACTCATGTCCACATGGCTCCGTGATAGAACTTATACCTACATGGCTCCAGGATAACACTCAGACCCACACAACTCCATGAGTTGTTTGGTGGAAATTAGGAGAATAAAAATGGAGAGAACATGGAGAATGATAGGTTGTCTCCTCTTTAACCTGGACCTAGAATCTGGCTCAGATTTCTTGTTAATTTTTGTGGTATGTGCTAATAATCATATCCAAACAGGCTACATTTTTTTTAAATTCGTATGGTTATGTGTGCATAAAAATGGATTGTTTTGTGTGATTATGGAAGCTGATTAATTCCAAGATCTTCAGTTACAAATGGGAGGAGAACCTATGGTTTATGGTAGCCAGATCCAGGGTGGGTGAGACCCAAAAAGATATGTTTAAACTTGAATTTCTGTGTTAAGAATAGCAGTGAACTTCTACCTCAAAGACAAACAGATAAGAGGTATTCTGGATTATTAGGGAGGAAATCAGTTTTTTTTGTTGTTGTTGTTGTTTAGTTGGTTGGATGAAGCCTGGTCATATCAGAAAAGCCATGGGCTATATCTTTTCAAGTTTTAAACATGTAACACAACTCAAATGTAAATTCAAAAATCTTCACTTTAGTGAAGTTTAACCAAACATCTCAATATCTTGTTACTTAGATCAATTTATACAATACAATCAAATATCACATTTGCTCTCCTTTTTCTAAAACTTTCAACTTAATTCATTTTAGTTGTTTTATTATTACCTCAATTAAGCAGTTTATATCACCTCATTATTACTTCATAAAACATTTTTTATAGTTACCTGATTTAGGTTTCAATCTGCTTTGAAGTTTATCAGATTATCATACATCGTGTCCTTGAGCAGTCATCCTAGTTTTTGTTTAATATGTTTGTGTGTGTGTGTGTGTGTGTTTATGTGTGTGTATGCATCTATCAACTCATATGTTATATCTCTTTTCTGTTAAATTGTATATTATGCCCTCCCTCCCTTGTCTATCTCATGCTGTATGTTTACAGCATGCAGTACTTAACCTGATCCGACACAGTCATTTTGCATTTACTGGAGCTGAAGAATCACTGGGTGGCTGCTGAAGTAATTTTTTAAAAGTTTGCTGTCATTAACCAATTTTATTACTTTTGTGCTAGGGATTAAACCCAAAACTATGAGGACTAATATAACACTGAGATGTATTTCCTGACCTTTTCTTTGGAAATAGGGTCTCAGTTTCCACTAGTCTCAAATTGTAATCTTCTTGCTTCAGTCTTTAAAGTAGCTGAAATTATTGGCTCTTTCCATTATGCCCGAATCTTTAGTTAAATTTCAAGTTGTTATAAAAGCCTCAAAAATAACCCAGTGGTAATTTCAATTTAAAACTTCTTCCCTAGTCTATTTAGAAAAGCAAATTATCCAATGCATTTTTTGATATAAGACTCATAATTTTGAAAGTAACTATTGAATATTCAATGTGCACAAACATTGTATATGACTAATTTTAAGCATTTCTAATACATTTCTATTATTTTAAACTAAATGAATGATCTATCTATATATAAAATAATAATCCATAAACTGTCATTTATAATATTAATACGACATGCCATTCATGTTTTGAGGTAAAACAAATTAGCTTTTAGCCATTTTTATCTGCATTCTTAAGAGAATATACAATGAGAATATAGTTCAGTAAAGAAGTATTGAATACATAGAACAAGATCACAAAATTTGGTGATATTTTGAGCTTTATTTTATTTCCCATTTTACTGTGATGAAAATAAAGGTATGGAATTTATCCTGCTGAGTATATTATTATATTTGTCTCATCTTTGTTTGTCTAGAAAACACTCTACCTTTTCATTCTTGGTTGTCATTGGTCTTTCCCTGTCTTTTCAAACCACTCGTGTGTCAGTCTTTGAGTTTTTCTTGTATTTCAGTATATCATGGTTTAGCAGCTAATTGATCTCTATTCACTCTTGTTATAATTTTTCATTGAGGAAAAATCATAATGAGACATAATGTACATATCATACTACTCTGTAGGAATTTACAAAAACATTTGAAGAATCATAACAATAGTCTTTGTATTTATATAATATATAGCGTCTGTGACAAGACAAGGGAAGTTGTCATCAAGCCCATTATACTATTTATTTTGAATATTGTTCTATGAATCAGGTACTTTGTTTAATAAATTTTTGAAATATTACCTCAATAGTATCCCAAAATTCACAGAGGAAAGGCCTGGGCCTGAGCCAGATTGCATAATATGTAGTTAGACAAGACTATGAAGCTAGTAAAACCCAGATAAGGCACAAGAAACTCACACAGTGTGTCTTCAAGGCTATTTAGCAGTGGAATACTGCACATTTTGGATGAAGACATGCAATCAAAATAGGAATTGGTATTTGAAAATAAAATATCTGATTGGTCAAGAGTTGATCATTTTTATTGTTTGTACTTTACAGGAAGGTCTCTGTGATGATCATATATTATAGGATTGAAGAACAAATGAGATGATGGCATTAATAGAATGGTGTTTGTAGCTCAGTGTGTATTGGGTAAGATCTCACAGTTAGTGTTCTGAGGTGTCAAAGCAATGAAGGAACCTTATGTGTGGAACACATAAGGAGCATCCTCTCCCCCAAATAACTACTGTATTGCATGCAGCAGGGAAATTAAATGCCAAATGAGATGGTGTGGTTATTTGTCTGCAAGAGAATACTGTCACTGCTTGCTTTTGTAAATCTAATTTTGTTTCTTCGTTTAAGTTTTAATCATTTAAAATGAAAAATTTTATGATCTCCACCCTTTGAGGCAAATGGTAAAGTCAAGTTGCATTTTGAAGGAATTATGGTTTTTTTTGTATTATTAGCTTGAACTTAATGTTAATACATATTATTATGGAGAAAGCTATCCCTAAAATGGCATTTCAAAGATGAATACTATGCAAAATGTAATAATTCTTTTGAAATAGGACATTTGCATAACTATTGATATATAATGCAGATAGTAGAAGACCTTTGAAAATTTATAATGTGTGATTTCAAAAATATATGCACACACTTAAAATTTCTTAGTTAACTAAAGGTTTAGAGTAGAAAAAAAAAGTGAGGCTCTCATTTCAGAGTCAAACATACCAAAGCAAACAGACAAACCAAAAAATTAGAAAGGAAGAAGAAAAAGGAGAGAAAATAAAAGAAAGTAGAAGCAAAGTGAAAAAGTATTCCTGGTTCATACACAGTTTGTCAATGAATAAAAGTAATATGCTCATTTGAGACATTAGAACACAGGAGCAGGGAATTAGTCTAAACAGTACATTCCATAATCAGCCTTCTTCTGAGAGGACAAAGTACTTCATCAGTCAGGTAGTGCCTCAAACTCTCCATATCACAGTGCAGTAGAATGTTAGAGAGAGTTGGCCAAAATAGTACCGAAAATTTCAGTGTTACACATAGCTCTGTGAACATACAAAACAATGTGGAATTAAAAGGCGAGTAGGTGTTAAATTTAAATTTTGTTCTCTAAACACAGTTTATGAAAGATTTCTTAAGTTTAGAATTCATTCCTAATCTCAGTATCACCATGTATTTGTTGCACAAGTGTCAGAATCTGTCCATTCAACAGTATGAATCACATTTGCAATTGTATGAGTTCTTTATATGTGTTGCCATTTACGTTCCACAAAAATTAATTCACTAATAATTCTGATCCTCCCTGATTGGTTAACATACTCAAAAAAATAGCCTGTCCAAGTTCCAAGTTCATGTACATAGCAGAGGTAGGACTGAGGGTCCAGATCCCGGTAATATGAGTCTGAAGCCTTTTATGTCAATCATGTTGCTTCTAGGGTCAGAGTTCTAATCCGGAGACAGAATATAGATAGAAGAATGCATAAGTATTAGAGAATTCACGTAGAGAGACTTCTCAGGTATACACAGAAAGTACAGTTTGATAATTTATATAGGTGTTTGTCAGGCGAAACAAAAACTACCAATGTGTGTAATCAAGTCTTGCAATTTGCCATTAAGCACATTTCAGAACAGAAATTTTCTTACTCAATGTGATAAGACTGAGAAAGATTAGCTCCATTTTTATATTGGTTGTCATTGATTTGTCTTGAAATAGTTGATAATTATATGCAATGGCGTGGTTATACTCTGATTAAATCTTGTTTGATCAGTTTCATTTGTAAATTAGGGCTATAGCATGTTAGATTTATGAAAACAGAAATTGTGAGAAATACAGGCAGGCATGCCTACCTTGACTTATAGGCTTGTGTGAAGATGGGCCACACAAACATGGAACACTGCCTCCTCAGTGCTGCTATAGCCAGTCATGGCAAGGAATGTAAAGCAACCAGGTATAGTATTGTATATTCTAAGGTTGAAATCTAAAATGAGACTTTTTTATTTTTCTTTATTCTCTCATTAAAAACATATTTCTATTGGAACCTATTCTCCCTTCCCTCTGCCCAATCTTCCCCTCCCTTGGATCTGTTGCTTCTCCATTTGCCTTCAGAAAAGAGCAAGACTCCCTAGTATATCAACCAAACATGGCATAACAGCTTCCAGCAAACTAGGCACAAACCCTCATATTAAGGCTGGATAAAGTAATGCAGTAGGAGAAAAAAGGTCCTGTGGGCAGGCCCTCATATTAAGGCTGGATAAAGTAATGCGGTAGGAGAAAAAGGGTCCTGTGGGCAGGCAAACACAGTTAGGGATATTCCCTGCCAACACACACACATCCTTTCACTGTTAGGTACCAAACAAATACCCTAAACTAAACAACCTCAGCTTGTTTACACAGGACCTTGTAGAGACCCATGCAGGCTCTGTGACTGCTGCTTCAGTCTTTGAGCTCCTATGAAGTCTGCCCAGTTGGATTTGTGGGTCCTGTTGACTTGGCGCCCTCTAACCTGCAGGGCTCTCTTCTTTCTTGAAGCTTTAGGGAGATGCTGCTTTACTGACTCTCACATTTGAGAGGCTACTTCTTGTTAACTCTTCAAATTCAGTCAAAGAGTAGCATTTTTAAATATATCTGGCCTATTCTGTAACCCCTTCACAATTTATATAAGCCAAATGCGATTATCTTAGGCCCTCCCAACTATGAAAACAATCTCCACATCATAAAATCTTTAATTATGTAGAAAAAGTCTTTTTTTTTCTCTGCAGAAGGTACATATTCCCAGACTTCTGGAATGAGATGTGGAAATCTTCAAGGAGCCTGGATGTTGTCTACCACAGCCAGATCCTGCTGTTCAGAGGAACAGTTTTCCTATGAATTGTGCAACCTTACTCATCTTGATGTGCATGTGCAGATGCTTTGGTAAAGTAATTTAAGATCAGGGGTGAGAAAACTCATCTGCTCTACACTCTGATCCAGCAGATGACCTTTTTAATAGCTCATTTCCTCCTGTTCACGATGCAAATTGTACCCCAAAAGAAGAGCCCTTCCTAATAAGCTTTGAGCTATTACTGTATTTTAAAAACTGACTTAATCTTTTGGAAACATTCTTTAAACATTTAAATTAAAATTACTGGGGAGATCTAAAGTACTGCATTTTTATTTCAGCACTGGTTGCCCCCAAGTTTATCTTGGTGAATAAAATGATAAGTAAAATATTTTTATTATTCAATCAAAAGAAGACTGGTCTTGTACAAAGAAAATGCCAAATTATGAATTCTTGAAATATATATGAAAATATATATGAAATATATATGAAAATATATTTTATATTCACAGCAGAACCCTTAAGGAGGGATTAACTGCTCCTGTCTGGTAGCTTGTCAGTCAGTGGTTGCTTGCCGTCTTGTATTGGAATGGAATAACTAGGAGGAAGTTTCCTTGAATATTGAACTATTTCTAAGGGATGAGAATTAGGAACTATTGAGAAGCCATTGACATTTCTGTTTACTTCAGTACCCTCCCTTCAATAAATCTGATGCACTTGGATGAATCATTGATTTACATGTAAAAAATGGTGAATTAATGATTTCTGCATAATTTTAAAATGTTTGACAGGAAGCACCAGGGACAAAACATTCTGCTTATTAAAAATCTTTAATACATTTCCATTTATTTATTTATTTATTTATTTATTTATTTATTTATTTATTTATTTATTTATTCTTCACTTTACATCCCAATATCACCCCCTATCAGTCCTGCACCATACAGCCCTTCCTTCTAATCCCCACTTTATCTTCTGAGAAGGAGACAGCCCATGTCTAGTAACCCACGATGGCATATCGAGTCATAAGACTAAGTAAGCACCTCCTCTCCCACTGAGACCAGACCAGAGAACCCACTTAGGGTATAAGGATTCCCAAGCAGGCAACAGAGTCAGGGACAGTCTCTACTCCAGTGGTTGGGGAACTCACATAAAGACCAAGCTACACATAAGCTACATACGTATAGCCCATTTTACTACCTTTAACACTTCTGATAAACATTTTATTAAGATGACATGGTGTAGTACTTAAAACATTTTCTTGATTTTTTTAAATTCATATTTTATGGAGGAAGCTTAAAATAAAATTGCACAGGCTCTGTATTTGTCTATTTGCTTAATAGTAGAATATAATTTCTTAATATAGCATCTGGGCTTCAACCAGTAAAAGAACAATACTAGAGAGAGTGACTATTTGGAAAAATGCTTTTTAGTTGTTAGATAATATCCTAAGCGACTTATATCTATGCAAATATGTGCATATTTGTATAGCCATATATATATACATACACTCATATATACAAAAATATAGATGTACCTACTTGGTGAACTGTAAGTGGGAAAAACAGTGTAAAAATCAGAGATGATGTTTAAAAAAAGTTAAGGCTCTTTTGGGACATGTGTGATATGCTAGGAAATTAATTTTGGAATATTATAGAAATATATAGACAACTTTCAGAACATTATATGGCATGGTTAGCTTTACCAAAATTACAAAAAGCAAAGCCAAAACAACAACAACAACAACACAACAACAACAACAACAGCAGCAAACCCCAGAAATATATAAGGAAGTTTCTAGAACAAACTGGGAGTAAAGAGGACAGTAAGGAAGACATTGAAGTTAGTCTAATAAATTATAAGGACATGAATCAACAGAATTGTGGCAGTGGAAAATGGAGTTTTTGCTAAAGACACAAGTAGAAGATGCTTACAAAAGTTTAAAGGAAAACTCTATATGCATGGTTATGCAGAGGCAAATTCCAAAGTTTTATCTCTTGTGAGTGGATAGCAAATGGATGGGACGTGTGCAGACTAGACCAGAGGTCACAAGTACATTGCACAAAATCAAAACAAATAGCATCTCGGTTGCATGCAAAGGGCAAGTAGGCAGAGGAGAAAGGCTGAGTTGCTTTGTTGGGTTAGAATGGGTCAATGAGTGAACTACCCACAGTCAGGATGCAGAATTTGGAAAGGAAGTCCCAGGAGAGCACATACCTTCATCATGTTTTATGTTTCATGTTTCATGTTTCTAACTAAAAATAAATAGATACTTGTGTTCTTAGAGGAAAATCTGTGAGGGTGTTGAGACAACAAAATTATGTCTATGTGTGTGCATACTGACATAAGTATATATTATGCAGTAATAAAAGCTTTAAAGACAATAATCAAGATTAGAAGATCAGAACTAGAAACATGGCTCAGTTGTTAAGAGCAAATGCTGCTCTTGCAGAGGACCCTAATTTGGTTCCTAGCACTTAAACCTGCCAGTAGCTCCAGTTCTGGGGACTCAATGCTTCTGGCCTCTGTGAGCAACTGCAAAACTGCAATCAGCACACACACACACACACACACAGATATACACATGCAAGCACACACACTAATACACATATGCATTTAAAAATAAACATACCTTTATAAAGGAAAAAGAGCAGCTGGTTTCTTTTTAAATGAGGTAGGCATTCATTGAAAACCCAAGTTACTCAAAGAAGGTAAAATGGAGTGTTCCAGCCTGCAGGAGCTCTGATTATTAGGATTCCAAGTAGATGTGTCTGAAATTCTGAAGGAACAAGAAACTCCATAGAAGTAGATAAAGTAATAGAGGTTATGACCAGTGATGGAAATAACATCTGACGATATAAGTCTTGGTGGCCATTCTAAAATGTTCTGTGTGTACTCTGAGGAGATTTTCAGGAGCCATAGTGTCTGGACAGAGCTGTGGGGCTATCATTAGAAGGGTCTTCCTGGATGCAATATGGAGACTAGAGTACAAATTACTGACCTTGGGTTGCACAGTTCCCTTAGAAAGCATTTACTATAGTTTAAGAGAAAGAAGGTATAGTTTTACCTAAGTGTAAATTGGCACAAATATTTAAAATGTATTTTTAAGTGGCAAACATAATTTCATGTTTCCCAGTGAACACTGTGGGAAAGGTTACCAGCAGAATTAGGCTGAAGAAATCTTAGGGAGAAATTTCTATGTGTTGTCAAAGATTGTACAACCAGCACATAATATGGCCAAAAGTAAGCAATTCACGAATAATTCCCTTAGATCTTAATGAAAGAGAGAGAGAGCAAATGGTGTTGTGGTAAGAAATGTCGCTATGGGGTTCTGCTGCTGCTATATTCTCTTGCAATAAAACTAGATATCCAGTTTGTCGTCCTTGAAACAATTAACTGTTTCTCTTGCTTACTGCTTCTATTAAATTTATTTTGAATGAGGTTGATCGCAGAATGGTTCTTGTGTTTATGTATTATAGAATGTATATGTCTGAGCATATTATATACACACACATGTTCTGTGTTTGTGCACACCCGTAGGCACCAAGCTACCAATGGTAGAATCAGAGTTGTGCTATCGCATCTTGATTAACCACATAGACAATGAATGTGAAGGTTAGAATTCAACTTGCCAAGGCCAGTGTAGGCATAGAGGTGTAATTTACACAATAATTCATTCAGAAGGAACAATGAAATAAGAGCAGTTAACATTTTGGGAAAATATATACTTGGAAATATGAGACTGCTCTGTCTAAAACACTTTTGCAGCCAATTTTTTGTGGTGACATTGTGGTTTGTGTTTCAAATAGTTGGCTATTAGAAGTCATGTTAGTAGCAAAGTTACAGACATTTGAACTATTAGGTTTGCAGCTCCCTTTCTTGGAAGTTTTGTCATCGTCAACAATTATTTTCTCAAATATCATCAACAACTTTGTTTCTAGAAAATTCCTTAAAATGTTTTATAGTTATTTTACATTTCATACACTATCTCAGACTGGATACAACTATGAAAAAGTGATATTTCAAAAAAGAAGCTGTACCACTGAAAATACAATTGTTTCTCTCTCTCTCTCTCTCTCTCTCTCTCTCTGTGTGTGTGTGTGTGTGTGTGTGTGTGTGTGTGTATGTGTATTTATGTGTTTTGAGTTAGAATTTTTGATTGGATATTTTTTATATCTACAATTCAAATGTTATCCCCTTCCTGGTTTCACATACATAAACTCCTATCACATCCCTCCTTTCCTTGCCTCCATGAGGCTACTCTCCCACCAACTCATACAACTCCGTCCCTGCCTCCCTGCCCTGGTATTCCCCTACATTAGGAGATTGAGCCATCATACAATCAAGGGCCTCTCTTCCCATTGATGCCATCCTCTGCTATATATGCAGCTAGAAACATGGGACACTACATGTGTACTCTTTGGATGGTGGTTTAGTCTCTGGGAGCTCTGGGATATCTGGTTGGTTGAAATTGTTGTTCTTCCTATAGAGTTGCAAACCCCCTAAGCTACTTAGTCCTTTCTCTAACTCCTCCATTGGAGACCCCATTCTCAGTTCAATGGTTGGCTGTGAGCATCTGCCTCTGCTTTGTTGTGCTCTGGCAGAGCCTCTCAAGAGACAGCCATATCAGACTCTTCTCAGGATACACCTCTTGGTATCCCTAAAAGTGTCTGAGCTTGATGACTGTATGTGGGATGAATCTCTAGATGGCCTAACATTCAGGCTCTTCTCCACACACTTTGTCTCCATATTTCATCATGTAAGCATTTTGTTCCCCCTTCTAAGAAGTACTAAAGCTTGCACACTTTGGTCTTTCTTCTTTTTGAGCTTTATATAATCTATGAATTGTATCTTGATTATTCCGAGCTTTTGGGCTAATATCCACTTATCAGTGACTGCGTATCATGTGTGGTTGGTCTTTTGTTATTGGTTTACCTCACTCTGAGTGATATTTTCTAGTTGCATCCATTTGCCTAAGAATTCCATGAACATTGTTTTTATAGCTGAATAGTACTTCATTGTGTAAATATACCACATTTTCTGTATCCATTCCTCTGTTGAAGCACATCTGGGTTCTTTCCAGCTTCTGTACAGCAAACCAATAGCCAACATCAAACTAAATGGAGAGAAACTTGAAGCAATCCCACTAAAATCAGGGACTAGATAAGGCTGCCCACTCTCTCCCTACCTATTCAATATAGTACTCGAAGTCCTAGCCAGAGCAATTAGACAACAAAGGAGGTCAAAGGGATACAAATTGGAAAGGAAGAAGTCAAGTTATCACTATTCGCAGATGATATGATAGTATACTAAAGTGTCCCTAAAATTTCCACCAGAGAACTCCCAAACCTGATAAACAACTTCAACAAAGCAGCTGGATATAAAATTAACTCAAACAAATCAGTAGCCTTCTTCTACTCAAAGGATAAAGAGGCTGAGAAAGAAGTTATGGAAACAACACTCTTTTCAATAGTCACAAATAATATAAAATACCTTGGCGTGACTCTAACCAAACAAGTGAATGATCTTTGTGACAAGAACTTCAAGTCTCTGAAGAAAGAAGTCGAAGATCTCTGAAAATGTAAAGACCTCCCATCCTCAGGGACTGGCAGGATTAGTATTTTAAAAATGGCCATCTTTGGAAAAGCAATCTACAGGTTCAATGCAATCCTCATCAAAATTCCAACTCAGTTCTTCATAGAATTTTGCAATGTGCAAATTCATTTGAAATAACAAAAAACACTAGATAACAACAACAACTATTCTCAATAATAAAAGAACTTCTGGGGGAATTACCATCCCTAACCTCCAGCTGTTATCACAGAGCAATAGTGATAAAAACTGTATTGGTACAGAGACAGGCAGGTAGATCAATGGAATAGAATTGAAGACCCAGAAAAGAACCCACACACCTATGGTCACTTGATCTTTGACAAAAGAGGTAAAATCATCCAGTGGAAAAAAGACAGCACATAGAAAAATGCAAATTGGCCCATTCTTATCTCCTTGTGAAAAGCTCAAGTCCAAGTAGACCAAAGACCTCCACATAAAACCAGATACACTTAAACTAATAGAAGAGGAAGAAGGGAAGAGTTTTGAACACATAGGTACAGGGGAAAACTTCATGAAGGGAACACCAAATGGCTTATGCTCTAAGATCAAGACTCAACAAATGGGACCTCATAAAATTTCAAAGATTCTATGAGACAAAGGACACTGTCATTAAGAAAAAAAGGCAACCAACAAATTGGGAAATGATCTTTACTAATTCTACATCCTATAGAGGGCTAATTTATAATATATACAAGAACTCAAGAAGTTAGACTCCAGAGAATCAAATAATCCTATTAAAATGGGGTACAGAATTCGCAACGGAGGAATACTGAATGGTTGGGAAGCACCTAAAGAAATGTTCAATCCTTAGTCATCAGGGAAATTGCAAATCAAAACAACCCTGAGACTCGATCTCACACCAATCAGAATGGCTAAGATCCAAAACTTTGGCGACAACAGATGCTGGCAAGGGTGTGCAGAAAGAGGAACGCTCCTCCATTGTTGGTGGGATTGCAGACTGGTACAACCATTCTGGAAATCAGCCTGGTTGTTGCTCAGAAAATTGGACATATTATTACCTGAGGACCCAGCTATACCACTCCTGGGCATATACCCAAAAGATGCTCCAACATATAACAAAGACACATGCTCCACTATGTTCATAGCAGCCTTACTTTTAATATTTTTAATAGAGTTAGAATTTTTGACTTGGACTTGTTACTTGTCCTGAGTTCTAGTCAGTCTGTGATCTTCAGTGAGGCATTCAACCTATATGTGATCAGTGTACCTTTATCACTTATGAGGAGATTGAGGAGAATTGTTTTATGAGTTAAAATACTAAAATGCCACTCTAAGGACATATAGACTATTGTAAGTATTTAGCCTTCTTTTAATTTTTATTTAAAGCTTCAATGACATACTACCTTAGGGTCCAAATTCTTCCACAAATCTAAACTTCTGTGTTTCTGGGTTTGCCTCATCTCTGTGTGCTGCTGAACTCCTGACTTTACATGTCACTCAGCATTCCCTGTAGCCATGTACCTGATGCTGTTTGCATTCACAGTAGCAAAATGCCACGTATCTCATATCTGCCATCTTTCATCTATCTAAATTTATCTTCTTAAAAAATAAGAAAAAATATATAGCCATAGTAATAAGGTTTAAGCATTTAAGTATTCAGTATGTTTTAAATAAAAGTTATTCTAAATGGCAAACACAAATTGATGTTTAGACATATAAATAGTGTCATTTGTCAGATTGTTCTTAAAGAGCAATCCTAACACTCAAAGGATTTTATTAAGTTTATTTGCAACATAAAAAATTATTATGGGATGATTTTAAGTCATTCCTTAAGAAACCACTATACTGTTCGATCCCCAGCTCTGAAAAAAAGAAAAAAAAAAAAAGAAACCACTATACTGCCCCACCTGGGGACCCATTCCATATACAAACACCAAACCCAGGCACTATTTCAGATGCCAGGAAGTGCTTGCTGACAGGAGCCTGATACAGCTCTCCTGAGAGGCTCTGCTAGAGTCTGACAAATGCAGAGGAGGATGCACACAGTCAACCATTGAACTGAGAATGGGGTCTCCAACAGAAGAGTTAGAGAAAGAACTGAAGAGCTGAAGGAGTTTGCAGCCCATAGGAAGAACAACGATATCAACCAATCAGACACCCCAAAGCTCACAGGAACTAAACCACCAACCATAGAGTATACATAGAGGGACCCATAGCTCCAACCACATATGTATCAGAGGATGGACTTGTAGGACATCAATTGGAGGAGAGGCCCTTGGTCCTGTGAAGGCTTGAAGCTCTAGTGTGTAGGGGAATGCCAGGGCCAGGGCAGAGAGGCAAGAGTGGTTGAGTAGGTGAGTTGAGGAGCACCACATAGAATTAGGGGTATGGGGAGGGGATAGGGGTTTTATGGATGGGAAACCATGAAAGGGGATAAATTTTGAACTGTAAATAAATAAAATGTCCAATAAAAAATAAATAAATTATGAAAAAAGAAACCACTGCACATTTAAAAAGATCTATTTAAAAAAGATTATTGTTAGTCTAGAGTAAGGACCTGTTTTTTGTAAAATGAAGAAAATTGTGTCTTGGAACATGTTTTTGTCAGTGTTTATAGATATGTCCGGTGTAGGATCAGTGATGAAATATCCCATGAAACTAATATGTCAAAGTAGTGAACGGAATTGAGAGTGTGAAGTGGGGCAGATGGCTGATTATATCAATAATTAGTGTAAGGAACAGGGAAACTCTGCTGTTCAGGGTTGTTCATGGATGCGGCAAATGTGACTTACATCTTCTGTTACTTTCTGAATTCCTATGGAGTCGATTTAATTTTGAAATAGCCTACATTCTCAATGGGAGGTGCTGTGCATAACTTTCCATTTTTCAGTGTTCATTGGACAAGTTAACTGGTGGTGAGAGGTTTTAGATGAAATTTCTACATGGGAATGACTAAAGAAAATTATAATGCAGCTATCATTTTTAGAACATATTTCTATAAGTAGCTCCTCTTATTTTTTTTTAAAAAGAGAAAGAAAGTTTTCAATGTGGAAGATACATTCTTTCAAATTATAATGAGAATATTTTCCCACTGATATTTTGTATAGAATAAGAGAAATTTATACATTCTATATTTATATCCACTTTACAGTTAAGCATACACTTTGGCAAGATCAAGATGTTTTTAATTTGATGATTGCTCATGATTGCAAAAGTGGAAGGAAAAACCAAGCATTCATTTTAGTGGTGATTTTGTTACCACTAACACATGTGTGGTATGAGCGCATACCAGTTTCTGATTATTTTTATGCTCATTTGTTTATTATTGGCTCATATCAGACACTTGTTAAGAGTTTACTGGTTCCAATTAGAATGCTAACAGATGTGTAGCAAATTATGAAAAAAATATTAATATTTACGTTTGTCTTCAATTGCTGTCTTATATTTGCATTTAAAAATAAGTTGGTCTTTCATAACCTAAATCTCTAGTATCAATTGTTTATTTTTTGTAATAATTAAAAATCATATTTAGACATTCTTAATCACTTCAAATTGTTTTGCATATGTATATGCATCTACTCATGCTGGATTCTGGGGGACAGATAGCTTTGATTGGTGTAACTCTCTGACCTTAGGGCAATTTTAGCGGATTTAACTTCGATGATCACTTCAAACCTAGAAATCGACATAATCTTTCTTCTCTTGTGTTCAGGAAAGGCATGGTTGAGCTGCAGTGTGGATTCATGCATATTCTAGCCATGCTTAGCTATTGCTCCTAGCGGCAATTTTTGTTGCCATTGTTCTTAAAATCGAATATACCTTTAAGACTATGCATATACTTCAGGAGTCTTTGAATCTAGAGTATCAAAGTCTTTGAAAGTATAATATCACTATTAAAAGATCATATACATGATAAGAATCTGTGTTGCAAGAAATAACTATGCATTACTGGCAAGCCTCATTCCCTAAGCAGTGTTCTCAAAACACATTTCATTTTATGTTGCTTCCTCTTAGTTGCTCATTGAGATTTTTAAGCTGGAAAATTTTGAATGAATATATTGAATGGAAATTTTGTGTCTGGACATCCTTCTCTCGGATTCTGTTTTGCATAAGGTGTGTCTATTTTTATCTCTTCTTATTTAACACCTTCCCACAGTATTCTTGAATATTTCACACACTGACTTAGATGAAACCTATGCTCTCTAGAAGACAATAGGTGTGGATATTTTTCTTGGCAGAAAATCATCTTGGTGAGGGCATGATTTTTCTGAAGGCTAAGTTGCTCCTGACTTCAGAGACCATTGCGTTTTAGAGGTTAATTGTTCCTTGTGATGACCACTGTCCTTGCTTTCTACACAGTGATATTTTTCACATAATCCAGCATAGGTATCAGCATCTGGTGTAAGAGAAATAGAATTTGCAACAGATAACGACAATTTGTAACTTTTGGTTGGAGTAAACTTTAACTGTAGTTTCTAATAAAGTCATGTACTGTTCTCCAGGAATGGATATGAAAGACTCTACAGAGATGTTGGGTGTTACAAGGAAAACCTACCTTAAAATGGTTTTTAAAGCTAATTGAAGAAGGGTCCCTAAAGTAAATCGAAGAAATCCATACATTTTCTGGCTAAAAACTTAGAAGTTGCCAATGACTGTTGGAAAAGACAGATACGAGGACTAAAAAGCACAACTGGATGCCCCTGAGAAAGGGCTATTTTCAGAGTGTCTGGATGGACAGCAAAGAAATCAAACCAACCACTTAAATAAAAGTTTATTGACAATAAATAATTTTATACATTAAAAAAGAAAAAAATACATATTATAAGTTAAATTCATTCTCCCTGGAGAAATGGTTCTGTGGCACTTCCTTTTGAAAAGCATCATCAGTTAGCCTACTCTCTTAGATAGCATGACATGCTGTATTAAATTTAAGACATAGTTAATTCATTTTAATGTTCTGAATTGTATTGTATTTCTCATCCTATTCTAAATAATATCTTAAATTTTGTTCTGAAAATATTAATTGCATTTTTTGAGGAGCTTGATAAAGAAATAAGTGTTTCCCCTCAGTGTTAACTTTTCTAAACGTAGAGTTATTAATACTTCTGCTTTTACAAACAATGTAAACCTTATTTTTGCCCATCCTTTAGAACACATTATATATAAAAAGGCATATATCCAAAATTTGAGAAATGTTAGGTACGAATGTAAGGACCATAGGAAGCACCAGATTCCTGCCTATCAATAGTGGTTTTAAATGTTTCTCATCTGTAAGCACATGAAGAACTTACCACCAATCTTCCGGGTAGATTTTATACTTAACAGTCTGGTTGAGTAAGGCATGTCAAGAACACAGGTGTTCTTTGACCTGCTTATTGTCATTCAGATTGGGAGGAGCTGGGATACAGAATCAGAGTTATGCATCTTTGAATTCAGCTTTCTTAGATCAGTGGGCTCATTTAAAATCGATTTAGATGATATGGATGTAATAATGGTTAAGAGAAAGGATCTCGGAACAGGTTACTTTTCATCAATATTAGCAATACCAATAAGTAATATAGACAATGATTTTAGAATTCAGTAACTAAAGTCACACAACATGACACAGAAATCTGTGAATATTTATAAGTAAAGTCTATATATTGGGCATATGTGGAAGAGAGATGTTTATTTTCTGCAAATTTGTTTGATAGAAAACATGAAAAGAGTGGCTGGTACTGTAGCACATTGTAGAGTGACTTCCTAGCATACGTCTAGTCCTGAGTTTTATCCCACCACTGCATGAATTGGATAAGGTAATATATGACCATACTCTTGCTCAGAAAGTGGAGAAAGAATGATTAGAAATCCAACATAAGCCTCAGATATTCATAACAGATTTGAGGGCAGCCTAGGATATATGACTTTTTTTTCAGGATGTTAAAAACAGAAGGATATAATTTCATTGATCATTTTTATATTATATAAAGTATGAGAATACAGTTTATAAAACTCTTATCTACTAAAGGCCAGATTTAGAAATAACATTTCACAATCATATCATAAACCTAGGAATTAAATTTTTTGGTTTTTAATATACATTTAAGAGATATAATTATTATAGTACTTATTAGTAATATTTACTATTATATAAGTCTAATACCTTATCATTCATGTGCATTCCTATTTAGTAATTATTGATATACAAACATAATTAACTTCTAATAAAAATCAATACAAAACAAGTGCTTATGTCTGTTTTTATAAGCTGTCAGGATAATTTTATGCATTGAAGTTAGAATGATGTTTTTATGGGTTGCACACACCCAACATAATACACTAAATCATTCCACATTTGAAATCTAGGTGGATTTTATTTTTTCCTCTATATTTTGAGAAATACTGTAATGCACATCTGGCTTTTTTCTTCTTTCAAAATATTTCTTGAGCTGAATTTCAAGAAGAAGGATTACTAGGTCGAGCTATACAAATATTTTTCCAAATTGCCTTCTAAGAGACATGTACCTTGTTTTCTTCCTAATGTCCTTTTACTGGTTGGCATATACTGCTCTGTGCTTCGTCATACAAAAGGACAAAAATATGGTTTTCAACCCTTTAACCTTTGCAGTATTTCAACATGGAGACTTCCTCACCTAAACCTTTCACCACTTATATCAGTTTGCACCATTCTTTGAGATACAGAAGCCAGGATCTTGTGGTCTAATTCCTGATTGCTCACTGGAAGGCCCTTCCCAGAAGAGACCTATGTAAGAGGGTCTACCTTATGATGAGAGGTGACTCAGCAATAAAATAAAATTTTTATAGTTTTATCACAGAAATGTTGCAATATTTGTAGACTTTTGTAGCTTTCATGTAGATTTTAGAAAAAAGAATGTTCAGTGTAGTTCATTGAGGAAGTTATTGACATATTCTCAATATTTCCAAATATAACAATTATTTAAAGTTTAAATCTATGGTTTTTGTTTATATACATTCTTCCTGTCTAATAATATGTTTGGATGCGCTTTTGAAAAAATACTTTTATTTTATTTTTTAATGTGTTTGGTTGTTTTTCCTGCTTGTGTGTCTATGCTCTATATGTGGTGTGTATTCACACAGATCTAAAGACAGCATCAGAACTTTTGACAGTCTTTTATATATATATATATATACATATATATACATATATATATTTGAATTCTCTGGTTCTCTGGAAAAGCAAACATTGCTTTTAACTACTGAGTCATCTCTGTAGCCCTACTAATATTTGTTTATGAATTTATTTACATTTTACATGCAGTAAGAACATTTGTGACAAATTATTTTCTCAAATTTAAAACTCATCTCCAATAGCAAATAAATTACACCTAATATTTGATTTTTTCCTGGTGTGTTTAAAGGTCAGGCATCTACACATGCATACATACTGTGCAATGTGCTTCTTTGAAAAGTACTGCCCTGGTGCAGTTGGAAAGAATCCCTTTAAATCTTGAAGCCTTTTTTTTTATTACAGTGTTAACTGCTGCTGTTAAAGAGTTACCCCTGTGCTAGATGTCAGGCATGCAGCAGTAAATAAAACAGATATCATTTTGATCTTAAAGCACTTCCTTATATAGAAGGCTCAGGACATTAGGAAATAAGATACAAAGGTGCACACACTGGGGACAATGATGGGAGCAGTGCTGAGGGATGATGAGAAGAGTTGGGACAGTGACCCAGAATATTTTGTAGACAGTGATGCCATTCCAGGAGCATATGAGATATAAGGCTTATTAATATTGTATACCAAGAACTGGGCCAAGCTTTTTGCAAGCATCATTTCAATTAATGTTCACAATGTTCTATGACGTACACATTTCTGTTATCTTTAAAGAGAAATGACTGCAATCAGGAAGGTTAACCAAATGCGCAACCTTATCCGCACAAAAGAACACAGAAGCCCTTTTCAAAGTTAGACTGTGTTCCAAAATCTGAACTGTCGCTATTATACAAAACCCTGAATGAGGATTCATGTGGTACCCAGAAAGTATGGTGTTCAGCAAAGAATAAATGGAAAAAGAAACTAAAAATTAACCATATAACACTAGTGCCACATTGCAATAGCCTTTCAGAATCATAGCTTCAGGGAAGTTTAAGAACTTCAGTGTTATATTTGAAGGAAAAACCCAGATGAAGCTAAAGTGTAAAGTAATGGTGAATTGGTGAAGGGAGAGTTTTACAGAAGAAACCCTACATTTGAATATTATACCAAGGGGCCTTTGAAGGGTGCTGTTAAGGAAAATACCATTTTACTGTTGGCCTCTTGTAGGGCTCTCCATGTCTTTTGAATGTAGACTGGGGTACAGAGCACAAACGTGAAGAACACTTGGGATAATAATCAAGATATCAGATGACAGCAGCCACACTGTGGGTTCCAGGATGACGTCATATGACATAATGGCAAATGAGAACTAAGGGTTGATATTAGAGAGGAAGAGGCCACAGGAATACATTTATATTTCTGGGACTAAGTTGACTCATGGTGCCATTCGTTGCTTTCAGGAACACTGAGTGTTCTTTTGGGAAGACTCTGACTTCATTTTTGGACATATTACAGTCAGAAGCCTGGACTGTTAGAATGGGTCGTATGAATCCACACATCAAGACAGATTCAACAGAGTATGAGTTATGTTAGAACAGAATGCTGCTCATGTGGGTTTCAGAGCCACGCATTGCATACTATGAGAAAAATATAAGTGCCTCAACTGAACTTAAAGAATATCAATATCTCAGGGGCAAGAAACATACAACATGACTAAGAAGGGCCATTTTTATATAAGACGAAATCCCGGAATAGTGTACTGTTGTATATAGAGTTGGACAAAAATCTTGATTTGAATAATGAAGTTTCAGATAGTGTAGCTTTCATGACTTTAGACATTGTTGTGTCCTAAGGGTAGAAGTCATACTGATACATAGGTGAGAGAAAACTTTGTCATTCAGTTATAGTTGAAAGAAAAGTCTGGCCACAATGGTCACAAAATCACCTAAATAGTGTATATGTAACCCAGAGGTTTGCATATTGCTTTAGAAAATGACAGAGGGAATGGGACATAGCTCATTGGATAGAATGTTTGCAAAGAATGTGTTGGACTGAAAGTTTCATCTATTGTATCATATAAACTGGTTGTAGTGGTGAGTGCCCATAATTCCAGCAATAAGAAGATGGACACAGAACAACCAGGTAAAACCAGAATTGCCAGGAGTTCAAGGTCATCCTAGGTACATCTCAAAATCAAGGCCAGAATGAGATACTTGAGACTGTCTCAAAAAACCAAAACCAACCAACCAAACAACCAACCAAACAAACAAGAAAGGGAACAAAACATTTTTTATTGTAAGATGTGTTTACACCCACAAAGAATCAGCCTAGATGATGGAGACACAATAATGTTTTAAATACATTTCCAGTAGAATGATGGGATTAGAGGCAACATTCAGTACCAAGTAGCAAGGACTAGTGTTAGTTGTAGTGGTGAATGAAAACAGAGTATGACAAAATGTGGGAGGAAAAGCCATGTGATACAAAGCAGGTGGTCAGTAGCGAGCACATGGGACAGACTAGTGGTAACCAGCTGAGTAGGTGCCCATTTAGAGTTCCTGCTCCCTTGTGAAACAGAAAACAAGGTAACTGGCTTAAAATGGATTAGGTGGATATTGAACAGAGATGTTCATAGGTTCCATACAATATCTCCCAGCCTTGAAACATGCTAAGATCATCTAAAGGATATAAAAAACAAACTGTAGATCTTTAAGTTGGAACTTCTGAATACTGGAATCTAGGACTCCAGAGGATGCTTTTGTTTTCTTTTTGAAAATCCGTGGTTGAGAGCTATTAAGAAAGCTTCTATTTTTGGAGAGAAAAACAGGAGCTGTCTTCTTCTTGTAAATATGCAGAATGTGTAAAATTTTTGTTTCTTTTATTGTTTTGTTTTCTAAATGGGATCGTAGTGTTACTCTGCTTAGGGTCGCAGCCTGTGCCCTATCTAGACAGCTTCTACCAGACATTTAGATATTCCAATTGAAAGAGGAGACTTAAGGGTGAAAAGAAGACAAAGAAATTATTGAATGTGAACATATTGAAAAGAAAGAACCAAAGAGATTAGTAGCACCACCCACCATGTCCATCCTCAGGGTCCTGAAGTGAGGTTATGTAGTGGTCCACAGTAATACAGATCTAAGCAGTTCTCATCAAGAGTGTGCTCTCTACCAGTGACCATTCATTATCTCTTCTGGAAAGTGCTATAAGAAGTTGTGAACCTCTTTCCAGGAGAAAAATAATTGCCCACTGGCTGGCTTCACTTTTCTTCTTTTTAAGGGATAAGATTCCAGAAAGAATTCAAGTTTCATGGAGTCCATTGTTTCAGTAGTTTTATTGCCAGGGTAAGGGGTGTGTATTCTTAGCCAAACTTTACTGCTGGCACACTACTAGAAGGCTAAACTCATGGGTAACAGAGAAAACCAGAACCACAAGTCTGCTGGAAGTGAACTTGTATGGTGGGGTTGACTGGGGCAGGAGGCAGGGAAATAAGAGGAGGTGGGTGATGATAATTGCAATATATTATGTACATTATTAAATTATTAAATAATATGCTTGATTAAAGAAGATAGGCTCCCCCACCACAAAAGAAAAACAAAATGTCTCAATAAATAGTGACTGTATTGCGTTTCATGTGTATACATGAAAATAATTTTAAGTAGGTTTATTTTGGTATTATGCCATTGCATATACTTAGGACTCATGGAGCTCATTTTATATCACTGGAATGAGCAAAACAGATACTCAGATGTGTTTATTTTCCACTCTCACAGAGATCGTCTTCAGGTTTGTGTAGTGCATATGTTCATATGGTTTTGAGTTTGACTCTCA
Organism: Rattus norvegicus; assembly: GCF_021556685.1. NCBI lineage: Eukaryota > Metazoa > Chordata > Mammalia > Rodentia > Muridae > Rattus > Rattus norvegicus. The sequence continues at coordinate 91,870,690 of NC_141539.1, read as the reverse complement.
ATATCCTATCTTTCCATGTCTCTGTTTGTATGCCTCTTCCTCTCTCTGTTCCTTCCCCTGTATGTGTATGTGCATGTGCGTGTGCGTGTGCGTGTGTGTGTGTTTGTGTGTGTTTGTGTGTGTGTATGTGAGTGTGTGTGTGTGTTCAGATACCCAAAAGGACACATTCCCTCCAGAAACAACATTATATTCACCAGCACTATACCCACTATATCCACAAACGCAGAAAGTGTGATATTTAGTGCTGAAGCAGTCATGAAACAAGAATAGCATTTCCATCATTTGTTTACCTCAGCTGTCACTGAAATGTACCATGTAATCATTGAGAGAAAATTGTGTGAGATACACCCCCCACACAGAAATTCACAAATTATGTGTCTGACATCCACATGAGGCACATTCATTTTGTATCTAAAATACAATCTAAAATTTAGTTCTTATAGTAAGGAAATAACCCACCCAAGACTTTTATTGCCATATGTGGTCCGTATTTATAAAAATGCATAACGTTTTATGGTATACATTACAGAAGCAGTTTTCATTTTCTACCACAAGTACTCATTATGGCTGACTAGGCTTTCTATGATGTGTTCATTTTATAAGTACAGTAGTTAAGCAGCTAAGTGACTTCTTCAAGTCTTGTGCTATATTTTGCATGTATATGTGATTTTATCCTTCATAAAGATGAAATCTATGCCCCCGACACACTTACATACTGAGCAATGCATCATAGGTAATCCTTTCTTATCTAAGCCATTTGCTCTGAGCTGGGCCCATATGTTCCTGTTTTCCCTTAACCCTTGCTACTCATCATGACCTAGAGACTAGCACATCAGTAACACCTTGATGTTTATTGAAAATGTGGAATCTTTACTGTTTGAACTCTTGAATTAGAAACTGCATTTTAATGAAATCCTTCCAGTGATTTATGCTCACAGATAACTTTGAGAAGCTGAAGGGCCACAAGGAAAACCTGTGCTTCCCAGCTAGACAGTCTCTAATGAACTACAAAGCAGACTGTTTGCTCCCTCAGGAAGGTCTCTGCTTAATTTTAATTGCTGAACTACAAAATATGCAAAATTAAGTTATAAGGAAAAATAATAAGGGTTAAGTTTGAGCTAGCTTGCTAAAAACAACTGCAAATGTCAGCTGGATAATTATTTTATTTTAATGAGAAACATGTCTTCCTATTTTTTATAGGTGATCACTTCTTAGCCCAAGATAATTGCATCTCTAGTCTGTAGTACTTTCTCTCTAACCAGTCTGTTTATAAGGATACAGATTTTTTTCAATTCTAGGTTTAAAAGGATGACTTTAATGTGTCAGTATCCAAGCACACCCACTATCCACCACTTCCTTCCTTAACATAAGACATTTATAGAAATGTATTCTCTTTAATAGCACAGGAAAGTACTTGATTATACTGGCTGCTTTTGTTTGTCAACTTGACACAAGTTAGAGTCATCAGTGAGGCAGGATCTTCAGTTGAGAAAATACATCCATGAGATCTGAATCAGTGATCAACAGGGGGTTGTAGTCCTGGGTTCTATAAGAAAGTAGACTGAGCAAGATATAGGAAGCAAGCCAGTAAGCATGATCTCTTCATGGCCTCTGTATCAGTTTGGGCCTCCAGGTTCCAGTCTTGCTTGAGTTTTTGTCTGGACTTCCTCCAATGATGTATTATGATCTGGAAGTTTAAGAAAAACATACCCTTTCTTCATCTACTTGCTTCTTGGTCATATTGTTTTGTCATAGTAATAGAAACCCAGCTAAGACATTAATCACACCTTTAAAACACAAAATGCATAATATCAGCATATAGATTCAAAGTGGCCATTAGTAAGCTTCAGTGGAAAGAGTTTGTGGCCATCTTCTAATGACTCAGACATTTCATAATATGGAAACATTCATAACACTGATGTACAACAAATTAATTATTAACTTGATCTGGGTGGCCTTTGTAACAGTTTCTACTAACATGAATGAGGGAATGGTAAGTGTGAACAGAAAGAGCTACTGGGTGATGAAACAGTGGTTGTGCCAGCACCAGTGACCTCCATCAGAAACTCTGGCAAGAGGATGGTCTTTCAGACTTGTTCCTGTGACAGGGCCTCAGGCAATATTCCTGTCTCAGTATCCCAGTAAATATCCTTGGAAGGAAGGAAGACTTAAAAGTAGTACCGTTCTTCAACCGAGGTAATCTACAAAGTGCTCACCCAGACCTCTTATCAGCCAGGGGAGCAAGTCTGTATTTCTGATAGGACTCAGGGAGAGTAATGTATAGTGAGATTCTGATTTCTTTCCACAGTTTAAACCCAAAGCATTTTTATGGTCCTTCAGTATGTCTAGATAAGAAACAGAGGTGAATACTGTTTACACTAGTTTAAATCTTTAAATCCATGCATTTGTGGTGCAATATTTAGTGAGGATACTGCATGAAGAAATTTTCACTGCGTGTGTGTGTGTGTGTGTGTGTGTGTGGGTGTGTGTGTGTGTGTGTGTGTGTGTGTGTGTGTGTGTGTGTGTTTGCCAGAAGTCTAAAGACTGACTTTAGAAGATCAGAGAAGGACTACAAGGCTGTTGAACTCTGGAGACCAGTCTAGATTGTTTTTAATAAGCATTGGGTGTGCATTAGAAAAGCAACAGTTGCCATGCATAAAATGAATTTCAGCATAGATTACTGACTGATAGAATGAATATTCATGTTCTGCACCGAGAATGCATAGGAGAGCATCTAATCAGACAGGGTGAAGCAATGTTTCAGCAAGGGCTTAACAACGTGAGTGAGCTGAATGTACCCAAGAGAGGAAGGAAAGGATGCTAACATGAAAAGCACAGTGGGATTTATAGACAAGGGCGATATCATCTGTTTGTTCTCTCTTTGTTTGTAAAGAACTTTATAGGAATAACAGATGATCTTTAGAGAGGGCAGAAGTTACATTTTAGAGACATTTAGATTGAGGCTTTTCATTCTAAAAAAAATGGCTCGTAGAAAGCATAAAAATGGCCTTCAAAAGAGTATCTTAGAGAAATAATTGGATCTCTTAGAATAAGTATTGGAGAGTTTTTAGATTAGAAAGCATCAAGTGACATCTTGTGAAATACACCTGCATCCCAGTTCTTGGGAAGCAAAAGTCACAATACCGGGGATTTGTGGTTCATCCTCAGCTCCCCAGTTCCAGGCTAGCTTGTGCTCAATGGGATATTGTCTTAAAACAACAGAAAAAACACAAATAAACAAAATAATAGCAGTTGGGGGAGATCTCAAAATCTTCTTTACATGAGGACCCAAGCTAGGCACTGCAACCTGTACTTATAACCCCATCACTGAGGGCAGAAGTATATGCATTCTGGAGATGCTGTTGCCATCCATTCTAACATAAATAACTAGCTTACTGTTCACTGTCTCAATAAATAAGGAAGAAAATTATAGAGGAAAACATTTCTCTTGGATATTTGAAAACACACACACACACACACATACACCCACACACTTTCCCATTTCTCACATACAAACAGACACACTTTCTCTCTCACACACACAAACATGCACACACTTTCTTTCTCACATACACAAGTAAACAATCTCTCTCTCTCTCTCTCTCTCTCTCTCTCACACACACACACACACACACACACACACAAACACACACACACACAAGCAAGGTAGAGGAAGAAAAAGAAAAAAAATGAATGATGTTTGAAGAATCACATAGACACAAGTAGGATATAGAAAAAACATTAGGAATGATAGGTGTTTGAAGAAATATATCAATACTCCAGATAATTAATGTTCTAAAGTGTCTAATTTTAAAGGAAAGAAAATGAATATGAATGACCATGATATAAGATTAAGGAAACCATATGTTTGTTCCAACTGCCAGATTTATTTAATAACCTAAAGTCATTGAGCATTTCTGGTAGCTGGGGACCACAGTCACTCTAAGTATTAAAAATACAATATGAAATTTCTGTGTAGAAGTGACTTTGCACATAGGGAACTATTATGAACATTAGCACTTGTGTGTGATTAGGAGGACCCATTTCACTATGTAAATTTTTAAAATGAGAGGTTACAACAAAGCTTTCAGTGTGGCAAAGGATGCTGTATTTTGAAGTTAATTGAAATTATTAACAAGAAACATCTTTATTTGGTTTGCCTTCATTTTGGAAAATCTATGTTCTTTACCTCCACTCTACTGCAAATATGAGGAACTTAGTCAATTTTTAATGAAATTATTAAAAATGAATTAAAAGCCAATTTGAGAAACAAAATATGTCATAACTTGTTTTGAAGAAGTATTCAGGAGCAATGACATAATGTCGCGTGGTTCTCACTTAATAATTGTATCTTTTAAGGAAAATAACAAAGCGTAAAACCAGTGAATTCAAACTTGAGCATATTTGTTGGTTTCTTATCATTATGATTGTATTGATCTCATATATATGAGGTTGGTGAAGTTAGAATTCTTATGGTATCATAGAAACATTTTATGAATAAACATTAAAGGTCTACACAATAAAATTATTCTGCATTTAAAAAAACTATAGTGTAGTTTCATACATGGAGTTCATTAGTCCCTTTAATGCAGGTTATTTAAATAAAAAATTATTGAGTACGATGAATCCAAACAGAAGTACATGTTTCTGAGGTTGAGATCAGAGGAATTAATTGGTTTTGACTTCTACCAGTTTACTGTGACCTCAATTTTAATTTAAAATAAGAAGCACGTAGCAAAGTTGTTTATCATTTATCTTATAGCCTAGGGCCTTTTTGATTTTGCTTCTTAACTTTTCATATAATACTCTTAATTTATTTTGGGACACTGGAACCAACCCCTTTGCTCCACTTACAGGATCATAATTGACAAGATATCTAGAGGTTTCCTTGAGATTAAATAAAATTACTCCAGTAAAAACAAAAGCCTTCAAATATACCCGGCTGTAGAGTCATCCTTCACAACTTCCAATGACTAAATTTTAAAAAGCATTTATATTATTTAGGTAGACTTTAAAGACAAGTCAAGGTTTCAGAAAAAGGGCATGATAAAACTTGATATCACGGCAAGATATAAAGTACCTGATCTAAACTTTGCCTCCCTATTCCCTCCTAAGGGTATAATTGTTCCCCTTTTAAAGAAGGAGTGAAGCATTCGCATTTTGGTCATCCTTCTTGAGTTTCATGTGTTCTGTGCATCTAGGGTAATTTGAGCATTTGGGCTAATATCCACTTATCAATGAGTGCATACCATGTGTGTGTTTCTGTGATTGAGTTACCTCACTCAAGATGATATTTTCCAGTTCCATCCATTTGCCTATGAATTTCATAAAGTCATTGTTTTTGATAGTGGAGTAGTATTCCATTGTGTAAATCCCTCCTGGGAGACACAGCCAGAATATGGCAAATACATAGGCAAATGCCAGCAACAAACCACTGAACTGAGAACTGGACCCCCATTGAAGGAAACAGAGAAAGGACTGAAAGAGCTTGAAGGAGCTTGAGACCCCATATGAACAACAATACCAACCAACCAGAGCTTCCAGGGACTAAGCCACTACCCAAAGACTATACATGGACTGACCCTGTGCTCCAACTGCATAGGTAGCAATGAATATCCTAGTAAGAGCACCAGTGGAATGGGGAAGCCCTTGGTCCTGCTAAGACTGAACCCCAAGTGAACATGATTGTTTGGGGGAGGGTGGTAACGCGGGGGGGGGGTAGAGAGGGGAACACCCATATCAAAGGGAAGGGGTTAGAGGGATGTTGGCCTGGAACTCGTGAAAGGTAATAAAAGTTGAAATGTAAATAATAAATACCCAATTAATAACGATGGAGGAAAAAAAAAGAAAAAATAAGTACCTGAACACATTTTTCTGACCTAACCAAAGTAAGCCATTCATGAGCCTGTAGATTCTGGGTTAAATAAGAAAACTTCTTTGAACTGATGGATACTTTAACATGTACTGGAGTTTTACTTTATGGATTTCCATTGTTTATGAATTTTGCTCAAGAAGTAGACATCAAAAGAATAATTAATAGGTCTCTAGTGCTAAAATCAACCCAAAACCTACTTAGGAATTTAGACAAGTTTTAAAAACCCACAAAACAGTAAAAGCTCAGTTTTTTTTTTATTAATGAGTATTTCTTATATACATTTCGAGTGTTATTCCCTTTCCCGGTTTCCGGCAAACATCCCCGTCCCCCTCCCCTTTCTTATCGGTGTTCCCCTCCCAACCCTCCCCCCATTACCGCCCTCCCCCAAAAAATCTAGTTCACTGAGGGTTCAGTCTTAAAAAGCTCAATTTTTATTCTACACAATGAGGAGATTCAGCTGGTTTATGTACCTCAAAAGAATATAGGGCCAGAAAAATTAGGTATTTTCAATGAATGGCACATATTTGAAAGGAAACAGAATATTGTGTATGTAAATGTTGCAATAATGGCCCTGTAAACATTGGAAGTTTAGTGGTATTTGATGTCATATTTGTGTTAAGCTTCATTATGAACAGAAGTTCTCACAAAATTTGTTTCTGTAGCACTAATCCAAGAGAGGAACTCTTATCCCCAGCATTTCTTTCATTTTCCTGACCTAGACCTCACATTCCAGACAAGCAGCCAGTATTCAAAAGCCTAATTTCATGTCCATAGTGCAGCCATCTGGCCTTAGAAGCTACCTTGGCACAAGCCACATGCCTACTGTGGTCAGTCTGATTGTGTGTTGCAATATCAGCTGGCTCTGGGGATCAGTAGTCTGGGTCTTCCACTAGGCTGCACCTGTGCCTTGGACACTGTTCATTCTCCACTTAGCTTCTTGGCTTGTTTTCTGTATCGCCTATGACAAACCTCATTAAACTTCTGAAGATTAGGTGTACCATTCCACTTTGCCCCCTTTTCTAACAACAGATGTTCTATTGGGAAATAATTAGAGAAGTGTGCCCATCATGAATATCTTCCTAGACCCACAAACTCTGGTTCTCTACCTAGGTCTTATTTCTTCATGAGGTTATAACTTAAAGGGAACTTCCTCAAATCTAGAGTTGGGTTATATTTCACTGTGTCTTTTCCCATTGGTGGCTGGCAGCACCCGTATAATAACTGAAATTACAGAATTGCCTCATTCAAAGTTGTTTTCTTGGTATTTCTCATTGACTGTGATTTGTTGTTCAATGCTCAGTAAACACTTAATAGAAAGGTGATGTCATTTGTTCTATTCCTCCTCTTTTTCTCTGCTATAGCTCTCCTTATGTGACCTTACCTGTTATACCTTTCTTATTTGTGTGTGTGTGTGTGTGTGTGTGTGTGTGTGTGTGTGTGTATAGTCATATTTTGAGGCATCATGCAATGACTCTTGGCGAAATATATAGTTCTGTCCTTTAAATGACACAAAGAATGAGACGACTCAGTGAATTCAGTTCTAGGCAATACATGGAGACTGCCAACGAGAAAAAAGTGCACAGTGAATTACACACCAACAAAGGATGCATATTCAACTACTGAAGCATTGAATTATTTCTGCATAGAGGGCATGTGGCTGATCAACATACACAGCATCTCCTTTGTTTATTAATGTAAACCCATGAGACATACTAATTTTCTCCATTATTTAGAGTGTCAAATAAGCCAGACTTTATTGTCTTAAAAGAGAAAGCCTCTTTCTAAACATGTGTGTGGGCTATTGGTTTTATTGTGACTCTGCCTTTCTCATCTTCTTTCATGAAAACTAAATGGAAGGATCATCCCTATTTGAAATATGTCTTACGTGTTTGCAGGAACATCAACACTCAGACAATCAAGATATGATTATTCTTGTAGCAGAAAGACAAGAAAGCAAGTGATAGATGCTGGTGATTTCTTAGCACATTTCATTGGCCACAACAAATTGCTTGATCAATCCCAATTTTCATGTTTTGATGTATTGTGTGTGTGTGTGTGTGTGTGTGTGTGGTGTGTATGTGTGTGTGTGAGTGTGTGTGTGTGTGTGTATATATATATATATATATATATATATATTTCAGTCATTGTTATAGGTAGGTATGTGAACAATAGAGTTCATACTAAGAAGCAAGAATCTATTATTAATTAATAAAGAGTGGGAAAAATTCACCTGTGCACACCTGAGTATTGTCAAAATTGAGGGAGACTGGAAGATGTGACAAAAATAATTACTAAGGATGTCAACTTCATGGTGTTAATAAAGAGTTTAAGATTTGAGATGAGACTAGAGATTGTAGACCAAAGAAAAATAAAGTTCTACTTTGCACTAGTGTGTGTTGTGGGAAGGACTGTTGGGAGTTCATGAGAGAAATCAATAATTACAAACATATATGTATATATATGCATGTGGATGTATATTCAGACTGAGATATTACATTTGATGACTAGTATGAGGGTGATGAATATTTCAAAAGGTTGAACATTGTCTATGTAATCTTCACACATTTTGTTATATCAGTATATGTTTCAGGTATGTGGCTAGACACATCTTTTATCCTTGAGTTTGCTTCGTGTTTACCGTTGTGATTGTGCTTTATATGACCAACTAGCAGACAGTTTTGCAAACTTGGGGGTTATACTATCCTGATTAATGATGCGTCTCAGCCACCCAGACAGATTGCCAGTGCTGTACTGTGGGTGGAAAGTCTCTTGCTCCCCCTTTTCTTCATGCCTATTACATCAAAGCTTTGTTTGGAATTTGAGCCATGTATAGAAGCTCATTTTTTATTTCCTTATATATTAGTGATGCTTTGCAGAGTCTTACATAGGAGAATCACTGAGAAATGAGAATATACATACAATTCGAGGAATGTTTATGACAGAGGTAGTCAGCAATTAAGTCATGCTTCCTCACCATTTGAAGAAGGAGGAAATATAAGAACAAGATCATACAGTACATAATATTAAATGAAATGTACTCACATGTATCACAACTTTGAATTTAAGGATGCAAAATTCATATTAAAAGTTTTGAAATTTTATCAGGTATGTATATGATACATAGATTTTGTTTTTGATATGGGTAAAATAAGAATTTAATAAATAATTTCTTAAATTTTGAAACCTTAACTTCATAGGATAATTTAATTTTCATTTGCTGAATACTTCTATTTTTTTGCAGAATATCTTAATTTCTGTCCAACTAGATGTGTGTCCTAAAACAGGCCATGGTACACTGGTTGCTGATTATTTTTCTAAATAAAAATTCAATTACTAATATCCTCTTGAATAATAATCAATGGTTAATGAGGAGGCAGATATTATGTTGTTCTTGGTGTTTCATGTATTGCTAAAGTTTGGCATCTACTTGTTGCCTTGGAATTCACAGTGAATAACTGCCAGAGCTCATGAAATCATGATTGAGGCAAGGATTACACGTATATGTGTGGGTAAATAACATCCTGTGAAACTGTTTTTATTTATTTTTCTTTTTGTTTGCTTTACCTCTTGAGAAATGGTATAAACATTGCCGGACTTACACGCTGGACAATTCTTCTGCCTCTGTCTCATAAGTGTTGTTATTATATCTGTGAATGATATGTTGCAATTCTTTCTGTAGCAAAACCACAAGAGACAGTTTCGGCCTTCAGAACCGAGTAGGTAGCTACAGGTATCTGTAAGCTGCTATGCAGATAGATGTAGATAAGTCCATTAGTCAGTCATTCTCAGTGTTGAGATTGGGGAAGTAGCAGATAGCCAGACAATCAGTTAAATGTCCATGAGATGACCGAATTTGTGACTAGAAACAAAATATAAAATCCACAGTCTTTGTAAATGTCAGGGCCATGCTTGAAAAGGGCAATATAGCCCTCTTGTTTGAGTGAGCACAGGGAAAGACATACTCATCTCTGTAATATCTTGAGAGCTATCAGGGCTGTCATTCTGGGATTCCATTTCTCCCATCTAGAGGGAACAAATCTCATTACGAAGGGGAATTAGAATAGATGGATGAATGGGAGGCAGTCTGCAATGGGAGGGGAAAATATGTATGGAAAGGGGAGAGGTGGTAGGGAATATGAAGAAAGACAGCTATGATTCAAGGGCATTTGAGGGGTAGTATGGAAACCTAATACAGTGGAAACCTAAAGTTTTTACATATATGAAGACAATCTAAATGAAATCACCAAATAATGCGAGAGACAGAATATCAACCAGCCATCTCCTGTCAACAAACAAAGCTTCTAATACAGATTTTAGGTTACACGTAATTGAGTTGTTGTCCAGAAAGTCTGAAAGGGAGTTTCTGAGCAATCCAGGCTGTTGACAAGATTGATGGTAGGTTGTTCTGCACAAACTGACAGCAAGGTCCATTGCTGAAGACAATACTTATACAACCCATTGAAAATGGAGATGAGGAGATGTTTAACTGGTACAGAATAGAGCCTTCACTCCTGCGTCCTAGCATCTTTGTTGCAGGAACGTACTCAGTACACTATCAAAAGAGAACTGTAAACACCAAGCCAGCCACAGACTAGCTATAATGCTGTATTACCTTAAAGATACACTAGGACAATAGTAGCACTTCCAAAGCATATGGATGTAACCAACCTATGAACTTAAGGCCCCCTCCACCAGATAGAACTCATATCCCACCGCACTTGGATCACCAAGAACATGTGACGAGATAAACCAGGGACCTAAAACAAAAGCCAAATAATACTGGTATTAAAAAAGAAAAACGAAAAGAAAAGAACAGAAAAGATAAACTAGTGATAAAATGGCTCCTAGTGACATTCTGCTCTACTCAGATCAATGCCTTGTTCAACCACAAATTATGATGATTCCTCCTGCTACATAAGGCATCAAATAAGACCCACAGCCAGACGTTACACAGAGAACGAGAGACCTTGAAACAGTCAGCCATAAATGGAGCATCTCCATCATATCCCTATTCTCAGAGCTCAGGAGTGCACATGGAAGTGGAGACAGAAAGAGTGTAAGAGCTAGACAGGATACAAGAAAACAAAGCCCCCTAAATAAACTGACCAAGGCTCATACTAACTCACAGAGACTGAGGCAGAGTGCATATGTCCTACCTGTATCTGTACCAATTTCTCTCCACTTCCTTTTATGACTTCCAGTTTAGTGTTTGTCTAGGATTCCAGAGAGTATGATTGAGTGGCTCTCTGAATCTTGTGACCTCACAGGCTTTTCTCCTTCTGTTGGTCTATCTTGTTCAACGTCCATGTGATAGGTTTTGTTTTCTCTTATTGCATTTTATTTGTTTTTTTTTTTTATATTTGGCACTACAGTAAAGTTAATAATGGAACTGTCATTTATAGCTGCTGAGAGAGGGGAAAAATCACTTTTCTTCAATGGAATGGCAATGAAGTATATCAAACAGTCCGGGATCAATCTCCTCTTTAGCAATAGTTGACCAACAAATAAAAGATTCACCATCACTCCCCAAAATGTACTAGTACTATATTATTTAAATATATTAAACTTAGTTAAAATAACCATCAAACTATGTCCATGATCTGAGTGTTTTCAAATACAGTGGATACAGTTGCATAATAAATACACAAAAATAATTTTTTCAGGATTAAATTGTTGGCATCTGGTATCATCTCATGAATTGAATTGAGTGTATATCATAAATATAAGGATTTTATTGCTTATGGCACATTTTGTAGTGAGAACTCGTCTTTTTAGTTATTTTTCTTCATTTTCTTCATTTTTTGTTATTATGAAATCAGATGTTCATTTCCATTATAGAGGATTCATTTGCTGCTTTCCTGCTTCCTTTCTCTTTACATTTTTAATCTTGAACTAAATCCCAAGAGGACGTTGTGCAATTTGGGGTTCTACTGACAATTGTATCCAGTTCATTTCCTGAGGCCTTTAAAGCCATTTCTTTCCTACAGTCCTCTCCCTTGAGTCTTTTCCCTCTAAAATTCTCTTTCTGTTTATTATAACCTTAAATGTTGCTCCTCAGGCATCTCCCTCATATGTCTCATTTCAGACTGTTTCCCACTGGCCTGGAACTTTGCTAAGTAAGCCAGGTTTGCTGGACAGCAAACTCAAGGAATCTGTTAGTCTGTAAGTCTCCAGCATTTGTATTCTGCAAGAAACATCACATTCAACTTTTACTTGCTTTCTGAATATCTTACCTCAGGACCTCACAATCATGAGGCTACACACGCCCCACTCTAATTGTTTATCCTTTAAAGTGGCTTATTAATTATTTAAAATTAACAGTCATTAATTATCATTTCTTGTCAATAAAAGTTAAATTTATTGGTCTAATTAGACTTAACACTATGGTGATGCTAATCTCACAGCTTTCAGTGTTGCCAAATAACTTTGGTGTGTTATGTGGGTAGCTTCTGCTTTTGTCTTAACAAGCAGCACCAGCATAGCATGCTGGGCCAGTTGTGATTTAGAAATCTTGAGCCTAGACGGATAAGAAGAGAAGCAAGAAATGGGAAGATAATGAACGAGGGGCAATTCCCTGCTTAGGAAACCACAATAACAGACACTCATCTTGTCTAATAGAGTTGGCAACACCATGCCATGGGCTACATGATTCACAATGAGTAGAAACGTATCTGCTCACAATGGTGAAGGTTAGGATGTCCAATGTCAAGAAGAAGTCATGTGATACGTGCTCTGTAGTCTGGAGGGCTGTAATGTGTCTGGGAAAAAGCCCCATGGAGATTCCTACTCCATGGAAACAGTGAAGTAGGATTTCTGCCATTGATTGTTATGGAGCGTATGTGCGTTGGACATTTGGACCTGTCTAGACCTATCACCTCAATGAAAATTATGTTTTAAATGAGCTATTTGTGCTTTTGCACATGTCAAGACTATTTTGCACAAATTCTGTGAATGTTGAGACATTTTTATGTTAAATAAGTGTCCTTTTCTTTCTTTTCAGTTACTTATTTCTTTATATTATATGTCTGGGGTTTAGTTTACTACAAGGTATTAGTGTTCCTACTATTCCTTTCCATGCATTTAGACCCTATTTTGTATATCCACATGCTTAATACTAAAGGCTTCCTTTTGTTTTAAAAGTTAATGTAATACTATTTCTCCTCTGAGCTTTTTGGTTTGGGATCTATTTTTAAATTTTCCTTTTTCCATTTTAACCAATAAGCCCTTCTCTACTCTTCTTCTTCCTTCTCCTTTATGCACTTTTAAACACAGAAACATTGAGGAGAAACTCTAGAGCCCACGTCTCCCACATTAATCATCATTAATTAAAAAAAGTGTGATATTTTTCCATTGAATGGTCTTTGCCTCTTTACAAAAGATTACTCTACATTTTTCCCCCACTGGGCTTCTTTTGGGCTTATTGCCATAATGACTAGTCTGTTGTGATAATAGATCTTTTAACCTAACCAATGTTCTGACAACTAATCTGGTGACTAGTCTGATATCGTAATGACTGGTCCATTGTGATTATATTGCACACTGTTGTTTTGATTATGCCAGTGTTGTTGTAATGACTATGCCTACTATATATGCGGTCAGGATGACTATGCCCACTCTCTTGATTATGATGCCTTTATATAAATTTGGAAGTTGCTTAGTGAATGATTTCAAATATTCTTTTCATTTAATATTATCTTAGCCATCCTGCGTCTTTAGATACCACAACAACTCTAGATCGGTTTGTCAGTCAAAACAAACTAATGAAAGCATACATGCTCTTTAACTGGCATTTTATTGAATTTACAAATCAAATTGGATACTTGACAATATTAAATTTTCCTGTCTATGTGCATGAAGTAGAACTTTCCATATTAATAATTTTTTATTTGCTTCATAAGATTTATTATTTTGTTCTATAGAAATATATAGTCTGGTTGAGTTATGCTAAAATGTTTATTTGAACTAATGTTAATAGCATTACTTTAAACTTATTTAAATGAATTATTTTATTTATTTACATCCCAAATGTTGCCCTCTTCTCAGTCCCTCCTCCCAGAGTTTTTCAACCCATCCTCTTTCCTCCTTGCCTCTGAGAGGGTGCCCCATCTGCTTATATCCCTTCCCTGGGGGGTATATCAAGTATCTACAGGATTAGGTTCATTCTCTCCCACTGACGCCAGACAAGGCAGTCCTCTGCTATATATGTGTCAGGGGATGGGGGAAGGCTCAGATCAGCCTGTGTATGCTCTTTGGTTGGTGGCTTAGTCTCTGGGAGATCCCAGGGGTCCACAATAGTTGACAGTGTTGGTCTTCCTATGGTGTTGTCTTCTCTTCAGCTCCTTAATCCTTCCCCTAACTCTCCCAGACCCGCATCAATGATTTTCTGTAAGTATCTGCATCTGTTTCAGTCAGTTTCTGGTAGAACCTCACAGAAGACAGCCATGCTAGCTTCCTGTCCTAGAAAATATGATCATGACTCAGTAACCCTGACCCAAACAGCATGCATGGTATATACTCACTGATAAGTGGATACTGGCTGAAAAGTATAGCTGAATATCCATGATACATTCCACAGACCCTAAGAAGTTAAGTCCAAGTGAGGATGTTCCAATTTATAAATTAGCCCTTTATTCTGAAAATGTAGTCTAATTGTTTATTAAATTTAAAGCTTTACTTCTTGATCCTTTGGGATTCCCTGTAATGAAAATCATGCACTCTGTGTTGAAAGACAGTTTTGTATTGTCTTTCCCAGCCGGCATATCTTTTATGTTCTTTGCTTGTCTTACTGCTTTAGTTAATATGTCTAGTAAGGTGCCAAATGAGACTGATGGGAACAGGTTTCCCTGCCTTGTTGTAATAGGAGACAGTGTCCAGCTTTTCATTGTTGAAATGAGGTTATCAGTAGGCTGTGAACATGGTCTTTACCAGTTGGAGGCTGTTGCTTACATTATAACTTGCTGAGAGCTTTTCTTATAAGTGGTTGTTAGATAAAGCCAAATGCTTTCTGTATTTATTGATATGATCTCATCATAATTTTTTTCTTTAATTATTATGATTGATGACCTTAATTAATTTTCAAATATTGAAAACCACACTGCATTTTTGGAATCTGTTTTTATAATTCATGATATATAATCTTAGAAATTGTTAAATTAAATTTTTATATTCTTATATCCAGAAAAAACCTGAGACAATAACTAAGTCCTGACTTATGGTCATAACCACCCTTTGCGATATAGAGGATCCTTTCAATTGCCTTCAAATATATCAACTATTTATTAAAATAATTTTTCTTATAATAGCTATATACATCATAACAAAGATACAAGTGATTGGTCTTTCATGTGAAGGACAGATTGTTTTCATATGACATATTTGAGGTATTTGAGGTATTTTTATTAGTCACTAAAATCATTAGGTGTTACTCATGAATAGTTACATAGTATGTAAGATATTGTAAAATTTTTTTTTAAATTCACTTCCAGTCTTAACTGCTAGTTTATAAAATATTGCTATATAATTAAAAATCAAAAAACTCAACAAGATGAGAGGTCCTATATTATCAACGTACAAAAGACCCTGTAACCAGAAGTTTTATTCTGAGCGTGTGTATGCCAATATTTTGAATTTCTCAGCCTTTGGACATGTGTAGAGAAGGTCTGGGGAAATCAGCCACTGGGTTGGTCATTGGACATCACTAAGCTTTTTGTTCTCCCAATGTACTATCAACTTTATGTACACATAAACTATGGGAAGCTGTAAGCCTACTGGACTATGCTATTCAAATTTCAGCTTAAGTATGCATGAATCAAAAACCAAATTGTGTTATCTAATAATGGCTAACTTGTGTTTTGATTTCATTTATATCTGTAAGCTGATTTTGTTTATGGTTTTGTTGAAAATATTATAAAAGCTGATGTAAAAGTCCTAGTGAAAAGGAAACATCTAAGGGAGGTTAATACAAACTTGTATTAGATATACAGAAAGGTTGCCAAAATAAGTAATTTAAAGTGCCTATTTTTAATCAATATAGTGCACTTAATATAAAATGTGTTAAGTATTTTTCAATGGAATTTCATTGAATATAGTAAGCACTCTCTGGGGCAGGCTACATTCTCCAGGGTATTTGATCAACACGAATTTGATTCCATGTTTTGTTTTGTTCATGCATGAGTGCATGTATGCATGCCTGTGTTTTTATGTTATGTATGTGTTTTAAGAGACCAAGATAGAACATGTCTTAGGTGGATGAGTGAAGATCTGGGAGGAGTTGGGAGAAGAGAAAAAAATCAAAATAATCCTACATAATAGTTCCTTTCTACCTTTTCAAGTGTTAATATTGTATTCCATCAGAAGTCAGAGTCATTGCAAACACATTTGCCTCACAAGCCTGACTTCTTGGGATTGATCTCCAGAATCAAAGATTGGATAAAACAACTGCTCCTTCCCCCAAAAGTTGTCATCTTTCCTCTACAGGTGAACCATAGTCTGTGATACACACTCTTAAATGTATTAATAATTGTACACAGATTCATGCATGCAGACCAAGTCAGGAAAAAAAATCAAGTGGTCACTTGGGAGTTGGAAACAGATTGGTAGATATCCACAGACGTGGGTAATTGGATAGGCTTCTAAGGAGAATTCAAGTGGGCACTCGGCAAAAGGAACAGAACAGTCCATAAAAGGTACAATGTAGGTAATGTGTAGGAGCTTTGTAGAATTCAATTATCTTCTATTTTGAAAATTTCTTGTGCAGTAAAATACAAAATAAATGGAACTGTGACATTTATCGGCCTCAGAAGGGTATTTAAGAATTACTGTGATAAAGTTACTGGTTAGAAGAAGCCTCTCAAATGAGATGGGCTATTTTGTGTGATTACATGTTTTTGTCCTTGAGAATCAAGGAAGTAACAAGAGCAATTAGTTTCTGCTTTTAAAAATCACTCTTTACTTTTTGATTTTTCATTTTTACTTTACATAGTGACTTAGTGAAGAAGTAAAAGAAAAAACAAATTCTTAGCAGAATGTAGATAGTATTACAAATTTTACATTTAATTCTTTTGGGGATCTTTTCATTTGATTGGATTGTTCTGTTACAAATGTTTTATTAACCCATTCATTTCATGCACTGCACGCGAAACCCATAACACATCATATAGCCCTTTCTTAAGCTTTTTTCATAAGTCATTTATACAGAAATTGCCCTGAGAAACTCAATACATATGAAATCTATGAACTTTAGTAAAGAAATACGTTTATAATGATTATAATTCCTTATTGTGATCACTAAGCAGGTGCTTTGGTCTTTTCATTTGAAGAAGACTAATGAACATTTGAATGTTATGAGAAATATGTCACTATTCTCTGTTTACTTACTGGATCCTATCCATTCTTGACCATGTAGGAATACGTGGTCCTTTAGAGACAAGTTAACTGACTCCTTCTGAGAGTCCTTGCCTTGCCAAGGCATACTGACAGTGGATGTTTGAGACCAGAGCTATTATGTATGGCCTGAGAAGATGGAAGGGGTTTTTTTTTTTTGGTACTGATACTGTACAATGGAAAATACAAAGATCACCTTTTGAGCATTTGAAATCAGGGTAGTAAGAATCAAGGAGTGGGTTTTTATTTGATTTAATTAACTTAAATTTAGTATATGTGATTAAGTGACTCTATATTGGAAAGTACAGTGTTAAATGATACTTCAAGTTCTCTTCTTACATTTGGGAACAAATGTGTCTTGTGAAAATTCCATATGGGAATTTATTCAAACATAAAAATGGAAATTACTTTAAATTATTGTATCTTCTAAAATGGGTGCTGTTATTTTGACATCTACTTACTGAGGTCTAAATGTCAGAACTCAATGATATATTTTTTTATCCCATTTGGGTGACAGTCTCATGATTGTCAGAAGTCACCACATTGTGTTTGAAGCAGAACCAGTACCTATCAGGAAAAGGTTTTGGAAACTCTGGTATTACTCAAGACCAAAGTTTAAGAAATTAGAAGGTTTCTGACTTAAGCATTCAAATGGTAGGAGAGTTAGGAGGAAACAAAATTTAATAGCACTTTACAATGAATCTCCTTTTCTCTCATGTTAGTCATGCACTGGAAACAGTCTCAGCATAGATTCAGTAATGAAAATTTGTAGGTAAACCTTTGTGAAATGAGCCCTCTAGCTGGTCAATTCAAAGTTTACTGTGAGGAGCAATGTCTTTGGAAGTATAAGCAGACTCAAGGACAATATGCCAACATTCATTTTATATCTCTTGCCAACTTTGACAGTTGTAACCCTTATTTCACTGCCTACTTTAAAATTCAGAATCAAGTATATTTTTTGATGTAGTATAGAAATTTGTGGCATTTGGTTTTGTTCTGAAGTTTTCATGCCCTCAGTCATTTGTCTGCACTGTCTTTGACCCTCACTTATGCTTTCTGGGGAATATAGAGTCAGTTTTCTCCATGGTGATATTAGAAAGAGGAAAATGTTAGTGCTTTTTATTTCCTTCTTCACAGCTGCTGGTCAAGAAACTGGCTCTCAGGGTGTAACCATTGACCACTACCATACAAATATGCAGTGGACTTGTGCAATGCATATGATGTGGGAGTCAGTATTAGTCAGAACTCACTGATATATTTTGTATCCCATTTGGGTGACAGTCTCATGATTGTCAGAAGTCACCACATTGTGCTTCAAGTAGAGCCAGTACCTATCAGGACAAAGATAGGAAAAGGTGTTGGAAACTCTGGTATTACTCAAGACAAAAGTTTAAGAAATTAGAAAGTTTTTGACTTAAACATTCAAAGGGTGGGAGAGTTAGGAGGAAACAAAATTTAATAGCACTTTACAAGGAATCTCCTTTTCTGTCATGTCCTGAGATATCAACAGTGTGTTAATGCTTCAGCTGCATTAATCTGAAGGGCCACGTGAGGCATGGTGTCACATAGCTTATACCCAAGCACTTGGGAGGCAGAGCATGTATATCTTTGAGTTTGAGGGTAGCCTGATCTACAGAATGAGTTTCATCCCAGCCAAGGCTACATAGAGAGACTATGTCTCAACAAAGAAAAATAGTAAAGCTCAAGTTCTCCACTTCCATAGTTAGTTCAGGCTGAGGAAAAGGATTGGTCTCTACTATGTTCAATTGAAATTTTGTGTGTGTGTGTGTGTGTGTGTGTGTGTGTGTGTGTGTGTGTGTGTGTGTGTGTGTGTATGTGTGTTTCTTGAGGTGGTAAAATGAGTGAGCTTTAGGTTTTGAAATCCTTTATTTAATCCTAGAGTACTTGATAGAGTTCGCTTGACCTTGCCCTTTGCTTTTCTGTTCACTGATCTCACTGTTCTGCTCCCTCTCTAAAATCTCCACTGTGACCTGGACAAAATAATGGGAAGACACCCTTATGATTTTGCTTAGTTTATAAATACACACCCTACATTTCTAACTCTACCGTGCTACTGTACATGAAATCGTCTGTCTATTGTCTCATGCTCAAATTATGTACGCTAGAATATGTCATTTTTAGAATATGTCATCAATATTTAATGTAAATACTAATCTTAGCAATTGGAGTTACCCAATTCATGAGTTTCACATGATGCATTAATTTGTAGTAAATATGTTTCATTATAAATTGTTAACATCATCAATTTCATAAGAATTGGGAGCACCATTATAGCAAGTCACTCTTTATACCTTAGATGGGATTTATGCCAGTGAATTTGCTTTACATTGGACCAAATACCTGTTAGAAACAAAGACACAAGGATTGATTTTTTTGCTCATGAACTCAGAGAGTTTGTCCATCGGGACGTGAAGACTGAGGCGCAGACGAACAGTTGACTTTCTGATTGTCATGGGACAGTAAAATAAGGAGGGTCTAGGGAAAGATCAATCTCCAAGGACATTTCCCTGGTGATCTATCTTTTCCATCAAGTCTGAACTTCTTACTTTTCACTACTTCCCAAAAAGACACCACATTATGAATCCCTCAAGGTATTAATGTATGAATTTTGCAGCAGAGCCTGCGTGATCTAATTACCTCTTGAAATACCATCAGAGATACAGTTAGAACTGTCCTTTAACCATCCCCTAGATGGTTCTAGATGAACCATTAAAGTTGTCAATAAATATTAATGATCATGGAATCATTTTATTTTAATTAAGTTTCTACCTTGGAGAATGTAAGGTATATAACATATTCTTGTATTTCTGATGACCATTAGTCCATGAAAGAGAATCAAATAAACAAAAAAGTAAACACAAGTACACGTGTGCATACCCTAGGAAGATAGACGAAAGCAATTAAAAGTCACCTTAAAATTTAATAAGTTAATATGCCCAGGAAAAAAATTCACATTTTCATATGATGATGATGATGGTCATGGTGGTGGTAGTGATGGTGATGATGGTGGTGGTGGTAGTGATGGTGATGAAGAACTTGGAGTGTATATTAGACAACAGATGTAAGGTTGAATCCTTAAATGATAGTATCTACTTTCATCCAAACCACTTAAGAAACTAATCCTATTGCCAGCAGTGTTCAGTGATAGCAGGGACACAGAGTCATTGCAGCATAACTAAGCTTTGGAGCTGAGCATCCTGATGTCATTTGATGTGGAACTGGTTCATATCTCAGGTGTATTAAACAATTGCTAATTTTAATTTCTCTTACTTTTTTAAGCAATAAAAACTGTAAGTCTACAGTTTTGATTTGCACAGGTTGCTTTAGAACACTGTAGTATTTTCCATCTATTTATATTCGAAATAGGCATTGCTAAGGCACATTTTGTGTCATCTCTAATTAATGTGGACTTATGAAGTATATTGTGTTACAATTGTCTGTAATTTCTCTGCCAGCTTAAAAAATAATACTTTGTACCCTGTGAGTACAAAATAAATAAAATGTGTTTGTTGTGTACATTTGCATGAGTGCAAGTTGATGTTCCTGAGTATATATGCAGTTGCGTGTACACACAGTGTGTGTGTAGGCATGTGCATGTGTCTGTCTGTGTACGTGTGCATCTGTGTGTGTATGTTAATTATATAAATCCGTGTTTTTCCTCTTATATATTCTACATAGACTCATGCAGTAGGATGTTTCCTTATCGTAGGACTAGTAACCTACTGCATAAGTCTATGTAGAATATATATGAGGAAAAACATGGATTTATATCGAGAATTAACAATTTTGAACAAGTATATCTAAATATTTTTGTGACAGAATGCTCTCTAATGTGGGAAACTTTATTTTAAGCTATAAATGGAATACATTGATTACTTTTGTGGTGGTAAAATTGTCACTATTATCCCTCCATTAGAACTACAAAAGAAGCCATAGTTAAGAGAATACACATGTTGTGAAGGTATTTTAAATTCAATAATATCTGATGATTTGAAAGACACAAAGTGACACATATGAACATGTTTGGAGGGAAAAAAGGAAGGGGAAATCATATAATTATAATCCCCCAAACTAAAAGATTAGATTTTCACACTAAGCTACTATATTGTTATATACATGCATATATATGTATATATATATGAATATAGATAGATATCATAGCAGCAAGCATAGAGAAGATACTATATATAAAATACATGTAAAGACCTTCAGTATGAACACTGAATTAGTAAACATCTGACCTAAGGGCTTTTATATTATACTGCCTTTTATTACATTGCTTGAAGACATTTTTTTCAAATTATTGTCACATTCCCAAACCTTATGTCAAAGAAAACAAAAAGCAAGTCTGTAGAAATATTTTCTCTCTGGTGTGTGTGTGTGTGTGTGTGTGTGTGTGTGTGTGTGTGTGCAGGCATGTGAGTGCATGCCTGCTATGGCTTCCCTGTGGAGGTCAAAGACAAATTTCAAACACTTTCTCCTCCCATCTTGTAGAACCTGCAGATCCAACTGAGACCCTGAGGCAAGCTTCTGGCAAGTGCTTGGAGCCACATGCGGTTTCCATGTCTCACATTTGTTGTTTTAAAGAGTGTATTGTCTTCAGAATGCCATTTAAAAAACTTTCTCCCTAAATAGAGGTGGTTGTTGTTATTGTTGTTATCATCATCATCGTCGTCGTCGTCGTCGTCGTCGTCGTCGTCGTTGTTTTGTCTCTTGGTAAATTCCATCTAGACCTTGCTTTGTTTCTTTGACTCAAGACTTTGCTAATGTAACGTTCAATTGGATAGAAATATTTTAGGTGATTTGCAGTGTAATAAAAGGCAGTATAATATGGAAAATCCCTTAGGTCACACATAGCTGATGTTTACTAGTTCAGTGTTCATACTGAAGATGTTTATCCATTAAAGCCTTCAGGTACTGCTTTAAGGAAATAGGGTAACTGTAGTTAACTCAGAGTTATTGTAGAGAAAATAAGCAAACTAGCAATTGTAATAGTGGCCAGCATAGAGAAGGTTCTAAAACTCGAATGTGAGTGGCTGTTCAACCTGGTAGAGAACAGTAAAATAAGCATGAGATTTCTAAATCTCCAAACATGCAGAGTGCCAGAGACCCATGATAAAGGAAATCCTGTGTCCCTCCAGATAGGAAGGCTGTGTCCCCTCCAGACAGGAGGGGAGGAGCATGATAAGATTTTCAGGGTATATTTAACTAGTTTATCCCCTGGTAGCAGCATATTTTAACTAGCTGTGAATTTCATTTTGTATGTTTTTAACGAGTGGAGATAGAATATGTTCAAAGTACACTTAACTTCTGTGTATAACATATTTCCTGCAGGATGCTATTTTAGTGCCTTTGTGGAAAAAAATGGATAGTGTGTTAAAAGCATCAACAGTAGCACTCTGCTTGGAGAAAGCTTAACACTTTTCAAATTGCAAAGCAGTTGCCACAATTTTTAGCATAAAAACTGGTCTCCAGACTTCCCAGCACTCAGTTTGGCCACCTGTCTCATTCTGCTAGTCAGAGGGATGACAATGCTACAAAGCAGAGAAAGAGGATTGATTTAGTGTGGTCACACTGGGAAGAGGAACAGTTGGTCTATGAGTACTGACATGAAGTTTGGGTTTAAACACAGAACAGTGTCTGTGTGTGCGTGTGCATGGTCGTGTGTGTGTGTGTGTGTGTGTGTTTGTGTGTGTACACATGCGCGAGCACCAGTGTTTGTGTGTGTGTGTGTGTGTGTGTGTACACATGCGCGAGCACCAGTGTTTATGTGTATGTGTGTGTGTGTTTGTGTGTGTACACATGCGCGAGCACCAGTGTTTGTGTGTGTGTGTGTGTGTGTGTGTGTGTGTGTGTGTGGGTGGTCCCACCTGTCAGTGCCCCATCATTTTCTCAGATAAATTACAAGACTGAGGATGGAATCTTAACTTCACGATTGTTCTCCTCATGATTCTGTTTATCCTTTAAGATTTTGCTTTTCAAAGAATTCAGTGTGAAGTAAGAGATGTTTATTTGGGCAAAGGAGAGAACAGAAACTGAAGGCAGAGAGGCATTTCATCCCGATTTGTTTTTCCTTGTAGTTTCAAGTTAAGAATCAATATATTTTAGCAAAAAACGCTTCTCAGAGACTTTTAGAAGTCTTTTAGACCTAAGTAGATTTTTAATTATCTGACAATGGGGTAAAACTTTCTAAAAGTATTTAAGAAGATTGAAAAACATCTACATTTAAATTCCAATAGGGCATTTTTAAAGTATTTTTTGTTTATTTTATGTCTCTCCCTCTCCCCCTCCCACTTTCACCTCCCCTCCCCCTCCCCACTCTTTCTCTCTCTCTCTCTCTCTCTCTCTGTGTGTGTGTGTGTGTATGTGTGTGTGTGTGTGTGTGTGTGTGTGTGTGTGTGTGTGTGTGTGTGTATGCACCATATACATGCAGTAGCCTGCAGTCAGAGAGGGCAGATCCCCTAGAACTGGAGTTGTGAAAGGATGTCTCAATTGGGCCTTCCAACAACTGGAGCTGGGGCTGTCCTTAAAGCTGTATCCTGATTGTAGAATCCATTCACCTACATGACTGCTTTGCCTGACTTGACATGCCAGGATTCGGGGGGATAACAAGAGGGGGCCCACCCTCTCAGAGAAGAGTGGGAGGATAGGGAAAGGCCCTCTGTGACATGGACCGAGAGGGGAAGCAGTGTTTGCAGAATGAATGAATGAATGAATATTTTTAAAAAGAAAGTAATAGAGGATGGCATGGTGTTGCATGCTTTTAATCGTAGCCCCTGGACAAAAGAAGCACATGTAGGGAGATTCCCATAGGTTTCAGACTACCCTGTCTCATAGGATGAGATTCAGCACAACCAGGGCTACAAAGAAGAAACCATGTCTCAACCACAATGATTAAAACTTATTTCTTCTGTTGTTTTTCATTATATTATATTTGCTCAACATTTCTATTTTAAAACATCAGTAATATAAGTGAAAAGTCATTATTTTTGCATGCTTTGTCCTATGGGGCTATACAAACTCCTAAATTGCTTACATTAATTGCATGCATTAATTATGTGGCATGTATTGGATATAACACTTCATGAAGGGCACATTTGCTAATGAGGCACAGAAGACAGATACATAACCATGTATTTAAAATATCAACTAATGTGTGGAAAGTATAATGGTGTAGTAGTATTAAGGCACAAATTAGGAGTATAAGTGGTTTTTTTGTTTTGTTTTGTTTTGTTTTTTTCTTTTCTTTTCCGGAGCTGGGGACCGAACCCAGGGCCTTCCGCTTGCTAGGCAGGCGCTCTACCGCTGAGCTAAATCCCCAACCCCAGGAGTATGAGTGTTTAGACAAACTCTTCTTTTGGAGACTTGAGAAATACTTTTGAAATAAGAGCACCAGAGGATTTTTCCTTCTAAATGTTATGCTCAGGATCTCATGTGAAATTTATGCAAATGGTGCTGTGTCCACCTGCTTGAGTACATTATACACCCCTTGAGGTATGTATCTTCCCCTCTCTAGCTTTACAATGTGCGTGACCACATGATTTATTTTTACGTACTGTGTTGTGCTGTTGGAAACATTGTGCTTGATCAGAAGGCCTTGTCTTTCTTGGTTCCCTGTACTGTTCATACTTTGGGTATGTATCTTCAACCATCTCATATTTGAGACAACTCACACTTATTATGAAAACAGATGCTTGCCTTACCGCCACTGAACTTGCTGTGCAGAGCTTGTTCCTTCTCAGTAAATGCTTAGGGTAAAAAATGTGAGTCCCTTAGTTCCTACCTAGATTAAATGACTGTGCATCTACCCTTACCCCCATAAATACCCTTGCCCTCCTCTACCTTGTTTCCCTATAGCATTGACTTTTTCTTATTCAGATGCAATAATTGTACATATGTATAGGGTACAATATGACAGAGTGATATATTACCCTAGGTCTTATCACTTCTAAACAAGTCCCTATCTCTTTACATCTTTCCTATAGTTAATACCTTATAGATTGAAAGTTTATCTTTCTTCTGTTTAGAATGCCCCAATGCTTCTTACCTTAGAGTGATAACCTCATTAGGATTTTTCTTTTCTTTAACATAGTAATATCTATAGGTTCAGGCCTTTGGTGCCTTTCTGATATTATCTCCAAATGTGTTTGTTTGCTTGCTTGCTTGTGTGCCTGTGTGCATACATGTGTGCATGTATGTGCACTTTCGCATGTTCATATTTCTGCATATGTGTCAGCATGGGCACAGGAATGTTGTTCTCAAGTTTTATAGGTCAGAGGACATCCTTGGATGTCATTCCTTGCCTGCTACCCTGTTTGAGACAGGACGCTTTGTTGTTTATCTGATAACACTGACAGACTAGTGGTCCTTGAGTTTGAGGATTACCTGTCTATGACTCCTATCTCTCCTGTAGAAGTGATGGACTAATAGATTCTGACATTTCATATTCAATATTTACATGGGTACTGGGGATTCAAATTAGGCCCTTGTGTTTGTTTGTTAAATTATGTTAGACACTAAACCAACTCTGTAGCCTAGGATATCTCACTAATGGTAGTCATTACTCACAGATCTCGACACACAGACTTTCCACACCTTCATCTTCCGATGCCAGTCTGTACTGTGTCGACTGCATGTTTGGTATTCCTTCTTTGGGATGATTTTTCCTGATTATTTTATCACTTACATAGTAGAGTCAGCATGTCCTGGTTTCCCTGACTGCTCTGATCTCAGTGTTTCCTCCATTTCTACTGTTATGCATTCTCTCTCACCTCATGTTATTCGTTACCATCAGGTATAGTATATATGATATATCTTTTTTCTCCCTCCTTTTGTTTCTCATCTAAGCTTTATGAGAACAATGACATTTGTAGATCTGTTCATTGTCTGCTGTGATTACAATTATTTCTTGATTATTATCCATACTACTTATAATAATGAATAAATTTTGTGGTTTCTATATGAAAGTGGACCTGTAGCTTGCCTGGGTCCTGTCTGTTTGAGGAACATCATATATAATTATCACTATAACTCATGTTACTATGACCCACTTTGTCTACTATCTGTTGTGAGTTAGTGATGAGCAAAGATGTCTGATTTGTTAATGCCTATAAGTCATGAACCAGTGATGCACAGAAGCATGTCTCTGCTATGGTACCTGCCCGTCTGTGATGCCCAGTAGTGCTAAACATTGGAAATGTTAATTTTGTTGCATTTATATTTAATCTCTTTTGCTGTGGTAGGATCACAAAAGAAAATTATTGTAATTTAGATAATGGTAAGTATTTTAGATTTTGTACCATTCCCCATAGAATAAAACTCAATCGATATAATAAGTATATTAGAAAAAATAGTCATGATGCAACCTAGAGTCTGGCTTTGATACTTGATCTTGTCACAGTATAAACATAGCGATTCCCTTGGGACAGATTAAGCCATTTCGTTCATATGTAAGATCATTAACCTGCTTTAGTTAATGGAATAACTATCGACAATTTATTTGAACATAATGAATTCAGTTTGAGTAGTAGCCAGTTTTCTAAAACGCACATCCTATATTCTCTATGATCTACATGATTAAGTCAAAACCATTTATTCTGTACTCAGGCCTCTTCTGCCTTTACTGAGCCCAATGACCTTAACTCACTATGGTTTAGGAGGAACCCCCACCTACCTGCTGTTTGCCTTTTGATACTGATGCTTGACTAAAATTGCCTACTCTGGTATCTGCTACCTAACTGTGCAATGTTTGTAAGTGCTTTCTGTTTAAACATATACATCTTTAACCTAAAGGTGTGGAACATTATATTTAACTTTTAAAGGGAAAGAAATGTCTTTTCATATATAACAAGTATATATTTTCAGTCCCAAGTAGTAAGCAGATGGTATTACTTGAAAAAAAATATGTATTGCAATGAAAAATCTTAAAAAAATGATAAAATATGTTTTATCATGCGAGGTGGAGGTAAATTTATTCAAAATTTTTACAAAAAATGACCCCCAAAGTAATATAAATTTAGACACCTTAAAAAAAGTTTAGATGTGAATTCAAACAAAATTGTTTCAGTTTCAAATCAAATTCAAGTCAAAAGTCTAACAAAATTTACAAATCATAAATATTAGTTTCCTTCTTAAATTCATTACATTTTTCAAAGAAAGAAGAATTTCAAAGCTTGAATACCAAGAAAATAAAATTACTAATCAATAAATAGAAAAATGGACTAAACAGAAACTTAAACAGACAAACAAAATTATGAATAGCCAGTACCTGTTTTTAGATGTGTCAGGGGAAATGAAGATATACATGTCACCATATAGGAGAAAATAGAAAGAGTAAACATTAGGGAATGAGGAAGGACTGAATCCAGGTAATAGATAGGAACTTTGAAAGAGGATATATAGATAGCTGTTTCTCTAGTTCTAACCCTATCATGATTTTTCTTCATTTTTGGTGTTGGATAAGTGTTTAAATATGTTCAGTAGTAAAAGCATGAAATTGAGTGTGAAGATCCACAACTGTGATGTTAAGTTAGCCACTCTAACTATGTAGAAGTTCAATTAATTGTAGAAACTTTGGGACTGGTTCATTTTATGTGTCATGTTTTTCCATTTGCTACTTTTAAAAAATAACATTTAAAAATATTTTTATGATTATAATTTAATTACAACATTTCTCCCTTCTCTTTCCTACCTCCAAACACTCCCTTATACTTTTATACTCACTTTCCTTCATATTTAAACATACATGATCCTAAATATAATCTATTGAGTCCTTATAACGCTAGATGTATGAATGTTTTCATGATTGAATATTTGGCTGTGAACAATCAATTGGTGTGCTATCCCCTATCCCATACATAAACTGGAAAAGAAATAAAGAAAGATGTCAACTATAAGACACTTCATTAGTTCAAGTTCATTACCACGTGATCTCTTAATATGATTAGGTTCACATGTAAAGGAGTGAGAATCAGTAGGTTAAAGACTTGGCTCTGTCCCCTGGGCTTATTGCCTGAATTATTTACAGTAGCCAATGTATGGAATCAACAAAGTATCTGGCAATGTGTAAATAAAGGCACAATGAAATATGACTTAACACAAAAATATATATGTGCCCCAGGCACATATGTAGTAGAAGATTGCTTTGTCTGTCCTCAGGAGATGAGGATGGACCTAATTCTGTAGTGACTTTATGCTGTGGGGAAAGGGGGTGCCAGGGAAGGGAGTGCCCTCTCAGAGGTGAAGGGGAGGGAGAATGTGTTGAAGAACCCTGGGAGGGGACTAAGATGGAGGGCAACATTTGGAATGTATATAAACAAAAGTATTAATTAAAAATAATAAAATACTTTTAAATCTTAAAATAATAATATATAACAATAAAAATTGTTTATGATATTGATGGAAAATGTGGGGTTAAAAGGTTCAGTTATTTTTACTTGTTCTATTCCCTATTGTTTATGCAACGTTGAGATTCTCACCATTGTAAACATAACTCATTTTTGATATTCTGCTATTGAAGGGAAGTTACACAAGTTTAGAAACAACATGTACCTGGTGCTAAACAAATCGTTATTGTGCTATGCCTTAAAGTAGAGAAATATAAGCTGTTTACTTGAACATTAATTTCTTATAACCAGTTACTGTTAAGTATAAATTTGACCTTTGATAGTCATTACTAAAATAAATAGCATAAATTAAAAAATATATATTAAAATAAAATCCCTTCTAATTACATTTTATTATAATTTCATTATTGTACTACATGCATATTTCTTCAAACAAAAGTCTTATTTTTGTTCACTTGATTGATAATAAATTGACAGCATATATACAATATAAAAAGTAGCAAATTAAAAAGAAGTCCTCTGTTGTTCATGAGCCTAGCATTTCCGTTTTGCGCGAGATGCATGCTCTCTGACTCACTCACAGCAGCTCTCTCTGTCCTACAGACCGTTTCCTCACAGTGGGAAGCAAATCATATCATACATCTTCATAAGTGCAGTGTGCACTGTAGGGGAGGGCTGTGCATTTTCATGCTGGTGTGGGTGGATCTGCTGACATAGGGAGAAGAAAGCTTTTGCTGGAGGCTGAATTTTTGTGACTGCTACACATAAACAATATACAATTACTTCTACTAATGGAAAAGTAGGGGATGGTTTTCTCCTGTTCCACCATTATTTTATGAAAATATGTATAAATGTATCTATCTATGTTTGTAAACATGTATGTTTGTATGTATGTATGTTTTTATGTATGTTTATATATTTGTATGTATGTGTGTTTTTATGTATGTTTGTGTATATCTATCTATCATCTATTTATTTCACTTGCCACTGGTATAAAACCTTTTACACTGAATTATGTTTTTTCCAGTGTCTGTCAACTTAAAAGTTTATTGATTCCCATACAAAAAGATGCATTTTTAAAACCTTTATGTTTTTACAAAAAAGAGAAGTAATTTCCTATTATCTTATGTGTTTAAAATAAAAACAATGAGATTAAGTATTTTAGTTTTACCAACTCTCTATTTCTAATTAGTTGATTTGTGCCTCGTTTAAGTAGCATAGATTTTTTTTGTACTCATAACACACACAGCAAAGGGCCCATCAAAAGGAGTCCTTGATTTCACAGACTATAATTTAGTTGAGGAAAAAATTAGCAGTGAACAAGGAAAACAATTCTAGCTAGTTATTTTTGCTATTTTTTTTTCAGATTAGCTTGCAGGACACTTACTTGGGGAGATTCACCGCTAGTTATATCATAGCGTTTAATGATGACGCCTGTATGATAGTGTCATGGAGGAGGAGACGCCCAAGGATAACATTGGTCAGTAGTGTGTGTGGGTAGGGAGGACACAATGAGGAAGCCAAGTCCACAATAAAGCAAGGGAATCAGAAAAGAAGACAGTGTTCAGGAAGATCTTGGACAAACTGCTATAAAATATTTATTGATTCATTTGTTTATTTATTCATTTATTGGAGGTATTAGCTCCTATATTGTCAACTGGAATGTCATAAATGTTCCTCCATTAAGCCAGTATTAAAGAGACTTGAAGGAATTCTGGCAGTTCATTTCTTCAATCATTATTATCATGACGTTTAATAAGAGAATAGTAAAAACATTAGGTGTTACCTCGGTCCTGTTAAAAACAATACAAAATACTACTGTAGTCCTGTAGCAGTAAATACTAAGGAAAGAATTTCTACCATCCCGTGTTATTGTGGTCACTGCTGGGCCACATGGCATCTGCAGGGTATTTTTATCTCAGCAAACACCTCACCTGCTAAGCTCCCAATCTCTGCCCCACGTTGCTGGTTGCTGGCTATTATCTGAGCCCAGCAGAGGCCTCCGTCTTGCACCCCTATCATCTAGTTCCCAAGGGGGACCCCTGCCATGCCAGTTTCATACAGTGTCCACTTATCTCTCTTACTGTGGACTCGGCTCACGTTCCCAGCATCCACCTCCTTTGGTTATGGTCACAACTCCTAGTAACCTGTTAAAATCAAAACTCAGTAAGATTGTAATTTAGCAATCAGATTTATATCTTAAATTCTAAATCCACTAAATGTCCTCATAAAAAACCAATTGGTAATGATATAAACTGCCCACCTAGATAGGACAAATTGTTCTATAAAAGTCCATGCTTTGGGGTTGGGAATTTAGCTCAGTGGGAGAGCGCTTGCCTAGCAGGCGCAAGGCCCTGGGTTCGGTCCCCAGCTCCGAAAAAAAGAAAAAAGAAAAAAAAAGTCCATGCCTTAAGAAATATTCATAACTACCTCTGACTGTTAAAGGTCACACGGATCTCTTCTCTGCCACCATCTTGGTTCTTTTCTCTTTCTCCTCTCTCTCACCTTACAAAAAAACTATGTCCCCACCTTACTTTTTCACTGTCCAGTCAGAGGCCTTGCCTTATTTTGTGCCTGTCTTCACCTGCATAAAGACAATATACATATTCCTTTGTTTATTTTTGTATATATGTGGGTGTGTGCATGCCTTACCTTTGGAGGTGAAAACAGTATTTTAAGAAAGTTAGTACTTTTCTTCCAACATGTAGGTTTCAGAGATCCAATGTGAGTTGTCAGAGTTAGTAATCATTGTTACTTAATAACCTGTCTTGCTGTCCCTAATTTAAAAATTTAATGGGCTAATTCAATGTGATTTTCCATATTCTAGTAAATTATATAAAAGTCTCTGATGCATAGCAATGATATTTTTTTAAAAAACCTGTGAAGGATACAGCAGTGTTAAATTTTCTCTCTGTCTGCCTGATGACTCATTCATCCCTATGGGCCAATGTGCCTTTCTTCCACTGAGAATGTCATAAATTTTAGTATATAAAATCATTATAGCTGTGGATAAAAAAAAGTTCATTCTTGGTGTGAACATGAGAAAAGATATCTTTTCTCATAGCTGTTTTACATATTTTAAGTGAAAAGCAGTAATGGATTTCATTGTCTTGTTGCAAGATTAAACTATTCAAAAATATTACTGTTATCACTAAGTCTATATGATAAGGTAATTTTACTAAAGACAAGGAAGCATCACTAGAGTGGTGTATTTTGCTTTAGTAACCCAA
The DNA here is from genome assembly GCF_021556685.1 of Rattus norvegicus. Classification (NCBI taxonomy): domain Eukaryota; kingdom Metazoa; phylum Chordata; class Mammalia; order Rodentia; family Muridae; genus Rattus; species Rattus norvegicus. The sequence continues at coordinate 91,838,837 of NC_141539.1, read as the reverse complement.
GAGATTTTAATTTGTGCAAAAAAATGAAAGAGGACAGAAACTGAAAACTGAATATGTAAGTTGTACATTCCCTCTTTACACCCCACTCAAAATATAGTGGCTTACAAGTTTAACTTAGGAATTGTGATTTTATGGATGGTTTGATGACCCTGCTGGTCTGTTCTACACTCTCTCGTGATGACGCTGAAACAGATAGGCTGACAAACATTGATGCACCCTAGACTGTGCAGTCAAGGAAGGTCATCAGTCAAGGATTCTCTGAATTTAGTGAGATGATGAAAACAGAGTTTTGTTGGGAATGGAAGAGTGCATTTCCATTCTTATTTAGGAAGGGATTCTAAAAGTATATGATCACTGTTAGTATCAATTTATTCTAAGGTTAAGAGTATAACTGAGCAAGGAAACAGTTGATAATGGTAGTTGGAGAGAGTGAGGGAAGAAAAGAAGAAGAGAAGGAGAAGGAAAACGATGATTGGACTTGCCAAAGACTGCTAATTTGTTGTGTTTCACCTTGATGTTTCTCAGAAAACATCGGTCATTCACATGGGTTTCATCAATGTCTTTGATGCTATACTCTGAATGTTGAACAAGAAGAGAAAACATCAAGTACAGGGAAAATAGCAGGGGGTTATAAAGAGTGGGGGAGCAATTGGAATGAGGTAGAGAACTACAAATAAACCCACAGTCTAAGTTTAGCCAGGTTGAAGACAAATGGAAACATTTGCTAATCAGCAGCATGCAGGAGATCAGTCTCTTGGCTCAGAGGGGCAACCCGCCATAACAACGCATTGTACGGACATCAAACAGTGCTACTTCTGAAGTAACTTTATGACAAGTTCTGGTTTCATATCTAGTGTACATATAGTTTGAGGATATACTGTGATATTTTTGGCTAATGCACCACTGTGTGGAAGTATTTCTGATAATGCTTTATTTTAAGAAAGCATTCTAAAGAAGTCTGATAGTTACATTAGTTACTGGAAAAGGATTCCCAAAGCAGAAGCAACAGTGAAACAGAAAAAAAAAAACAGAATATCTTTATATAAATCATTGAAGGCAGAAGGAATGAAAAAATCCCACATTTATGCAACTTGGCAGATAGAATATATGGCTGTGTAGAGGCTTTGGTTGGTGATTTTTGTTGGGTTTTCTTTTCTTTTTTTTCAGAGCTGAGGACCGAAACCAGGGCCTTGCGTTGCTAGGCAAGTGCTCTACCACTGAGCTAAATCCCCAACCCATTTTGTTGGGGTTTTATAGGTCTCATCGATCTACTCCCCTAAATTGGTCAGAATATCTTGCAAGGATAAGACCCTCCTTGTGGGTTTGTGTACACATCATACGGATGAAAGTTTTATGTAGTGTCTTTTTAACATAAAACTTATGATCTGTGTTACTTTACTTCTTACAGATAATATTAAAATTTCGGAGTTACTGAGACCTCACCTAAACTCCTATGATACATTCGATCAGAACAAAGTTGAAAAGAGTTAGTGATATGCATCCCAAACGTCTGCACTGTGTAGACCTTTTATAAAGCACGGCATTTCCCATGGTTTCTGAGTTCAAAACTAGGGAAGCATGGGCTTTGAGCATGCTAGATTTTAGCCAAGGTTTACCATTTGCCAAAGTCAAGACTGATAATTTCCCTGTTGTATTTCACCTTCACATTTCTCAGAGAATATTAGTCATTCACAGGGGTTTCATCAACATCCTTGATGCTATAGAGACTGAATTTTGAGCAAGAGGAGAAAACATGCAATTCGGAGAAGAAGACAGGGGTTTATGAAGAACAGGGAAGGAATTCATCCAAACTGGAAGATGTGACTTTCCCGTTATCAGGGGCCTGATGCAAATACTCAGCAGTTTCACCACATATTTTAACACTTGAAGAAGCAAAGTGCAACAGACTCCTGCTCCAACTCTTGTTTTCTGTGAAATGTTTTATATAAAGTAGAAAATCAGTATATTCAAATTTCAACCTAGTAAGGTGAGAGTACATGTAGGTGTCCTCTTTGCCTTATGACATTAGAGGAACTGTAATTATTTGTATTTTATACAGCTTCATATTTGTGTAAACATATTTAAAAGTAAAATGGAATTATTCCCCTCTTATGATGATTTATTCATTTGATCTAAGTTATCACTACTGATGTTTTGGTATGACCTGATCTAAAAGGTGGCATTCATTAATGCTGTTAATACATTGGCCTTGGGCTGGGATTCCTGGTCTCACATGTTAAATTGTCCCAGAAAGTTTGTCAGTAGCAAGCATCTTAGAGACCAGGTCTATTGGTTACTTGGCTAGTTTACTAAAATGGTAAAATGATTAATATTGTCCTTTCATAGGAATATTAAGCTGATTGTACATGACTGAGAACAAAACATGTTAAAATATTCCTTCTCCTCAGATCAAATCCACCAGAGGTTTCTAAGTTTCTTTTTGAAAAACAAAACAACAACAAAAAATACCTCAAAACTTTCTTTGGTTAATTACACAACTTGTGCTGTTTTTTTTTTTTTTGTCTGAATGAAAGAATTTCCTCCAAAACATGCATAGCTATCTGCAGTAACTTCACAATCATTGTCTCAAAGCAGAATTCCAAAGCTTCAGGAAAGTTTATAATCCCTGTCAAGTTGTATACATTCAGGAGAGTAACTTGAAGTCAATGTAATTCTCAGTTTGATTTAATATCTACTACTACAGCCTAATCCATACATTGAATTGGTTTCCTCCCAAAAACTAAATGTAATTGGGCTAACACATCTAAGTACTGTGTATCAATGTAGTTGACATTACCTTATTCGAGTATAAATTTGAAGTTAAATATCTTTTACTTACATATCTGAGTTTTCTATGCCAACAATGTTTATACCTCTGACAGAATATTTCCATTTATAGCTTAAAAAGTTAAAGTCACATTGTTTCCATATTTTGAGTACTAGAAAAAGAAATTGATACAACTTAAGAGTTTGAAATTAATTTGTTTGTTTTGAGTCCTGTTCTCTGATCTATACATGAAATCCTTTGCCTCATCCTCCTGAAAGGTGAAGTGACATTCTCATACAACAGTGCCTGGATTCAAAGCAGGTTTATTATATAAACATACTTTATAATTTAAGATTCATCTTTTAAACTCTTTTTCTCCATTCATATATAATCTTTCAAAAGAAATTTAACAGCTCTAGATACACAACTTAGATTTTTTTTTCTTCGAGGCTCAGGGTGTAGGCCTGCTGGATGAGTTATAAAAGCAGAAAAGATCCAGGGAGAACAAAAGAGCAAAACAAATGTTGACACAATGGCTCCCATTCCTTTGTATGCTAATGAAAACAGAGGTCTCAGGAGATGCTTCAGTGGATAAAGGTGTTTCCTGAAGAAGCCTAGGTACCTGGCCTATATCATAAGAACCAACAGACAGGTAAAAGCAACGAGCCGACTCCACGAAGTTATCTCCAGGCCTCCTGTGACACATGTGCCCAAACACACACATCATCTGTTTGCATATGTGTGTGTACTTTTGTGCACACACACCCACACACTTAAACACACAGAAAGAGATGGTAAATAAAGTCATTTTTAAATTTGAAAGTATAAAAGCATTGATTTATTTGCAGCAGACTTTCAGCTCATCACTTTGAAGAGTCTTCTTTATCTTCTTCTGTAACATGTTGCAAATAACCTCTCCTAGTTATTTTCTGTCAGCATTTAAGATCTTTCTTTTTATTTTATTCACTGTCCCTTGTTGACTCCTCATATGTATGAGACTACAACGGGTGTTTACCCTACAGAGCAAAAGGAACATACATATAACAATACCATCAACACAGGGCATGATTGGCGCTTAAGAATCTATGCTAAACTAAAATGCTTTGTGTTCCAGTTTGACTGGATATAAAATATTCTGTCAGCCTGGATTCTTTGAAAAACCCGTGAAGAGTGACTGGTGTTGTGGCTTGACATAGCTCTCTAGTCTCTCAGACTTTTAAAAAATAGATATTTTTTACTGCACATTCTTGCGTACTGAAAAAAAAAAACAGTGCTAGCAATAACACCATGTAATTTTGGTATCACTAAATTTAAAATTTGTGTTAAACTTGCCCATTAAGTCAGAGAAAACTTACTGGATGACAACTTTTTTTTCTGTGTTTGAAATGGCTTTTATAAAAAGCTTTCAGACAGATGCTTAATTGAAAGCTGCCTTTTAGCTGTAGTGATGCATTTATTTCTTTAAGGTAGACACTTATTTAAGGTAGACGCACATCTATAATGTAAGTTTTAAGACGTGACTTGACTGAGGTTATGATTGTGGAGTGCATACTCTCCTTGTTATGGGTTTAGTTGTGTTTCTCTGTCCTCACCAGCATGAGGCTGTAATGAAGGGAAGAGATCAGCAGAAGGTATAGAGTATATCTCAAAGGAACCCTATGGTCATCAAGATACCAAGAATTAAGTATCAGAATACCACCCTGTCATATACAAGCACAGTTGGAAGGGGGAAGACAAGTGCAAGCCTGAGTCCTGTGTGTCAGCAATTCACACTTCTCTTATCCTTGCTAGGTTGCATTTTCATCCCACCTTCCTTGCATTGCTATCTGAGACAGTGCTCATTTATTTACCCTCCCACACAGAGCAACAAATTAGTCAGATTATTTGAAATCATAATAAACAATGCCCTGGCCTGAGTTACTTAACAGAGGAAGAGGTGAGGACAAGCTTATTTATAAAATGCATTCCAGTTATAAATTAATGTATTTTTATAGCACAAATTTTCAAAGAATGTAGAGGGTATATTTGATTTCTCACATAGAGAAAATTCTGAAGGCAAACAAAATCAATAACTTTTTACAGCCCTTCCCTGGGCAGGAGGTTAATGGACTTAAATGAGCAACTCCTGCCTTCTCATACCAAGTATGAGCTACATTTTATTTCTAGAAGACTGAATATTCAGGTGCCTGAAAGTGCTTTGAACTTCAGGCATTCATGTTTTTATGCCTAAATATGAATCAGTAATTATCCTAATTTGATTTACTGCTATTAAGGTGTAATGAATAAAGGAAAAAGTACCATCAGCACTTTGTCTCAGCTTCAAACTGAATTTATTCCTCCTTGGATTTTTCTGACTAGCTTTGTTTCTGTTGGAACACCTTTACACATCCCTTTAGTTAAAGTTTGATTAAGTTATGGAATGCCCTCTGTGCACAATGGTATTATGAAGCATAGAGAATAAGATGGGATGATACTTTTACAGATGATACAATGACCTGGTTCAGCAGGTGATACAGGCCTATGAGGAAGATGACTGTATCGTTCCAATTTTCAAACTGTATATGGAATATACTGCTTATTATTTTACCTGTCTTTAAATACAAACTTAAGAACATTCAATGTGTTCACTATGAGGTCCTAAATGTAAAGAATTTCTGCCAGGAGCCTGTCTGGCCTGGAATGGATGCAGGATTAGACGTATAGGTAGCTCTAAAGACTTATGATCTGTGATCTATCTAGAGGTTTCATTCCTGTGTTAGCCACTTAGAATCATCATGCTTCCACAAGTGTGTTAGTCCATTTTAAGAATGGTCTTTGCTCTGGAGAGAAATGTATGTGTCAAGATGGAATCTTTGAAATGAAGCCGGGACTCAGCCACACCTTGAAAGTGGGTAAGATTTCAGCTGTAGGGAGGGTAAGCATTCTCACTTGAAAAAAAATGCATTAAAATAAAGACAAAGTCTTTGGAGAAACATGGAGGAAATTGGGACACAAGCATAACATATTTACTGTAATTATCTTATACTGTAGAAGTGGCCTGTAAAAAACAAACAAAACAAAACAGCACCAGCAACAACAGCAACAACAAAACACAAAACGGTTCTGTTTTAGGCATCTGTCTCTAGCATCTGGTGCAGTGCTGGTCTCTTAGTAGGTACATGATTCACACTAATTGGAGAATTGAAGAAATGAATGGAATCTCATGACCAGAACAGGTCTTAGAAAGAACAGGTCCCATTGATCAACTGTACCCACACAGTTAAGACACCCAACCATGCTACTGTTTAAAAAATGAATGATTGTAAGACTAATAAGAATATAAAGACCATTGCTCATCAGAGGCCTGCATCTAAAAATTTGTTTCCTAATAGTGACAGAGACCCACCCTTTGTCACCCCAAGACTCAGTCATCGATCACAGAGTTCCCTTGTGAATGTTGCCTCCTTTGGAGGACTTTGTAGAAGAATATGTCCTTTACTGGTAAATTGAATTTGTTAACAGGGTCTCAGTATATGCATTATATGCTCTAGTACTTCATGATTGAGTCTGAGAGTAAGATCAGTCATCCGTATCAGAAAATTGTTACTAAAATGGGAACAGGCTTTATTTCAAGAGTTAATTGTACTTTATACAGGACTACTGTTTACAGTACACAGTGGATCTGAATTCATTTTGAAGAGAGAAAAAAATATACTAACTTTTGTTATTCTGAATAGCTTATAAATTTATTAATTTGTTCTACATTTTGAATTTTATTGGTTTCAGATTAAGTTATACTTGGATATGATTTAAATGGCAAACTTCTCTATGAGATATGCTTTGCAGTAGCTGAATTCAGAAATAATCAAGCAGGGTCTTAACTAACTTCTGCTTTAGCCTGGCATAGATTTTCAGTTAGTGCAACTCCTGCCAAACTTTAACAAATAAGTGTGAGAGTGTGAATGGCAGATACCCAATCCCAGCAACAAGACTCAGGATTTCTTCACATCAGGGATTAGCAGTTTTTCTTTGCCACAAAGATGAGCCCATATATTCTGCTTTGTAAAACTGGCAATAAAATTTAATGCAATATCACGAAACAAAGCAATTTTGAGAACTTATCAGATTTCTGTTCAATGCCAGTACAGTGATGAAATATCCTGTCTTGGCCCCAAATTAGGCTATAATTGAGTTAGAGAGACATTTTCCGCAACAGTTCATCATTATTTGTTGATTAGTCATCATACTTAAAAATAATGCTTGCTGATGTCAGTGGAAAATTCCCTTTTCTTGACCTTAGGTAGACAACTAAAACATTACAAAATAATACATAATGCAGTTTTATCCTATTTTTTTCTAATGTAATGCCTATGAAAATGTCTTGGTCTTGCTGCTGTGTATGCTTTTATTAGAATCTTAGTAAATCAAATTAAGAATTCTTAAAGTATCGTTAGTAAAAGTTTGATTAGTTTTGCAACAGAAAGGTGCATAAATTGCTGATGTGATTTTTTTGCGTTTTATTTGTTGGTTAACCTTCTATATATCCTAAGAAAACCAAGGCACAAAATTTATTAAAGCATACTGAAGACAAAAAGATATGCTTCTATATTTTTATGCTTATGAAAATAATTAGTTATATCACCTATCATTACCATCTGTGTTTCATGTGTCTCTAAATCGTTTTGATAACAGTTTCACTCTGCTATAATGTACCTCACTGTTTTTTAACTTCAACTAATTCTATAAGATCTGGTTTATGATTCTAAAATTTATGTAGATTAGAAAAGAAATAAAAGTATATATCTTTGTCAATAATCTTGTTTATAGAAAACTCTAAGGAATACACACACATATACATGTATATATACATACAAATTGTGAGAATTAGTAAGATATTAATATGTTAGAGTAAAAAAATTCAGTGTATAAATGTCATCTGTGTTCCCATGTCTGAGCAATGAACAATTCAAAATTAAATGAATAAAGAAATTCAATTTGTAATGCTTTGAAAAACACCTAGGAATAATCTAATAGTTTAAGGAAGATACATACAGTGAAAACTAAAAACGTTTTCTAGTAAACTAAAACAGACATAAGTAAACACATAAAAATGTTTTAAATATAAAATTTGAGATGTGAGATTGTTGTACATATAGAATTGCTGGGTTTATTGACTCAAATTACTTTTGTTTAGCAGAAAATAAAACTTTATATTATTATTATTATTATTATTATTATTATTATTATTATTATTATTAATTATATAGTAGCCCACTAAATCTAATTCAAGCTACCTATGATATGGGAAATCCACAGGGGCTTGGGAACTTACCTGATGTCACAATCCAAAAGGAATATACTTAATGTACATCTTATCAGTCTTCACCTCTCAACATCTTCTCAGAAAGGATGTTTGGTATTTGGGTCCCTCATGATGTTAGAGACAGGCAGTTCTGCTTGAATAAGGTTAAAGTATAGTGCATCTGTATTAACTTAAAAGTGTGAATTTAAAATATTAAATGAAGACATATTTTCCCTGAAATAAGTTGTTGAACTCTTTCAAAATTCAAAGTGAAATCATTGTAACAGTTAAAAAAAGTCTTGAAAAACTAATATTATTTGATGTTAAATTTTACTGTGAAAGTATAGAAATCATGGTTATATAATATTAGACACAAATCAATGATTTGAAATCTGGCAAATGACTTGCCATGTTATTAAATTCACTTTTGATGATTTTGTTGACAAGGGTTTTAAGATAATTATGTGGAGAATAATTAGTATTTTGAATTAATGGTGCTAAGAAAACCAGATACACATATAAAACAGAATGATATTGGACCTGTCTCTTTAGGGATCACTCACATGACTCAATTCCAAGCATATCAGTGCACAAAAGGGACTAAGCAGGTCATGAACGTGAAAAGAGATGTAGGAATGCAGGAGGAATTCAAAGAGGAAAAAAAGTGGAATGGAATGCAAACAATGTTTATTTATATATAATTTTCTCTAGGCTGTGCCATTGGACAGTCTGCCTATAAAGATAAAATTTCCAGGTTCTGCTGGAATATATCCCTAGTCTTCATGAGCACTAATTGCTGATATCAAACCATTCGCAGACCATTCGCAGTATAGAGAGGGTTGAGCCTCCTCTTTGGAGGGTACATGTCCTGTTTTCTTATTTCCACTTTACCTGGTGTTTTCAGTTTTTGTTCTGTGGGGTCCCCATTGAAGGAGTTAAAGAAATGATTGAAGGAGCTGAAGGGGTTTCCAATCCCATAAGAACAATTATAACAACCAACCAGAGCTCCCAGGACCTAAACCACCATCCAAAGACTACACATGGACAGACCCAAGCTTCCAGCTGCACATGTAGCAGAGGATGTTGGGCACCAATGGGAGGAGAAGCCCTTGGTCCTGCCAAGGCTCAAAACCCCAGTGTAGGGGAATGTCAGGGTGGGGAGGTGGGAAGGGAGGAAGGGGTTGGTGGGTGGGTGAGGAAACACCATGATAGAAGAAGGGGGAAGGAGGATTGGATAGGTGGTTTATGATTGGGAAACTTGGAAAGGGGGTGATATGTAAACACACACACACACACACACACACACACACACACACACACACACACACAGTGGGCTGCTTATGGGCTCCACGTAGCAGGGGCTGATCTGAGTGCTCACTTAGTCATCTCTATATTTTAAATGCTAATATTTAATGAATGTAAGTGTTCATATTGTTGCTGTTCCTGCATTTAAAAATGGTTGTAGACTACTGAAATTCTTTGTTCAACTGTGAGGGGCATAGTCTAAATCCGTTTTACTCAGGTATAGGTTTGATCACACAGGATAGATGTAACTTCTTATATTAGAAGTGTCTGCACTAAAATCATTCTTATTATGTAATCATTTTTACACAGTTTTTGTATAGTAAATGTGTTTTTTTAGTGTATCTGTTAGATAATTTTAATTTTAGGAATAAAATTTGATTGAGAGGCAAACAAATAGAAGTATCTTAATATTTTCTTAAAGAAAATATATAGTGTCAACACACTTGAAAAGATGTCATACATCATTAATTATTATGAAAATGAAAAACAAAACTGCAATGAGGTCTTGTTACAACCTGTAGAATGGCCTTTTAAAAAATGAAAAATAGCAGTGTTGTTGTGTTGATGCGGACATAAGGTCCTGGAGTTATTGTCCATTGTAGTCGGAGTATAAAGTTGTTATGCTGATTCAGAAAGCTTTAATGAATGGACTCTTTTGTCTTTTAATGTAACACATGTATAGATAGAGAAGAAGGAGGAGTAAACAAGATGATTTGGAGGGATGCAAGGAAAGGGAGAAATTATGTAATTATATTTATTTCAAAAATAAAAGAAAAGGTGGGAAAAAAGAAAAACCAAAATTGAAAATGTTAAAGAGTAGCACCGAATGACCGAGTGATACTAGTTTTGGGGCTCTACTTAAAAGAATAAAAATAGACCTGCAAAAGGTCTTATACCTGGATGTTTGCAGAAGCATTGTTTGTGATGCTCTAAGAATGCAAACAACCCAAATACAAGTCAGTGTATTAATGGGTAAATAAAATATACCAAGGATATACAAATACCTTGGAAATAGTTAAGAAAAAAGATGTGGAAAGCTAAGCCTCCTGTGATCCCACTGACAGAAGCCTAGAAAAGACAAACTCATAAAAGAAGAAGTTTGGATGGCTAGTGAGCTCTTGGGACCTTTGTCTGCACCTTCAGATGCTGAGTTTACAGACACTCGAAGCTTTTGACGTGGGTGCTGAGCATTCTAACTCAAGTGCTCATGCATTCCCAGTGAATGTTCTTACCCACTGGCTCAGCTCCTCCTCCAAGGTGTGTATTATTTTGTGATAGAGGATTGGTAAGCAGGTGACTTAGACATGGCTTATTCCCAAACAGGCTGAAATGTCATTGTTGTAGTGGAGCATAGAGATCAGACTACATTCAAGTGTTCTGGAGAAGTAGTTTGGTGATTAAGAGCATGACATTGTCTTGAAGAGGATACTGTATATGGTTTCCACACAGCAACTCACATGCTTCTCTCTCTAGCTCTTCCTTTAAGGAATTTGGGGTCTTCTTCTGACCTCTGTCAGCACCAGACATGCATGTGGTCCACATTCATTCAGAAAAACTCTCAAACAAATAAAATAAAAATAGAATGTATCTTTAAGTGTACTGTCCAAAGTGAAGATCCCATGGATTATGGTTAAATATGCTCATAATAAGACAATAAATTTCAGAAGAAATACAATGTAAGGTGGACAATGACCACTAAGAAAGTTCCAATAGGGTGGGTCAAGAATAGATTTTTTTATAAAAAATTGTTATTAGAGAGAACAAAGGGCACTTGATATTCATAAAATATAAAGGCAAAAACGTTTGTACAGAGCTGTATCTGTCATGTCTCACAGCCCCTTGACATTCTCTATCTCCATATTGATCTCCAAATTCAAGTCTCTGCCTTTTGGCTGAAAGGGCTTTCTTAAATTTCTCACAGGAAGGATGCTAAAAGTATATAAGTTTGCATATACCCGAACTCCTGGAAAAGATTTATAGTGGAAAATAATTTTAAAAATATGACATCATTCCTTGGCGAAACATATGAGGCAAAACATAACCCAAGCCACCTCTCACGTGTTGTCAATGAGATCTTGACGCCTACAGAAATAGATTATTCTTTAATCACACAACACTGGAAAGCATCCACTCCTTACTTTGCTGTCCATTTCTAGAATGATGCTTCCTAAGATTATTTTACAAAATAGCCAGTTTTACAGACATATAATTATTTTACATCCTTAACTGGAAATAAAGACAGCTTTAGAAACAGTATTAGGAGGCAGACAAAATGATAAATTAAATCAAACCAGTAACAGAAGTGGACAGAAAGGAGCATAACCAAGGTTGTGAAATCATCTGTATTAAGTGCGGTCTGATGCCCATACGTGATCCCAGGTGACACTTAATTGGGGGTAATCAATTAAAAGGAAAAATGATCTAATTTAACCAACATCAGTGTTATTAAGGAGACTCTAACAGCTATGGATTGCATCTGCCTAATCTAATGCCTTACTAGTCTGCTAATTAAATTCACAAAAACTGTGAGGTGTAGGCCGGTCACATTTTATCTTCCTTCTTGGGCTGTAGTGTTCAGGCCCAGTATGCCCAGTGGTAAGTCTTCCTAGAGATTGCATACAAGAGCAATGAAAGGACATTGTCACTTGTTTTCTGACATGGGGTTGATAGACACTGATATAATTGAAATACTGAGTGAGGAAAAGGCTATAGATGAATGTTCTGTTGCACACAAACATGATCATTAAAAATAATAAATACTACTGCTACTACTACTAATAATGTACTTTATACATATTTCAAAAGCTAAAACAAAAGCAATTGGAAGTTCTGATAAGTTAATTGATTAATTAATTTAAAGAAGTAATAAATTTTGAAATCATATATACATTCTTATTCTAGTTTGACAATATCTATTATATTGGAGCATTGCATGGACCCTGATATGCAAGTTAAATTCTTTAAAATCTATAAACCCCAAACAGAACAATTTATATGTGGATGTCCTTAAAGGGTAAGGTGGATCATGAAAGAGAGATAGACTGGGCCTTAAAGTGAAGAAAAGTTGAGTGAGGGTAGGTAGCTCATTCGATTTTCAACATGTGCTGGTTATGAGAGCCAATCAAATTCCATTTTTTAAACTGCCTTCATCTGCTATGCGTTTAGTCTGTGCACCCAAATATCTGTTTTAATCATTTTAAAATGATTTTTTTTATTTTTTAAATTTTATTTAACTTTTTTTTTACACTCCAGATTTTATCCCCCTCCCAGTCAGTCCATCCTTAGTCAGTTCTACATCCCATACCACCCTCTCGACCTCTGTCTTCACAAGGATGTCCCCACCCTTCCCACACCCCAACCCTACCTTACCAGACCTCCCTACTCCCTGGGGTTCCAGTCTCTCGAGGGTTAGGTACATCATCTCTGACTGAACCCAGACCACATATTGTATATGTGTTAGGGGCCTCATATCGACTGGTGTATGCTGCATGGTCAGTGGTCCAATGTCTGAGAAATATTGGGTGTCCAGGTTGAGACTGATGGTCCTCCTACTGGGTTGCCCACCTCCTCAGCTTCTTCCGGCTTTGGGTCTTTAGTGGGCAGTCATGAGAGGTCCCTATTTCGAGCACTTTCTAGCCTCAGTAATATTCAGGCCTTGGGGGTCCCTTCTTGAGCTGGATCCCACTTTGAACTGTCTTTGGACCTGCTTTCCCTCAGATTTTTCTCCATTTTTATCCCTGCAGTTCTTTCAGACAGGAACAATTCTGGCTCAGAGTTTTTGACTGTGGGATGGCAACTCCATCCGTCCTTGATGCCCTGTCTTTCTACTAGAGGTTGGCTCTATAAGTTTGTCTCTCTCCCCACTGTAGGGAATTTCATCTAAGGTCTTTCCCTTTGAGTCCTGAGGGTCTTTCACCTCCCGGGTCTCTGGTACATTCTGGAGGATCCCCCACTTCCTACCTCCAGAGCTTCCCTGTTTCTATTCCTTAATATCTCAGATTTTAGTGGATCAAGGACCTCCACATCAAACCAGATACACTCAAACTAATAGAAGAAAAATTGGGGAAGAGTCTCGAACACATGGGCTCTGGGGGAAATTTCCTGAACAAAACACCAATGGCTCATGCTCTAAGATCAAGAATCAACAAATGGGACCTCAAAAAAACTGCAAAGATTTTGTAAAGCAAAAGACACTGTCATTAGGACAAAACAGCCACCAACAGGTTGGGAAAAGATCTTTACCAATCCTACATCTGATAGAGGGCTAATATCCAAAATATGCAAAGAACTCAAAAAGTAAGACTCCAGAGAGCCAAATAACACTATTAAAAATGGGGTACAGGCTAAACAAAATATTCTCAGCTGAGGATTATTGAATGGCCAAAAAGCATCTAAAGAAATGTTCAATATCCTTAGTCATCAGGGAAATGCAAATCAAAACAACCCTGAGATTCCACCTCACACCACTCAGAATGTCTAAGATAAAAATCTCAGGTGACAGCAGATGCTGGCGAGGATGTGGAGAAAGAGGAACACTCCTCCATTGTTGGTGGGATTGCAAACTGGTACAACCATTCTGGAAATCAGTCTGGAGTTTCATCAGAAAATTGGACATTCCACTACCTGAGGACCCAGCAGTACCTCTCTTGGGCATATACCCAAAAGATGCTCCACTATGTTCATAGCAACCTTATTTATAATAGCCAGAAGCTAGAAAGAACCCAGAGGTCTTTCAAGAGAGGAATGGATTAAAAAAATGTGGTACATATACAAAATGGAGTACTACTCAGCTATCAAAAACAATAACTTCATAAAATTCATAGGCAAATGGAATGAACTGGAAAATATCATCCTGAGTGAGGTTACTCAGTAACAGAAATACACACTTGGTATGCACTCATTGATAAGTGGATATTAGCCAAAAAGCTTGAATTACCCAAGATGTAATCTACAGACCACAGGAAGCTCAAGAAGAAGGATGACCAAAATGCAGATGCCCCCACTCCTTCTTAAAAGGGGGGAAATATTCATAGGAGGGGATATGGAAACAAGTTTAGAGCAGCAACTCAAGGCCCATATATATATACAGCCACCAAAACTAGATAAGATTGATGAAGCTAGAAAATGCATGCTGAAAGGGCGCGGATATAGATCTCTCCTGAGAGACACATCCAGAGCATCTCCAATAGAGGGGTCAATGCTGGCAGCAAACCACCGAACTGAGAATAGGACCCCCTTGGGAGGAATTAGAGGAAATATTGAAAGAGTAGAAGGAACTTGCAACCCCATAAAAACAACAACGCCAATCAACCAGAGCTTCCAGGGACTAAACCACTACCGAAAGAATATACATGGACTGACCCAGGGTTCCAACTGCATATGTAGCAGAGAATAGCCTTGTTGGGGCACCAGGGGAATGGGAAGCCCTTGGTTCTGCCAAGGTTGGACCCCCAGTGCAGGGGAATATGAGAGGAGGCAATAAGGGGGATGTGTAGGGGGAATACCCATATGAGGGAGGGGAAGGAGAGGGAATGGGGGCTTATGTACAGGAATCTGGGAAAGGGAATAACCTTTGAAATGTAAGTAAAGAAATATATCTTTGCACTGTGTTTGCATTCTTGTTTAACTCTTACATCATCTTTTGAGTTGCATAGTGTATCTCCATTGTATACATGGAAAAAAGAAAAGAAATACAGCTGTAAGTAATTTGCTCAAATGCAGGTACCTACAATGAGTGGACAAGCAGAATGTCTGACATAGGTTAAAAGGCCCTTTACTATCCTGCTATTGTCCTTCCACCTGATCAGTAGCCATCACTAAGAGGTCATTGGTGATATATATATATATATGTAATGTTTTAGAGTAAAAACAAGTCACATAGGATAGTTTATTGGTTAATAAAATACATAAAATAAAATTAAAGAGCCTGTATCTATAATTGATCATGGTCAGGTATCTCAGTATATAGATGCAAGTCCGAGATGATTGTTAAAACATATATTATATGTGGTAAAGTACATTAAAGGGGAAATAAAATTTAACTTAAATGGAGAAGTAGGACTTAGAAAATGTTTTATAAGACTTTTTTTGAAAATTCTTTACTTGACCACTGATTCACTTCATTTATGCTTCTCACTTTTCCTACTTCAGCTCCTCTTGCATCCCCACCCCAAAATTAATGATCCCTTCTTTAATTATTGTTTTATACTCATGGCTGCAGTGCATGTGGATGTGCCTGCAAGCACACATATTCACGTTTGACTTGATCAGCTGATTTAGTTTTAGTCCTATAAATGTGTCAAGATTGAATAACTAGCGATCTCATCTTTGGAGATGGCTCTTCCCTCCTTTCTCAGCAGTCTTTTATTGCCTAGAGTTCTTCACCTCGAAGTGGCACCCAGTGACAATTCCTCCATCTAAGTTGGAGTGTCACTTGGTGTCATCATCATTCAGGTGTTGCTTAGGCTCATATTCCATAGGAGAAACTTCTCTGTCATCTTACAAAAGTCATTCTAGTCCTCTGGCTTTTATAATTTTTCTGCCCTCTCTTCAAGATGTTTCCTCAGCCTAAGTTATAGGTGGTACATCATATATGTGTCAGTTGTCTGTGGCCTGTTCTGTGACTTTGACATGCTATGGATTTCTGTAATACCCTTTATATACTGAAAAACAAAACCAACTGACCAAACAAACATGCTTCTATGATAAGAGATTATGGCTACACTTAACTGTGGATACATGAACAAGCTTTTAAAATGGTATTAAAATTAGATTGATTTAGGAAATTGGTAGTAGTAGGTATTCTTTAGGTTCTATGCCTCACTAGCCATGGGTAGGTGGCTAGGTAACAGTACCTGGCATGAATCTTCTGTTGAATGTGCCTTAAGTCTAACTAGAGAGCTGATGGTTAACCCCAAGATAAAACTTTCACTATTGCATCACTGAAGATCTCTTAAACTGATCATGCTCTGTTCATAAGTTTTAGAGCGTGTGGAAAATACTGATTATTGATCTCTCTAGGCACCTTCTATAGAATCTTTAGCTTCTATGACAGCTGGTTCTCAGGGAAGAGATGTTTATACTGTTACCCTTAGTTTCACCAAAGCCTTTGCTCAAAGCAAGTTATCATAATCATTACCATCAGTAGCAGTAGCAGTAGTAGTAGTAGTTAGTATTAGAAATGGTAGTAGTTATTATTTTGTTTTCTTCCTTTGTCTTAATTTTCGTCAAGTAAACTAAGTGCAGTGGAATAGCCTGTATTGTTATGAGTGTCTTGGATTTCCCAGACCAAGAATTTGAGGAGAAATTTCCTGTTGTCAATAGTTATTACTTTTGAGTAATCACCCCAAATGGCATTGCATCATTGCATTACACATACACACACACACACACACACACACACACACACACACACACACACACACACACACCTACCTACCTACCTACCTACTTATATATGTTTTAACTAAGTAGAAAATAATTTTTTAATTATGGGTTTTTCAAATGACCTTAGTGGTATTTGTCCATCCATACCCTTCCCCTGCATTTATTACCCTCCTTCTCTTCCAAGCAAAGTAATCTTCTTTTTCCCTTCATAGGACCCATGTCTCATGGTATTCCTCTCTAGAGATCATCCCCATGGTGGTCCCTTAAATAGGATTTTATAAAGAGCATCTTTCTCTACAGGAAGAGAAACAACTGACTGAGTAAAGAGGAAGAGTAGGAAGGAAATCTTTGCCAGCTATACAACTGTTAGAAAATTAATATCCAGAATAATTAAATAACTCAAAAACACAATCTTGAGAAAACAAATGACCCAATTTAAAAATGGGGAATGGATTTCAACACAGAGTTCTTGAAAGAAGAAATAAAAAACACCATGAAATACTCTTTTAAAATATGATCAACATCTTTAGCAATTAGAGATATACAAATTAAACTACTTACAGGTTTCATTTCACATAGGTCATGATGACCAACCCCAAGAAGGTTACTGATATCAAATACTTGCAAAGATGTGTGGAAGGGGGATTCTCCTTAACTGTTGATTTGATTACAATTTGATGCAGGTGCTACAAATCATGATAGATAATTCTCAACCAAAACTAAAGGTATATTTACTATATGACAACTCCTTGACATATACCTAAAGGTATCATCCTAATCTATAGGCATGTTAGCTCTCTTTATTGTTGCTGTTTTCTCAATATCAGAAATAGTCTAAATAATTGTCAAGTGTTGAATGAATAATATAAATTTGGTTCTTATATGCAATAGAATTCTATTCAAATCTAAGGAAAAGTTATACATGAATATTTTAGGTGAATGGATGGAACTAGGAAATATTACACTGAATGATATAACCTACATGGAGAAAGACTAATGCATGTTATCTCTTATTTTATTTTGTCCCGTAATTTATTGATTTTTATTTACAGTACATCCCAATCGCAGCCCTTCCTCAGTCCCACCCTTACAAATCCCTTGCCCCATTACTACTTCCCGTCTTCCTCAGAGAATGGGATGCCCCTCCTAAGGTACCATCCACCCTGAGACATCTAGTTCTAACACTAAACATCTCCTTTCCCACTGAAGCCCAACTAGGCAATACAGATAGGCAACAGAGTCAGAGACAGCCTCACTTCAATTGTTAGGAAACCCACAAGAACACCAAGCTGCACATCTACAAATTTGTAGAGGGTCTAGGTACAGTGTGATCTTTGGTTGGTGGTTCATTATCTGTGAGTCCCCATGGGCCTAGGTTAGTTTACTCTGGAGGTCATCTTGTGGTGTCCTTGCCCTGTCTGGCTCATTCGGTTGTACTGTCCACTTTTTCATAAGACTTCCTGAGATTTGTCCTAAGTTTGGCTATATTTCACTGCATCTTTTTCCATTTGTGGAGTCATCTCTGGCACTATCAGGAGTTCTGGGAGAGGGGAGGAGGCTTCAGGGAGTTCACAGGGGTGACACTAACTGAGATTGCTACAAGTGGACAGAAGTAGCCACCTCCTGTACCCAGGAGGACTTACAGTTGAAGAAGATGGACATTAGCCCAGCCTTGAAACCTTCCATCCAAATTTTGTTCTGCTTACAAGATGTGCAGGGATAAAGATGGATCAGGGACTGTGGAAATGGCTCACCAGTAAGTGGCTATACTTGAGACTCATCCCATGGGCAAGAATCAATCCCTCACAAAAGTAATGATACTTTGTTATGCTTGCAGACAGGAGCCTAGCGTAACTGTCTCCTGAGAGATTAGTGTCTTATTCCAGTGGAGTTGTGCTATGAATTTATGTGTGTCATTTATACTGAAGAGAAAGATATTCTGAACACAGCAAACAGATGGCAAAAGGATGAACCAGTGAGGAAGAATGAGTGTTCTATAAATTGTCTAGGCTAACATTGACTGGGCTACAAGAGGTGGTCCCTTTAAAAGTTCTTGGCCTAAAATTTATCACTAGGGAAGGAGGAACCATTAAATACTTGTATTCACAAAGATAATCTAAGAAAGACTTACAGAAAGTAGAACAGTTTTGGCTGATGTAAGAAGCTTTGCTAATTTATACAAAATTCTCCAAACTGGTGGGCAAAGAGAAAGAATAGGGAGGGTGGCAGTTGTTAGGGCAGTCATCTAGGAATTTCTGTCTTGGGAAGGTCAGTGATACGTTCCCAAAATAGATAAACACTTTCCCCTGTGAAGGACTTGTAAATTTATTCTTTTTTTCCAACTTCATTTTATTTATTTTTTTATCTTTATTAACTTGAGTATTTCTTATTTACATTTCGGTTGTTATTCCCCTTCCCGGTTTCCGGGTCAACATCCCCCTAACCCCTACCCCACCCCTTCTATATGGGTTTCCCCTCCCCATCCTCCACCCATTACCATTCTCCCCCCAACAATCACATTCACTGGGGGGTTCAGTCTTGGCAGGACCAAGGGCTTCCCCTTCCACTCATGCTCTTACTAGGCTATTCATTGCTACCTGTAAGTTTATTCTTATTTGTGGTCTTTATATTGATATTCTATCTGCAGAGACAAATAGTATCAGTCAGTGTTTAGTGAATATTCATTGTCCATGCAGATTTACCAAAGACCAGCTTTGACACTACAGGGTAAATCGAGGTAGCCAGTGAATTGTGGCATTGATGATCTGGGTCAGTGCTAATGACAACTGGCAAGGACTGCTGTTTATGGCAGCAAAGAAAAGGTGATTAGAGCAAAGAAAAGGGAGGGAATTCAAACACACATGCACACACATGCACACACACACACACACACACACACAGATAGAGACATACATACTCAGAATTGTTGAAGCAAAGACAGGCTCAGCAACGTATATGTCTCCCATAACTTACATATCACACATTCAAATACATACATACATATCTACATACAAACATACACACACATACACACACACACACACAAACACACAAACACACATAGCACATATATACACAGAGTTTGTGAAAGGAGCAAGCTCCAACACACATCCACATAAACTTCACATATATACATATATACATACATACATACATACATGCATACAGATTTGATGTTTGATGAATGGAACAGAGTTACAGCATATACACATATGTACACACATATTTGGTGGATAGAAGGTTAGAAAGAACAGTGTTTTAAAAACTTGATTTTTTTCAAAGCTTATATATCCCAACAAAATCTACAAAAAATATAAAATGTATAAAATTCAAATGTAGTTATGTTCCAGCTTTCTTCTAGTGAATTACTACTAAACAACAGTATGCTCCCAATAAGTTTACAAGAAATAGCATTGCACAGTACAGGTAAAGAAAACAAATTATTCACAAGAACCTATGTACATTCATAACTAAGCAACTTGTTATAAATTAACAAATGTGAACAAGGAAGGACATTCTCCAAGCCTGTTCCTCTTACGGGTAGTCAGCAATTTTGTTACAAAGAAGGGTTCCTTTGTTTTATTATTTATCATTAAAGTTAGTCTTTTAGTTAATTAATTATTTTATTTATTTACATCCCAAATGTTGCCCACCCCCAAAAATTCTTAAAGAATGATAAACCTATACTTTTCTATAAAAATAAGTTGTATTTACCCTAAATCCTCAGAATGCATAGCTACTCATCAGCAATTCTTATTAAATCATATCAAGAAGCTAAGGGCAAAGTGAGATTTCACCTCACACCAGTGAGAATGGCTAAGATGAAAAGCTCAGGTGACAGCAGATGCTGGCGAGGATGCAGAGAAAGAGGAACACTCCTCCACTGCTAGTGGGATTGTAAGCTTGTAAAACCATTTTGGAAAACAATCTGACAGTTCCTCAGAAAATTGGAAATAGTTCTACCTGAAGACCCATTTACACCACTTCTAGGCATATACCCAAAAGATGCTCCAACATATATCAAGGACATATGCACCACTATGTTCATCGCAGCCTTATTTACAAGAGCCAGAAGCTGGAAAGAACCCAGATGTCCTTCAACAGAGGAATGGATACAGAAAATGTGGTATATTAATACCATGTAGTACTATTCAGCCATTAAAATCAAAGACTTCATGATATTCTTAGACAAATAGATGGAACTAGAGAATATCATCCTGAGTGAGGCAATCCTATCACAGAAGAACACACATGGTGTGCACTCACTGATAAGTGAATATTAGCTCAAAACCTCGGAATATCCAAGATACAATTCACAGACCACATGAAGCTCAAGAAGAAGGAAGACCAAAATGTGGATGCTTCAGTCCAACATAGAAGGGGGAGCAAAATAATCACAGGATACAAAGGGAGGGAGGGGCCTGGGAGGAAAAGAAGACAAGGAGGGAAAAATTTTAAAATAAGGTTAATTTCTGAAAAGATGAGTATTTCAAATGCCACTATTCTTTACTCCCAACAACTTAAAATCTTAGAAATAAGTGATTAATCAAAAGAGGCCACATTTAATTTGCATTTGCATCATCAATGCTTACAGTGGATACTTGCCTGGTGAGTGTACAGTGAGTATACTTTATGGATTTATGGATTAAAATATTAAATATTTTATAAAAATGAAATGTGTAATTAATAAAGATAGATTATATTTCTTAAGTCAACACCATCTTGTACTCAAGGAGACAAGAGAAAAGGGAGAAATGCTTCATCCAGATTTTTGAGACAGTGCAAATATGTGCTACAGAGTAACTAAAAAAAGCCCAGGGCCAGATGGTTTCAGTGCAGAATTCTATCAGACCTTCAAAGAAGACCTAATACCAATAATTCTCAAAGTCTTTCAAAAAATAAAAACAGAAAGAACACTACCCAATACATTCTATGAATCCACAGTAATACTGATACATAAATCACACAAAGATTCTGTTTATAATTTAGTACAGTAGTGATGTTTGTCTTCCCTTAATACCAGGCTTAATTAATTATGTATTAATGAAATTAAGAAATGAAGCCTTGAGAAAATGTGATTATACACAAGGTATCCCTTTCCCTTTCTAAAAATCAGTTAATTAAGAGTAACCTTAGAAAAACCATGATATATTATATTATATAGGTTCATATTTTACCTTGAAGAAAGTAATGTAATTTTATATTATTTAATCTAAAACCACATTAACAGATTAAGTGAGGAACATATAGTTATTAATAAACAGGTATTTTTTCTTTTATTGGATTTTTTTTACTTACATTTCAAATGTTCTTCCGTTTCCTGGTTTCCCGGACATAAGACCCCTATCCCATCCTTCTCCCCTTCTTCTATAAGGGTGTTCCCCTCACCATTCATCCCCCCTTCCTGCCCTCCCCTGAGACTCCCCTGCAATGAGTGGGGTCCAGCCTTGGCAGGACCAAGGGTTTCTCCTCCCATTGGAGCCCATGCTCTGCTACATATACATCTGGTAAACACAATTTCCTCAATCATCTTGAAAACTAAAGAAAGTTGATTTTGTTCCTGGAGCTTAAAATATTCAACACTGTTTTTAAGTAGAGTAGATTCAAGAAATGTATTAAAACATATTTTCAAAAGCATTTAACATTGCAACACCAAAAATGTGGTACCCTATGTCTTTGGAGATAAGTTATATATCCGTTAAATGTGTTAAGGAAGCTTTGTCAAAGGTCCGTGTTCATCCTTAAGCCAAGTGTCAGATTACATTATTCTCATTTGCTGGAAGCTAACTGCCGCTCATAGCTCAGCTTAAACATCTTTTCCTGAGAGATACACTTGCTTTGACCATGCATTCTTGTGGAACTGATTTCCATTGCTTGACTCATACCGATGTCTCCATCTCAGACTCCATTTCTCATTATCTACTTTTCCATAACCTTTTCTCACTAAACCTAGGAAAACAGAGATCCCGTCTATCTTGATTCTGCCTTTGATGAAAGACAAAGGACAAAAGAAATAATGAATCCAAGAGTCTCAGAAAAGTTTGTTGAATTAATGCACTATGGATAATCATAGTTTTCATATCAAGATATTAATATTATTACTCATTGAAAAATGCTGAGGCTAGCAGAATGAGGTGTAGAGTTGCTCACTGGCAAGAGTTTGAAGTCTGTATATAAGAAAGACTGAGTTGAACATGACAGAGAGATTGAAATGATATATTTGAAATAAAAGATGGGTTTAGAATAATGTTACAGTGTTAATAGATTATAATAAAAAGTTACTTTTTGAGAAGATCAGATAAGAGAAAATTGCTTCATCTTTATATGTACTAATTCTTTTGAGCACAGCCACAGACATAGAGCAGCTTGTATCTAAGTGCTGCACTGTACTGTGATTTAAGCTAAACATATTACTATAATCTGGGATGTAAGCTTTGACTTTAACCTAGGATCAGCACTGATGTCCGTAACATATTGAAATGGGAAACATTACAATTACCAAAAATAAACAACACACTAAAACATAGATGGAAAAAAGAACCCTATTAAAATTGGGGTTCAGAACTAAACAAAAAATTACCAACTGAGGAACAGCAAATGGCTGAGAAGTGCCTAAAGAAATGTTCAACATCCTTAGTCATCAGGGAAATGCAAATCAAAATCCTGAGATTTCACCTCACACCAGTGAGAATGGCTAAGATCAAAACCTCGGGTGATAGCAGATGCTGGCGAGGATGTGGAGAGAGAGGAACACTCCTCCATTGTTGGTGGGATTGCAGAATGGTACAACCATTCTGGAAATCAGTCTGGAGGTTCCTCAGGAAATTGGACGTTGCACTACCTGAGAACCCAGCTATACCTCTCTTGGGCATATACCCAAAAGATGCCCCAACATATAACAAAGACACATGCTCCACTATGTTCATAGCAGCCTTATTTATAATAGCCAGAAGCTGGAAATAACCCAGATGCCCTTCAACAGAGGAATGCATACAGAATATGTGGTACAGTTACACAATGGATTACTACTCAGCTATTAAATACAATGACCGTGAAATTCACAGGCAAATGGATGGGACTAGAAAATATCATCCTGAGTGAGGTAACCCAGTCACAAAAGATCACACATGGTATGGACTCACTGATAAGTAGATATTAGTCGAAAAGCTCAGAATAACCAAGATACAATTCACAAATTACACGAAGCTCAAAAAGAAGGAAGACCAATGTATGCATGGTTCAGTTCATCAGAATCCTCTTCTGCCAAAGAGTACACATGGATGGATCCATGACTCCAGCTGTATATGTAGCAAAGGATGATCTTATCTGGCATCAATGTTAGGAGAGGCCGTTTGTCCTGTGAAGGATTGATACTTCAGTGTAGGGGAATGCCAAGGCAGGAAGGTGGGAGTGGGTAGGTGGGTGGGGGAGCACCCTCATATAAACAGTGGGAGGGGTGATTGGATAGGGTGTTTGTGGAGGGAAAACTGGGAAAGGTGATAAGATTTGAAATGTTAACAAATAAGATATCCAATTAAAAACAATAAAGGAAAGTTAAAGTTTCTTTTAAAATTTACATACCAGGAAAGTCACATTTAGATCAAAATTTGGGAACCTATGAATTAAGATTTAAAATTTTTGTGTGTGTGAAATAACTCGTCTTGTATTAATGTCATTCTCAACACTACATTTTTAAAGCATGAATTTATTGTGAGTGTGGTTGTTACATTTTGAAGTGAAAATTTTAAGTGTTAAGACCCACTTCTGATTCTGAAATGTGATAGTAATGTGAATTTATTTGTCAGTGGTAAGTCCATATCTTTCCACTTCTCCTACTTTCATTTCTGATTTTCTGCGCTTTTAGCCTCCTCTGGGATGATAATATGGCAGTAAGTAAAATGCAAGTAACCAATGGACAATGTTCCAACAGTCAACATTTAGTCAGTGCTTATTGAATGCCACACCCTAGACTAAGGACTTTAGGGCAAGTACTGTGCTCCGTATGATAGCTGTGTGGGATAGAAGTTGTTTGCTAACTGACAATAAGTGCACTTACAAAAGTTAATTTAAGGAAGGCTCATCTTATTATAGAAAGTCCATGCTTAAACACAGCACCTAGAATAGGGAACTGATTGGTCATAAGGTAATGAACAATAATGGGTAGTATGCAAGAAAGAATTATAGAAACAGATTTTTGAAATATAGTGAAGTAAGCTTATGTAATAGGGATCTTCCTCTGTCTTAAGTTGAGGTTGCTTTTTAAGTCCACTGGCTTCTGAGCATCCTGTTCTCATTAAAGGACAGACATGTTGTAAACAAATTAAAGCATTTCATCATAGTCATCTTACCACATCCAAATTCCACACAGAGAAAGAAAATCTGTCACTCCTGCAAAGTGATAAATAAGAGTATCAGGCAGAGTCTAAATTACCATTGGTACAGTCTTTCACTCTCTCCCTATATAGTCCAGATAAGCTTATTTTTAAGTATAACTTATGGATTAGGTCATATTTGAGCATATTACCACTATAAACTTCTCATTTGTTAACAAATTTCATTTCTCATACATGCTAGGTATCTATATAATCATCTTCAACCAGTAACTGAGTTACCAGAAATGATGACTTCCCTAAATAAACTGTAGAGGTAGTAAATATGTGATGTCTCCATATCTTAGCCCTTTTCTCCACTACTCTTATAAAAGAGCAAATATAGAGGGACAGTATGCTCAACATACAGTGTATACACATATAAAGATAAAACCTAACAACAGCATGCTGTTTTTTCCAAACCAGGAAGGTGCAAAGGAAAAAAAGGAAGGAAGGAAGGGAGAGAGAGAGAGAAAGAGAGAGAGAGAGAGAGAGAGAGAGAGAGAGAGAGAGAGAGAGAGAGAGATGAGAAGAGTTGTTGGAGACCAAATGCTCATTCCTACCTGTCCATAAAAATACATCCTTATGGCTTTTTTGCTCTTTAAGCAAAGTTAAGTGATAAATGCTTTTAAAGCAGATTGTCAAAGAAATAAGGGGCTTTGTAGCAAGTTGGACTGCTTCCTGCATCACGGGATTCAAATTGTGTCTGACCCAGCAATTGGGCCTTTGCTGATTTAGAATTATTAGCATTCATTTTTCTCTTCTAAACAACACAAGTTACAGACGCTGGCTCAGCCAGGCAACCACTGTGGACGGGTGCCCTTTGATGTGTGGCCTGTGGTGAAAGCTACTGTTACTAGGTTGGCTGAGAGGTCCCAGACAGCATGGAGTAACAGAGGCGTTATTCCTAATAATGGCAAACCGCCGGCCAAAAACACTGAGGCCTGTGGTTCTAACTTCAAATCCCAGCAAAAATGCATATACCTGCTATTGCACACAAAGAAAAAAAAGGCCTGGCAGGGACATGCTCGCATTTTTCTTTCTTTAATTTAAATATATAGAGACCTTTTATCCTCTTGTCTTTGCAAAGACTAGTGCCAGGCAGAATGTTTTCTTCCTGTATTTCTGTTTTCATAACCACAGACATTTTACTCACACAGTTTATAGTAGTCACTGTGAAAAACCTTTTTTTATATGATCATATTTTGTAAATTTTAGCTTCTCTGCTCTGAATGCGTCTGTCTTTTCAGAAGTCATATACTGAAACTCAATGCCCCATGTGGTAAGCTAGGAGGTGGGAGCTTTCAACTTGAGAAGAATAGATAGAAATAAAACCAAAAGGGCTCTAGGGAACTTTTTAGCCTCTTGTACCCATGGATACATTCAAGGTGTCCATCTCTAAGGACTTGAACCCTATTAGTTACTAAACATGCTGATGATCGTTGACTTCTTACCCCTGATTGGTTGCATATGTATATTCATACATTATTTTCTAATGAGTTGTTTTACAGCAGCCCAAATCAACTCGGCTCCTTAGACTCTAACTCACATGTGAAAGCTTCTCTTTGTAGAGTTGATAGCTAACTGTGTTCAAATTCTTGCTTATTTGATCATGATGGAATTTGGCAGAGGATGTCCTGCTATGTAAATTAAATGTGACTATACATTTCATAAACCTGTGAAAACATAGACATGATACAATGCCTTCTATAGTATAGGTGCTCAATAATTTATTCTCTTAATTTTTAAATTGATTCTTGGTAAATTTTACATCATAGACTCCAATGTTACTCATCTCCCCTTCCCTTGATATCTGGTTTCTGCCTTTGTAAACTTCCCCAGAAAGGAAAACAAACAAAAAATAATGAAATTAAAACCAAATAAATTAAATAATATAAAAAAAACCCGTATCTCTGTGGAAGCTACAGCGTGTTATGGTAAAACCTTTTGCCAAACAACTTTACCTGCAAATGTTCACTAAAATGAGTCTTTGCTCTGGTTTGGGACTTCTGGCTTATGTTCCACTATCAATACTGGATCCACCAGACTCTTTTTGAATGTTCTGTTGTTGCCCTGAGTCATGAAGAACCTGTAGCTTTGATTCGGACAAATCAGCCCCTTCATGTGCTCCACCAGTTCATAGATGGGGTAGGTTTTGGGGTAGATTAATTCTAAGTCCTGAATCAGCCTGGATGTAGCTAAGCTTTCTTGTGCTCACGTCACAAGGGCCAGTTCTTTAGCACTGCTCAGTCCACGGGTAAGGCCAGCTACTCCTCTCTCATGCCCTTCAGGTGAGCTCTCCTATGCTCACAACCACAAGGGCCAGGTCTCACATGCTACCCAGGCTTGCTAGTTTTTTTTTTTTTATCATGTTTGCTCTTACTGAAAAACCTTAATCAAAACATGGATATGTAGCTGGATTTATGAATTTTCCATATTTTCTATCAGGTAAATAGAGTCCAATTTTAGTTTTCTGTATGTTTGGCAGAAATATTAACATATTTTAATCTATTAGTTTTTCTTTATCAACCATTACATTACAGGTAATACAAATAGACTAAAAATAAAATTGAAAGACATTTACAGGTATCAAATGAAAAATTAGGAGGATGGAAGATACAAAAATTCTATACCATAATTGTATTGCTAACATAATACAAATGAAACTTACCACTAAAGACAAAGTTCAGTCAGGATATCTGTCTGAAAACATAGCAGACAATGTTATAATAATTTATGATGCACCATTAGAATAGCCTATTGTGTCACCTTCAACAGTAATAGTTGTGGAGACTTATTTGGTAATATATTTATGACAGTGATAGGAAACTACAACATATTTAAAAACAGTTTACAAAGTAGACACATTCAAATGAAAACCATGAGCCTTGTTATTTATTTCAAATGTCAGGAAGAAAGCATAATTATCAGAATCAAGTAGGTTTAAGTTGCCCTAAATTGGTCATGTCTTATTATCATCTGTGTTCCAGTAAACAAAGACTTGGCTTATTTTCAGACTATAAAAAAAGTCACCATGTACTTGGAATATTGCAAGTTATTTCCACTCACAGAGTCTGAACACCCTCTCCTTTAAATGAAGTTATTAGAAGTCAGAACAATGCATGTTGTCACCACTGCCATATTCCTCCAGAATGTGCTCCCTAGGGATGGAAGTGAAGTTCTAAAGGCCAAGATTGTTTTTGTCTAATCTTGTGAAACATTAACACCTCTACTTCACAATCAATTATATTTCCCAACCATTAGATTGTAAACTCTCTTAAGGTAGAGATTCTTTCTAGTATTGTTGACCTACAGTAAATGCATAAAAATATTTGAATGAATTTACTTGTTTCTCTGAGAACAAACCCCATATCATAAGAAAAATGAACCTGAAGACAGGAGAACATTTATGGAAACTAATGTCTTAGCTGGCCATTGATGAAATGCACCAATCATGGAGATAAAATTTTTACATTGATTGTAGTTATTTCACTAAAATCTATAGAGCACTTGCTGCTATATCCATAAATCATTTGTGATGTCTTTTATTACATTATAAAGTTTATTTTAAAAAATATGGTATGTTTAAGGTCACTATCATAGAAATTTTCTAGATGGCCATTTGAACAGTAGTGTATAATGTCTCCCCTTATAAATGGACTCTTACAAACTATGAAAAGGTAGGGAGACAAACATATTATCTATTGCACAGGTTATCCTCTGTGACAGGTGACATAATTATCTGGCTGTCACTTTGTAGAAATGAAAAAACCTAGAAATATATAACTATTTGTTTAATCAAACTTCATTGAAGAGGACTTTGGGTTAAAAAAAGTAGTTTCAATAATTTTGTTTCAGTTGCTAACAAAACCAACAAACTAACCAACAAATCATCCAAACAACAACAAACATACAAACAAACAAACAAACAAAAATCAGTATAAGGAATGGGTTATGGCTTCTTGAGATATTAACCAGTGGTGTCCTCTGGTGTCCAAATATCACGTGCTATTGACAATACAATTAACCACCTTCCAGAACTTGATAGTAGGACTTTGTTGCTAAAGAGATCACATACTTAAGTAACAAATGTGGAGAATTCAAGTTGGTACGGACATAGAAGCTTCATTGCTTAAAGCTAAATTTTACAGTGCTAGAAAGTGTTAGGGAAAAATTGATTATGAGTCAATAACTTGAGAGTGAATAACTACCTGCTGGGAAAGATGTGGCCATTGATACAATAGTGGCACACATATCGTAGGGGCAATCAAACACTTTCTGATTGGATTTAAGTCCTGATCCATGAGATAGAATCCACACCTATCACTATTACCAAGGCTAAAATCATGTGGCTAAATACATCAGAGTCCTAGAGGAAAACCTACTGTTATTATTCTGTTAAATTTACATAACAGTAAAACAACTCTTAATGACTTAGTGTAATGCTCACAGATCACCATACTTCTCAATACTCATCAGAAGGGTTTCCTGTTGGTGGTGTTTGTTTCTTACAGTGAATATTAATAAGCACAGAGAGTTACCAGTGTTCAGTGCTGAAAAATAAGAGACGTCATAGTGTTCATCATGAGTGGAATATCTGAATAACATCCGTCCCTCTTGGGGATCTCCTTTCAGGAACGGTCAGGAAGATTACTGGAAATGGATGAAACTTACATTTTTCCAAAACCTATATTTAATGAAGGGTTTTTTAAATGCTTTAACCTCCTTTTTAGCCCACCACCCACCAGAGGTAGTGGGAAAGAAAAAAATATGGGGGAAGTGGACCTGTTTAGAAAGGTCCTTTGGATCAACTCTCTGTGTAGTCTAGAAATCGGCAGCTCA
The DNA here is from genome assembly GCF_021556685.1 of Rattus norvegicus. Classification (NCBI taxonomy): domain Eukaryota; kingdom Metazoa; phylum Chordata; class Mammalia; order Rodentia; family Muridae; genus Rattus; species Rattus norvegicus. Next base: position 91,808,887 of record NC_141539.1, on the reverse strand, counting down.
GTTCACAGGTTAGCAATGACAGCTCCATCCACTCATAAACATTTTGAAGTTACACCAACAACCCAGTACAAACAGGAATCAGCAGACACAGCCAGGCCGTGGCCTAGAATGCCAGGAGAAGTAGCTGTGCCTCTCTCAGCAATGCAAAATCGGCTAAAACACGAGGCCTGTACAAGTGTCGCATATTAGTTCTATAAGCAAGTCTAACTCAATCTCAGTTACTGTCTGTTCAGTCCTATTTTTACTCTCTAAACATCATGTGTCCTCCATGAGCCTTGCTTCAGTATGTGTCTTGCCACAGCATGTGTATCTGTCTGCCTCACCTGACATCAACCCGCCAATCAGCACAAGGCTGTGGAAGTGCCAAGAACCTGCAGCACACCACCGGAAGGGGTTTGATGTTTCTATTGAGTCCCATGTTGTTAACAAAGAATTCTACGAGTGTACTTTCATGTTCTTGCTTTGGCAGAACATCCTTTCTTCTGTGTTTGCTACAGCTGAATATTCATTCCATCATGAGTTTTCCTCAGCAAAACACTATCCAAACGAATTTCCAAAGAACCCTTAAGTTTCTACTTCAAACTGGATGGTAGATAACTTCCAAAAAGCTTTGTGTGAATAAGTGTGGGAGGGAGGGAGGGAGGGAGGGAGGGAGGGAGGGAGGGAGAGAGAGAGAGAGAGAGAGAGAGAGAGAGAGAGAGAGTGCACAACAAATACATCTAAGAACTCAGAAATTGTGACAGCGTAAGACCTGTTCAAGATCATATCAAACAAAATCCCCACTGGTAGGGGAGGATATCCTCTACCGCCTTTAGTTGAGGAGCTGTTGTCAATTGATAGGTACAGAGAGAACCAGAGTAAGTTTTCTTTGATGGCAGGATCCCTGCCAAGATTCAAGGAGAGACAACTTACTTAAGAATTGTTAGCCAGTGTGTATTGAAATGGAAGACAGAGAGAGAGAGAGAGAGAGAGAGAGAGAGAGAGAGAGAGAGAGAGAGAGAGAGAGAGAACACAAAGTTAGGTTGGTAGGCAGGTAAGGATAGATCTCAACGAAGAAGTTGGAAGAAAGGAGTGACTAGACTCATAATACAACATATGAAATTCTCAAAGCAATGATAAAAATATTTAGAAAGCAGAAGACAGATATGGTGGCACATGTTTTTAATTGTAGCATTTGGGAGGCAAAGGCAGATAGATCTCTGTGAGTTTGTGGCCAGCTGGGATTATACTGGGAGATCCAAGCCAGTTAATATTATATCATGAAACTATCTGAAACAAACAATTTAATTAGCAAACTTAAAGATATTGATTTTAACTTTGTGTTTTATAAAATCATTTTGTGTTCTTATTAAATATGCATGCATGAATATACCAACTTGGTATCATTATGATATATCCTATTATTACTTGGAGTTGTAGGGTAGATAGCATAACTGTTGGTATATGCCATTTATTAATAAAGTTCTAGTAAGTGATAATTATATATATAATTCTATATAGTAACAGGTTACTATGTAGAATTCTTTCTGACTTTTTTCTCTATGTTCATTAAGAGAAGACATTTTTCTAATCTCTCCTTATAAACTCTGCACAAAGTTACAAAAATAGCTTGGAAAGTGCATTTACAGAATTTTATTTAAGAAGACCACAGCCAATCAAACTCCAGAGTTTGGGTGCTCAGTTCCAAGTGGATACATCTACAAAACATTTCTTCAACTAAGGTTCAGGAAACAGTGGCAAAAACAGAGTGGAGAGATTATAAGAGGAGGAATATCAGCTTCTTTGGAGGGAGACATATCTTCCAGTACCATCAGAAACTACACCCATAAAGTCTCATTGACATGATCATCCAAATGTGAAATGAACAAGGATAGCACCAGTAATCATTCCAAAGTTGTTGGGAGAAAAGCCCAAGAGACCTCAGTCCTACACAACCATAGGGAACTAAAGGAAGAGCACACCTTTCCTAGTTGGTTTTGCAGTCCAAAACTGTCCTCATATACAAATACATACATGCATGCAATAATAATAATACTTAGTGAAAAATGAGATCATGAATTTAAAGGATAGAGAGGGAGAGTATACTGGATGTTGCGAAGGGAAGAAAGGGAAGAGAGAAAAGTCACAGTTATACTATAATTTGTCATTTTTATATTTTAGTTGCTTTTTATTTATATTTGAAATGTTATCCCATTTTCTGGTTTCCCCTCCAGACACCCACTATCCCACCTTCCCTGTTCTATGAGGGTGCACCTTTACTCACCCACCAACTCCCTCCCACCTCTGTATCCTATTATTCCCCTACACTGGGGCATTGAGCTTTGACAGAAGTTAGGGCCTCTCCTCCCATTGATGCCTGTCAATGCCATCCTCTGCTACATATGTGGATGGAGCCATAAGTCCATTCTGTTGGGATGGTGGTTTCATAACTGCAAGCTCTGAGGGGTTTGATACTCTGGTTGGTTGATACTGTGTTATTCTTATGGGGTTGCATACCCCTTCAGCTATTTCAATCCTTTTTCTAACTACTCCATTAGGGACCCTGTTCTCAGTTCAGTGGTTGCCTGCAAGCATCCCCCTCTGTATTTGTAAGGCTCTGACAGAGCCTCTCAGGAGACAGCTATATCAGGCTCCTGTCATCATGCATTTCTTGGCATCCACAATAGTGTCTGGGTTTGGAGGCTGTATATGGGATGCATCCTCATGTGGGGCAGTCTTGGGATGGCCTTTCAGTCTCCAGTCCACACTTTTTCTCTGTATTTCCTCCTGTGAGTATTTTAGTTCCCCCTTCTAAGAAGGTCTGAAGCATCCACACTTTGCTCTTCCTTTTTCTTGAGCTTCATGTGGTTTGTGAATTGTATCATGGGTATTCTGAGTTTTGGGGCTAATAGCCTCTTATCAGTGAGTGCATACCATGTGTGTCCTTTTGTGATTGAGTTACCTCACTCGGGATGATATTTTCAAACTCTATCCATTTGCCTGAAAATTTCATGAAGTCATTGCTTTTAATAGCTAAGTAGTATTCCATTGTGTAGATGTACAACATTTTCTGTATCCATTCCTCTGTTGAAGGACACTTGGTATCTTTTCAGCTTCTTGCTATTATAAATAAGGCTGCTATGAACATGAGTTGAGGTTGTCACAGAACTTGCTTTGTAGACCAGGATGGCCTGGTACTCAGAGATCTGTCTGTTTCTACTCCCTATATGCTATGATTAAAAGTGGGACCCACCTACTTTTTCAAAAAAGGTAAAATTCTGCTAGAAATTCTTATACAATCAACAAATGCTCAGAAATAGTCTCAAGCTGGTATTCTGTCTATTTGTTTTGACCTCATAAGAATCCTGTCTTCCCCTCTATACTTAATAACGCTTCTCAAATTACATCAGCAAATTGTGGATCTTGTGAAGAGCAGAGTCTGTGATGAGCACACTCCTGAAGCCTGTGCGGTGGAAGGGACTGAAGAGGTCATGTTGATGGAAGAAGAGTAGAGCATTATTTTATGTGGGGGGTTATCACTTCAATGAGTGGGAGCCCCTAGTAAGAAGTTGGTAATATTATTGCAAACATTTACATTCCCCATTCCATAACACCCATATGTGCGAGATGATCCCTCCTCATCTCTGCTCCTATCTAATTTCTTTTGCTCTTTCCTTAAAATTATATCAATACGATCATTAGAAGTATGAAAACAATTTTAATAACACTAATCTGTGATCAAGATATATATATTAATTATTTTAATGTCAAGAATTGAAGGGCCCACCTTGACCAGCAAGGAAGATGCAACACCGTTGGATTCTTCTCAACAGCCTTTATTGCAGGAACACCTCATTCTTGATACGGAGGACCCCGAGGAACAAAGGCACCAGCCTTATATACAAGACAGGCTGTGGCTGTAAACTTGTCCTGTAGGGATTGGTGGAGCATGAAATATTATAATGAAATATTAGCATGGATATCACTCCAGTCTGATAACTGCCGGAGAAATGCCAACACATGCACATTGCAGGTGTTTATCACCAACGACCACTGGATGTCGGCGCCATCTTTAGCCGCTCCCTACAAAGAATCCTTTTATATTCATCTGTTTTGGTTTCAGCCATAGCTATTTCACAAAATTAATATAGGTGGAAAATAAGAGGTGTATAATTATTGGAAAGGAAATAGCAAAAGATGAACTGAATTAGAAAGTTAATTCCAAATATAATATAACAAATAATAAATGTATGATTGAATGAGAAATAATCATTGGTCAGCATGTTGATTTGTCTCCATAGATATTAGTATTGAATATTCCATTAATACACAGGAGGATATATATATATATATATATATATATATATATATATATATGTGTGTGTGTGTGTGTGTGTGTGTGTGTGTGTCTGTGTGTGTGTGTATGTATGCACACATATACATACCAGTTTTTCAGAAAAAGATGCTTATATTACTTTCTCAGTGAATCCTGTAATTCAACATGTGTATTTTTATGTACAATATATAAATTTAGATAATGCATCTTAGAGTTTATATTGCTCATAATTTTTCATTTATCTTTTTTCTTTCATTTTTATTAAATTGGGTATTTATTATTTACATTTCAATTATTATTTCATTTCCTGGTTTCATCAGAACCCTAACCCTCCCCCTCCTCTTCTATATGGGTGTTCCTCTCCCCATTCACCCCCATTACTGCCCCTAGAACAATCCCCTACACTGGTGTACAACCTTGGCAGGACCAAGGGCTTCCCCTTCCACTGGTGCCCCTAAAAGGCTATTCATCGTTACCTATGAATTTTGAGCCCAGGGTCAGTCCATGTATAGTCTTTAGGTAGTGGTTTAGTCCCTGGAAGCTCGGGTTGGTTGGCATTGTTGTTTTATAGGGTCTCAAGCCCCTTCAGCTCTTTCAGACCTTCCTCTAATTATACATACATAAAAGAAACCTTACTAAAGCTCAAAGCACACATTGCACCTCACACAATAATAGTAGGAGATTTCAACACCCCACTCTCATCAAAGGACAGATCATGGAAATAGAAATTAAACAGAGACATAGACAGACTAACAGAAGTTATGAACCAAAGGAACTTAACAAATATTTATAGAACATTCTACCCTAAAACAAAAGGATATACCTTCTTCTCACCACCTTATGCTACCTTCTCCAAAATTGACCATATAATCGGTCACAAAACAGGCCTCAACAGATACAGAAAGATAGAAATAATCCCATGCATGCTATCAGACCACCACAGGCTAAAACTGGTCTTCAATAACAATAAGGGAAGAATGCCCACATACACGTGGAAGTTGAACAATGCTCTACTCAATGATAACCTGGTCATGGAAGAAATAAAGAATGAAATTAAAGACTTTTTAGAATTTAATGAAAATGAAGGTACAACATACCCAAACTTATGGGACACAATGAAAGCTGTGCTAAGAGGAAAATTCATAGCTCTCAGTGCCTGCAGAAAGAAACAGGAGAGAGCATATATCAGCAGCTTGACAGCACACTTAAAAGCTCTAGAACAAGAAGAAGCAAATATACCCAGGAGGAGTAGAAGGCAGGAAATAATCAAACAGGGCTGAAATCAACCAAGCAGAAACTAAAAGGACAATACAAAGAATCAACAGAAACAAAAGTTCTTTGAGAAAATCAACAGGATAGATAAACCATTAGCCAGACTAACCAGAGGGCACAGAGAGTGTGTCCAAATTATCAAAATCATAAATGAAAAGGTAGACATCAGAGGAAATTCAAAAAATCATAGATCCTACTACATAAGCCTATACGCAACAAAACTTGAAAATCTGGAGGAAATGGACAATGTTCTAGACAAATAACAGGTACCAAAGTTAAATCATGAACAGATAAACCATTTAAACAACCCCATAACTCCTAAGGAAATAGAAGCAGTCATTAAAAGTCTCCGAACCAAAAAGAGCCCAGGACCAGATTGCTTTAGTGCAGAATTTTATCAGACCTTCATAGAAGACCACATATCAATACTCTCCAAACTATTCCACAACATTGAAACAGATGGAGCACTACCGAATTCCTTCTATGAAGGCACAATTACTCGTTTACCTAAACCACACAAAGACCCAACAAAGAGAGAAGTTCAGGCCAATTTTACTTATGAATATTGACACAAAAATACTCAATAAAATTCTTGCAAACCAAATCCAAGAACACATCAAAATGGTCATACATCATCATCCAGTAGGCTTTATCTTAGGTATGCAGGGATGGTTCAGTATATGGAAAACCATCAATGTAATCCACTATATAAACAAACTCAAAGAAAAGAACCACATGATCATTTCATTAGATGCTGAGAAAGCATTTGACAAAATTCAACACCCCTTCATGATAAAAGTCCTGGAAAGAACAGGAATTCAAAGCCCATACATAAACATAGTAAACGCCATATACAGCAAACCAGTAGCCAACATTAAACTAAATGGAGAGAAACTTGAAACAATTCCACTAAAATCAGGGACTAGAAATGGCTGCCCACTCTCTCCCCACTTATTTAAAATAATCCTTGAAGTCCTAGCCAGAGCAATCAGACAAGAAAAGGAGGTCAAAGGGATAAAATTTGGAAAGGAAGAATTCAAAATATCACTATTTGCAGATGATATGATAGTATAGAGTGATTCCAAAAGTTCCACCTGAGAACTACTTTACCTGATAAACAATTTCAGCAAAGTGGCTGGGTATGCAATTAAGTAAAACAAATGAGTAGCCTTCCTCTACACAAAAGATAAACAGGCTGAGAAAGAGATTAGGGAAACAACACCCTTCATAATAGTCCCAGATAATATAAAATATTTCGGTGTGATCTTAACCAAGCAAGTGAAAGATGTGTATGATAAGAACTTCAAGTATCTGAAGAAAGAAAGTGAAGAAGATCTCAGAAAATGGAAAGACCTCCCATGCTGGTAGATAGGCATGATTAATATAGTAAAAATGGCCATTTTACCAAAGCGATCTACAGAGCCGATGCAATCCCCATCAAAATTCTAATCCGATTCTTCAGAGAGTTAGACAAAACACTTTGAAAATTCACCTAGAATAGCAAAAAACCTAGAATAGCTAAAACTATCCTCAACAATAAAAGGACTTCCAGGGGAATCCCTATCTCTGAACTCAAGCCTTATTACAGAACAATAGTGATAAAAACTCTATGGTATTGGTACAGAGACAGGCAGATAGAAGAGTGGAATAGAATTGAAGACCCAAAAAGGAACCCACGCACCTATGATCACTTGATTTTTGACAAAGGAGCCAAAACCATCCAGTGGAAACAAAGATTGCATTTTCAAAAATTGGTGTTGGTTCAACTGGAGGTCAGCACCTAGAAGAATGCAAATTGATCCATTCTTATGACCCTGTATAAAGCTTAAGTACAAGTGGATTGAGGACCTCCACATCAAACCAGATACACTCAAACTAATAGAAGTGGGGAAGAATCTTGAACACATGGGAACTGGAGAAAATTTCCTGAATAGAACACCAATGGTTTATGGTCTAAGATCAAGAATCAATAAATGGGATCTCATAAAGTTACAAAGTTTCTGTATGGCAAAGGACACTGTCCTTAGGACAAAACGGCAACCAACAGATTGGAAAAAGATCTATACCAATCCTACAACTGACAGAGGACTAATTTCCAAAATATACAAAGAACTCATGAAGTTAGACTGTAGAGAGACAAATAACCCTATTAAAAATGGGGTACAGAGTCAAACGAAGAATTCACAGCTGAGAAATATCGAATGGCTGAGAAGCACCTAAAGAAATGTTCAACGTCTGTAGTCATAAGGGAAATGCAAATCAGAACCACCCTGAGATTCCACCTCACACCAGTCAGAATGGCTAAGATCAAAAATTCAGGTGACAGCAAATGCTGGCGAGGATGTGGAGAAAGAGGAACACTCCTCCATTGTTGGTGGGATTGCAAACTGGTACAACCATTCTGGAAATCAGTCTGGAGGTTCCTCAGGAAATTGGACATTGCACTACCTAAGGACCCAGCTATACCCATCTTGGGCATATACCCAAATGATGCCCCAACATTTAACAAAGGCACATGCTCCACTATGTTCATAGCAGCCTTATTTATAATAGCCAGAAGCTGGAAAGGTCCCAGATGCCCTTCAACAGAGGAATGGATACAGAAAATGTGGTACATCTACACAATGGAGTACTACTCAGCTATCAAGAACAATGACTTCACGAAGTTCATAGGCAAATGTAATGAACTAGAAAATATCATCTTGAGTGAAATAACCCAATCACAGAAAAACATTCATGGTATGCACTCATTGATAAGTGGATATTAGCCCAAATGCTCTCATTACCCAAGATGCACAGACCACATGAAACTCAAGAAGGATGACCAAAATGTGGATGTTTCACTCCTTTAAAAGGGGAAGAAAAATACCCATAGGAGGGGATAGGGAGGCAAAGTTTAGAATAGAGGCTGAAGGAACACCCATTCAGAGCCTGCCCCACATGTGGCCCATACATATACAGGCACCAAACTAGATAAGATGGATGAAGCAAAGAAGTGCAGGCTGACAGGAACTGTCTGTAGATCTATCCTGAGAGACACAGCCAGAATACGGCAAATACAGAGGCAAATGTCAGCAGGAAACCAATATTCCTCATATTTTTATATGTTCTTCAACATTAGGGATACAATATTAAGACAAATCTTAATAAACAACTTTATGAAGAACAAAACTAATGTAACTTAAATTGATGTCCTTGTAGTAGCTCATCTCTGATAAAATTCTCAGCTCCAAGAGGAAATGATCACTCGGAGGGCAGTCCATAAAATATCCCTCCGCATCTTTGATGAGACCACCTGCTTTTATTTTCCCACAAAAGTAATATTTTCCCTTTCAACTGAATTAAAACAGAAGTCTTAATCTTTCAACATTGAAGCAGCTGGCCCATATTTTTTACTGTTTGCCATTTTATGTGGAAATATTCACAAAGATTGTAAAAATCATGTCATCACTATGTAAAGTGGGATTTCATTGTACTACTTGCTTTGTACTGTATTAACTGTCTAATGAAAAGTTCTTTTATAGTGTGTGTAAAGATGGATTGGTGCAGACAGTAGAGTGCTGTTCTCTGAAGAGCTAGTGAGTGGACTACATTTTTAAATGAATGTGATGGGTAGCACACACTTCCTAACTCTTTTGGTTGATAAACTCAGAAATTACTTGCAGCCACAGATGCAGCAGTAAACAAGCAGGCTTGATTGCTTTCTACACACACCCACATACTGGTGTGAACTTTTGTACCATTGTGGTGTGTGTTCCAGGCCCTCATTTTTTTCTGCAGCATGTGCTGGTATGGGGCCACAAAACAACCAAATGGAGTTCTGGGTTCATTTTCAGTTCTCCTCCTTGCTTGCAGATCCAGGGCTGATACTTTTATTCTCTGGGGCCTAAATTTCTTTATTTATTAAATGAGAAATTATGTTCATTATGAGTAGCTACCATCTCAAAGATTTGATGTCATGGTTAGATAGCTAGTATGTCTAGAAAACAGATACATCTTTAGTTTATCCTTAGCAATGAATACATTCTATACACTACTTTTTTGCATTTATGACAAAACTATTAATGGTTATAAGAAACATTCCTTATTTTAAAGGAAGAAGTTAGATACTGCAGATATCGCATTATGACTAAATTAATTATAATTGGGGCACATTCCCACATAAGAAAACCAAAGCAAACCGTTTGATTACAATTGTTTTGGAAATCTTTTTATGTCTCCAAGCTAAAGAAACAAATTTGGGTTGTGAGTGAAATGTGTTACAGAACCAGGGTTATTGATGAAGATGCTGCTGTCATACGTACAGTAACGAGGAAGGAGTATGTTGAATTGGTTTATCGATAGGATTCATAGAACCTTAGAAGGTGACACAGGAAATGAGAATGTAAATAAGTGGTATCAGCAGAGTTCGGCTCATGGTATGGTTGTGGACACTGATGCCCATTTTTTCAAGGACAGTTGTCTGGCATGGTCTGGTTATCTACATTGCTTACCATAAGGTTTCATGGTCGTACTCAGCCTTGCAGAACAACCCACAGGTAGGGATACCATTTTCTTCCTTGTTACATATGGTTGGCATAACCCAGTGTCTGCTTTTCCCAGTACTTCTTATCTCAGTTTTGTCAGAACGAAGAGAAAGTAGACTGAGATGTCTGTTTGGCTTCCAAAGCATCCGAGCATTCCATGGAGTTCCAATGTTTCTCTCTCTGTCAGTTTTAAAGCTGTCGCTCTTCCTTGTTTTAAGTTTCTAAGATATTTAAAGGCAGCGGCAGTCCACAATGGAGTCACTGGTTAATTTTTAGAAAAGGCTAATAAACTTGTGCGTTGTGAAACACTCCTTTCATTCAGCTTCCTGCAATCGCCTCTTCACATGCTCTCAGCTGATTTTTTTTCCTTGCTTTTGAAGAGCAGCTGTGTTTAAGCAGCTGGAGTGGGTTGGCCACTAAATGCAGGCTCTATAGATATTTAATACTACTTGGTGCTTTATCAGCTTTTGCAACCTTTAATTAGTTAAACCACCAAATGCCTGATCACATTAGGTAGTTATTACTCCTCATCCCCCCCTCCATTTTTCAGATAAAAAAACTGAGTACAGGTAAGATTGCTTTTGTACTGGTGTCATCCTTGTTCAGGTATTGATGAGAAAAGTCTTGTTGAAACTTTGGGTGTGGCTTCCCTGACATTTCTTGGAGATGGACTCATAGAGCAGATTTCCAGTTGCTCTAACTCTTATATTTCTTGACTTCCATGATACTCTGTGAGCTGAGGATACAGGAGTTGTGTTAAACATATATCCTTTGGGGGCTATTTATGCTATATTCTATTGGTTAAATAAAGATGAATAGAAGCTGAATACTATATATGTGAAAACAATATTTCTTCCTTGGGGTACTATCAGTGAAATGGTAGCAGCATTTATATTGCCATATTACTTCATCAACTATGTGGTTATTAACAAACAGATTTTGTAATAGGCTATATACACTTTTAGGTACAGTGTGCTGGGCTCTCTATGCAACAACTTATGCTTAATTGTTTGTAAAACACCGGAGTAAGAAATACAAATTTGTGATGTGGCAGGAGTTAGTATGCCCATACAAGAATAAGGCTTATTTTCTTGGTGCTATAACTGAAATCGAGTGGGTTATGCTTTCACTGATAATTTAATAGAATTGATGTCATTAGTATTTCCTGAGATACACAATGAAGCAGAGAAGCAGACTATTTAATTTTGTTACAAAAATATGTGTTTAATTAGGGAAATAATCAGTTACAGAGAGTTGGTCATTGGAGTAATTTCTTAGGGACCTGCTCAAAACAAACACCCAAAGAGAAACCATGGTAAGTGAATTAAATTGAATCACCATAATTTCTGCTTGTAATTATTGCTTTGTGTTAAACATAAGGAAATGTAAAAATAACCAACCAGAAGATAAAAGAGCATTTACTTTAAAAAGAAAAGTGGGAAAATTTGATACTTCTGTACATTGCTCATTTTTAATAGATGTTGGTGCTAGGAAGGCATTTCTGGTCTCCTTTATAAATGTTTGGACCACTACATTTTCCAATGAACATTCTCCTTCTGTGGTCTCTCAGCTCTAGGTATTTGTTTTTATCACAGGCTTTGGTTTAATTTCTACCTAGATGATTTGCTTTTTTTGTAATCAATTGAGCAAAAAGCCAAGTATTTACTTAGTTTACCATGGCTCATTCTTATTCATGACCAAGTCTTATGTTCAAATCATAGTGTTTAACACTATCCACTCAGTTTAATAATTCCATTATATATTCTAAGGCATATATTCTAAGAAATGCTATGATGCCAAATGCTTTTATTTCAAGAAGGATGTGTGGCTAATAATTATAAAACTCCTAAGGCATCACATGCCCTGTGGTTCGTGTGAAGTTTGAATAGGCACATTAGAAATATACTTGTGATTGTCTGAGTAATTATGAATAGCACATGTAAGCAGTATTGCTGCTCATGGTTCCAGCACATCAGATTATCTTTAGTTTTTCAGATTGGAAAATCGCCAGTGCAGGAAATCGTATACGCTTCAGATAGTGAAGTACTCTGAAGAAGAACAGCATGATGTGATTGGCTGTCCTAGGTTTCTCTTAGAACAGTTCCTCCTAAAGAATATTGGTTGTGGATTGCTGGTTTTCTCTGCTCCCTAAAGAGGGTGCCCCTACTCAGGTGAGGTCAGGTGAAACCTTAATTGGTCAAATAAGGCTAGATTCTGGAATTCGGCAGTGGAAAGGAAAGGTGGAGGTGAAAGTTTAGAGAGGGGACAGAGAGAGCTGGAGAGGGGGATAAGATGGAGCTGACCCACTTGGTCCGGAGAAGCCACAAGTACCTAGGGACTTTATAGATGGGCAGTAAGCAGTGTAGGGTATGTTTTCCTGATCTAGGCATGTAGTTTGTATTTTCGTATCAATTGAGTTTTGTGTTCTTTGCGTGGACATTCTGGAGTTGGAGATTTACCATTATAAATATGGCTGGTTATTACAAATCTCTAGTGTTAACATTTTGCAGGGCTAAGGGGATCTGAGTGAGCAGTAGCCTGCTTTCTACAGGCTGCCATAGGGGGTAGATGGCCTTGGCATCATCTGGCCACAGGGACCATGGGGGTGGGCGAGATCGCTGATGCCAAATGCCAAACTAGTTTAGCGTGATTCTTTTGGGGGGGGGGATTGGATGGTTTATTTATTTACATTTCAAATGTCATCCCCTTTCCCTGTTTCCCCTCTGGAAAACCTCTATTCCATCCCCCTACCCCTGCATCAGTAAGAGAACTCTCCCACTCATACACCCATTCCTGCCTCCTATCCTGGCATTACCCTACACTGGGTCCTCTCCTCCCATTGATGCTCGACAAGGCCATCTTCTGCTACATATGTGGGTGGAGCCCTGGGGTCATCCCTGTGTACTCTTTGGTACATGGTTTAGTCCCTGGGAGTTCTGGGGGGTCTGGTTAGTTGATATTGTTGTTCTTCCTATGGTGTTGCAAACCCCTTCAGCTCCTTCAGTTCTTTCTTCTTAACTTTGCCACTTGAGTACCCATGCTCAGTCGACTGGTTTTCTGTGAGTATCCTCCTATGTATTTGTCAGATTCTGGCAGAGTCTCTCAGGAGACAGCTACATCAAACTCCTGTCAGCAATCATTTCTTGGCATCTGCAATAATATCTGGGTTTGGTGTCTGTATATGGAATGGATCCCCATTTGAAACTACATGCTACAAACATTGAAGTATAAAATGCACTATGTAGAAGGAATAAAAGGAGAAATGGCAGAGTAAAAAATTATCAGGTATTATATTACTGCTCTGTTTACTATAATAGTGTACCACTTGAGAAATTTGTGTATAGTGCAGGTGTTTTCATGCCATGTTCAGGTATCCATATGCCATATATGTATATATAGCTGGAAATTTGCAGTGGGAAGGCAGGGAGAAATTTTCTCATTTCTCATTTATATAACATTTATTCTTCTGACATCTCTGTGGATATCATTATTTTATTGTTGCTTGTCAGAGTCATAAACAGTAATATGGGAGTGAAGAAATTCATCTCTCTAAGCTGAAAATTGTATCTCTAACTTCAAACTATTTTTACTTTCTTTGATATTTTACTGATAGTGTAGGATTCAAGTTCACATTTTGAGATAATTTAAAATACTTCAGAAAACACAATGTTAAAAGCATTTTTTAAAGTGGCAAAACACTCCTTTAATTTTTTAGTTTTCAGGTAATGCTGTACTATACTTGCGAAAAATATGATAAACAATTTACAATATATGAACTGGACCTATTTATATATGTGGGTGAAAATGTTTCTCCTCACTCATGAAATCAGATCAATATGTGGAAAGAAACTTAATTCCATTTAAAATATTTTCTTTCATAACCAATAATGAAATTGTTTTGTTGCCTGAAAATATCATTAATATTTTATTAGGGGCTTTTATTTGATCTTAAATATTGTCGTTATACTTTTCAATACTAATTGTTGATCCATATCTGAAGCTGAACTTTTTGAAGTTAAGATCTTAGGATTTCTTTCTAGTACTTCAGTGAAATATAAAGCCACAGAGATCAGTATCTAAAATATACTTGCTGTGGACCTCAACTTCATAATTATGTTGCTGCATTGAAATGGGATTAAGAAATAGAAATTCTGACAAACTGGTATAAGCAGTGAGGGGATTGCCAATCAGTAGAAGATCCCTACCCTTCTTTTTGTAAATAGATTTTTTCTCACATAATATATACTACTTATGGTTTTGCCACTCTCTTCTCAGCCTAACTTCTCATTACACCCATCTTTATCTACTCCCTTTTGTCACTCATTAGAAAACAAACAGCGTCTAAGGCTACTAATAAAATATAATCAAATAAATCAAGATAAAACAAAAACAATCACATCGAAGTTGGATAAGACAAATAGAAATGAAAGAACTGAAAAGTACACACAAGAATCAGAGTTTCTTTTATTACCACACCCAAAAATTCCATAAAAACACTAAACTGGATGCCATAATATGCAGAGGGCCTGGTACAGACCTGTGCTGGGTCCATGAATGCTGCTTCAGTCTCTCGGGTCCGTATGGGCTTTGATCATGTTTATTTAGAGGGCCTTGTTTTTCTGCTGTCCTCCACTCTGACTCTTCCAGTTTTTCTGTCTCCTCTTCTGAGGGATTCCCTGAATCCAGAAAAGAGAGATTAGACAGAGACATCCATTTCAGGCTATTGTTCTCAGGACCCTTGCTCTCTGAATAATGTCTGGCTGTAGAGTAGGTCTCTGTATTTGTTCCCATCTCCTGCAAGAGGAAGCTACTCTGATGAGGCTGAACGAGGAGGCACTGATCTATGAGTATAACAAATACTACTGGTCAAAAATGAGCAAAGAGTAGTGAAATTTCATCATGCCATTTTCACTACTCTTTGCTCATTTTTGACCAGTAGTATTTGATTATGGCCTAGGTACCAGTCTCTGGTTCTTGAGCATCAAAGCAGTGTTTTGTTATGGCTTCCATCTTGTGGAGTGGGTCTTAAGTCAAATCAGATATTAGTTGGTTTCTCCCCATAAACTTTGTATCTCTGCTTTTCTAGCATGTCTTGCAGTCAAGGAACTATTGATATGAAAGGGGTTGTGAATGGCCTGTTGTTTATGTTTCTCTTTTGGAAACCTACAGAGTATTCCCTTATAGCAAAGATAGCTAGCATGTAGCATGTATGTGGTTACCAGTTGCCTTCTCCATGTAAAATGGGTTGTGTAGGTACTGTCATCAGCAATGGGCCTTGTCAATGATACGGTTATTTGGGGATTTCAAGGGGACTGCTTTGGCTAACAACTCAATTAGATAATAAACTAAGTCATAGTATCAGTAGCTTCATATGTTTGCAAGAGATGACTAGTTTCTCCAGAAGCTTTTGATGTTCAGTTGTTGAATGACAGCAGCATCTTTAGGTAAAAAGCTATAGTACAAATTCTTACGGAGAATGAAGCAGAAAATTTGCAAATAAAAGACCTTCCTGGTCTTTAGAACAAATTTAAGGTCTGGCTTAACTACTAGGTGGAACTTCTCTCTTTTGGAAGGAAGGAAGGAAGGAAGGAAGGAAGGAAGGAAGGAAGGAAGGAAGGAAGGAAGGGAGGGAGGAAGGAAGGGAGGGAGGAAAGAAGGAAGAAAGGAAAGAAGGAAAGAAAGAAAGAAAGAAGAAAAGAAGGAAAGAAAGAAGGAAGAAAGAAAGGAAGGAAAGAAAGAAAGAGAGAAAGGAAAGAAGGAAAGAAAGAAGGAAGGAAAAGGAAAAAAGAAAGAAGAAAGAAGGAAGAAAAGAAAGAAATGCTGGTGACAGATAGGAGACACAGCTCAGTGGTAGGCAGCAGTTTGCCTAACGTGTGAGAATCCCAAAATGCAATCACCACTAGAAACAAGTTTTAGTTCATCACTGCATAATATGGTCACAGCTTGTAGAGCTCACTGGTCTGCTGCTTTTGAGGCTGGTTTTCATGATGCCTGTGAGGTTTCCTGAGCATATGAGTGGCTGTGTTCACTTTTGCTGAAGGATAAAAGGCTCCTCAAACATAAGTTCCTCATTTTCTTTTTATTCCACATCTGTCAGATGAATAATAGCTTTGTTGAGTTAATATCATGCATTAATTAGCCCAGAGTACTTCAGATTGCCTTCATTCTAACTCTACTTTTAATAATAATATCTTTTGAGTTTTAAGATGTCATTTTGAAAATAAAAAACAAGGAAAGGTAATTCAGATGTTTTGTCTTATCCCCAGTCATTTTTAAATGGACTAAAATATGTAAAAGGGGAAGTATGAGGGAAGAAGCTTGACTCTAAAACAATAAGAAAATCTCCAACCAGAGACTTAATAAATATAATTTCTAAATACACTATCTAAAAGTATGTTTTATAAGAGCTAAGCTAAATGTTATATAAAATTTGTTTTGTTTAAGTTTCAAGTTTAAAAGTTTAGAATCTAGTTATAATTTTGAATGTGACAACTATTCTGATCCCATTAGTAGAAAGAAAAAATTACCAGTATAGAAAGAGTTTCTTACAAAAAACAAATATGGATCCTTGGAGGAGGGAGGAGATTTTGGTAAGTACCAGACACTCAGGAGGTGAGAACTCTCAGGGCTAAATGGGGGTGACCTTAGTCAAAATGCCCAACAATGGGTAGAGGGAACTTGAAGAGTCCACCTCTGATAGATAGACAGGCCTCAAGTGGAGGGATGGGGTTACTAAACCATAGTTAAAATTTCTGACCCAGAATTGTACCTTTCTAAAAGAACTGCAGGGACAAAAAATGGCAAAGAGACTGAAGATAGGAATCTAGCATGGCTGTCCTCTGAGAAGCTCTACCAACAGTTGACTGAAACATGTGCAGATACTTACCCCTAACCATTTGACTGAAGTCAGGAACCCTGGTGGCAGAATTAGGGCAAGAATTGAAGAAGCTGAAGGGGAGGGAGGCCCCATAGGAAGACCAGCACTCTCAACTAACCAGGACTCCAGGGAGCTCCCAGAGACTCAGCCACCAACCAGGCAGCAGAGGGCTTTTCCAAGGCCCCCAGCACCTATGTCTTAGAGGCCTACTTCATCTGGCCTCACTAAGAGAAGATGAGTCTAATCCTGGAGAGATTTGAGGCCCCAGGGACAGGGAGGCCTGTTGAGGGTGAGTACCAGCTCAGAGGCGGGGAGGGGAGGTGCGATGAGAAATGGTGGGAAGGGTGGGATGTCAATGGCTGGAATGAAATTAAAAAAAAATTAAACTTTTTCATTACTGTTCTCTGCAGAGTGTATAAGGTTATCATCCTGTTTGAGGCAGTTTCTGTCCATAGGACAATGGAGTAATGAGGCCCTTAAAGTAGCTATTCAGTAGTCTAAGGCATTGTACTACCTTTCCACAGATATATTTTAAATAGGTCAGCATAGCAGGGAGATTTTTTTCTTTTCTTTTTCTTTTTGGTAGCATATTTTTAATGACACTACTTAGTAGTTTATATCCAGTACTGGCATAGTCAATATTTAGATTCAGTTGTTACCAAAGCAAAATGCAGAACGACTACATTTTATTGAGATGATTCGCTCTTTGCTATGTTTTATTTTAGTGTTTTAAAAGACCTCTGTTGAATACTTTAACTTCCAGGAGTAAGGGAAGCTGAAAAGCCTTAACACTTGTACTTGTGGTACAGGAATAAAATTCCCCAGAACAGCAGTGGGTTGATGACTTTCGTCTATATAGACAGCATGAGGTCCATAAAATCCACATGTGATTTGAAAACTTTTAACTTTAATAACCTTGCTTGTGTCATAACTCAGGCAGGCTGGAACATAATCCACACTATTAGGGCCCCAGCAGTACTGGGTAGCACAGAAAGAATCAGAAATGGGATTCTGTACTGGAGACTGGAGGCTGAAGCCGTAAGGGGTGAGCTAATAACAGCACAGCCAGGAGAGCCAGAGGGCAGCATCCGGGTATTCGTGACATATGTTCAGGCCAAGTGAGGGAAGGTATTAGAAAATCTGACAATTGATAGAGGAACTCCAGCCATTTCTAGATGAACAACCAAGTTCATTTTCTTTGTTTCTGATGACTTAGATTTTTAAATCTCAACCCTTTGGTTGTTTAGGAATATATTCCAAACAAACACTTCCAAAAGGAAAAAAAAATAAAGAAGACAAACAGTATATGACCGAAGCCTTAACTGAACGAATTCTCTTATCCCAAACCTTTGGTTCAGTAAGAACAGACATCTTGAAGAAATGAATCAGATGTAGGGGCCATCTCTGCGTCCAACAAGTAAACTGTAGCAGACCCATTCCAGAAAAATGTAACCCTGAGCCTTCCCAAAAATTCTGTGGTGCCAGGATCACCTAAGGCAAGCCTCTTTCTTGACTATTATGTATTTTTAAAAAACTTTTTATTAGATATATTTCTTTACTTACATTTCAAATGTTATTCCCCTGTCCTGGTTTCCTGTTGATAAACCCCCATTCCCTCCCCTCTCCCTCCCCCATCCCCTTTACTGGCCCCCCATATTCCCCTGCACTGGGGGTCCAACTTTGGCAGGAAAAAGCCTCACCAATGCAGTCTCTAGTGTGCTTGCGTTAGGCTCAGAAGTTGGATAAGATTTGGATTCTAGACAAAGAAAAATGTGTCCCTATGTAATTGCTGAATGATTACACAGCTTCATACTTCAAGGTTGTCGCTTTTATATAGTAGTAAAAGCTTTTCTCCAATTAAATTGGACCTTCTCTTTTTAGGTGCTTTTGAAAGTGTTTTTTTTTTGACATTTTCAAATATAAGTACTGTATTTACAGCATTTCACTCTACCCAATCCATGATCTCTTCTTACTCAACTACTGTTTCACACCACAGACATAGATACCTACATACACATGTGTATAAATGAATATAGCCTCCTGAGTCCATTTGCTGTTACCTAGATCTGTATGTGTTTAGTACTGCCCACTGCAAATTAGATAACCTCTCAGGGAACTCATTCCTAGAGAGGAATGGTTATTTTCAGCAGCTTTTATCATTCTAGAGTTTTCATTATGTAAATCTTCCTGTCTCAATTTTGCACAGATTTTATAAAGCAAACAAACAAACCCAATGACAAGACCAAACAATTTTAATACCATGAATACCTGTGTAGATATCTTTTAAATGGTTTTACACAGAAATACTATTTTCCAAAATCTTATCCATTAATCCCTTAAGTACTACATGATTTACAATTTCTATAAAAACACCAATAGATTTCATTTAAAAGCCTTGTACAAAAGAATATGGATGCATTTAAGATATATTTACTAATTTTAAGGAAAATGAAGTTGAGTTTATGGATTATAGCTGCCACTTTTACTCGCTTTATTTTTATTATTGGATAATTTTTATTTACATTTCAAATGTTCTTCCTTTTCCCAGTTTCCCATTCATAAGCCCCCTCCCTTTCTTCTATAGGGGTGTTCCCCCCTCTTCAACCACCGCCCCTTCCACCTCCCTGCCCTGACATTCCCCTACACTGGGGGTTCCAGCCTTGGCAGGACCAAGGGCTTCTCCTCCATTGGTGCCCAATAATGCCATCCTCTTCTACATACGCAGCTGGTTTTACTCACTCTATAAGGAAAGTACATATAAGTAGCAATGATAGAAGGTTTCACAATTATGGTTTCCTGTAAAATATCTTTGTTAAAAATTATTATTTTGCTTTAAATTCACATATACTTTATGATAATTACAACTATATCCTCCCATAAAGAAAAAAATGATTTAATACATATCTTAAATAGTACAAAGTCACTGAGTTGCAGGCAACAGTTACTATAACAAAGGCAAGAGGTATTTGAACAGGAAAAAAAGGACGCACACACATACACCTTATTAAAACCAGAGACTAATTACAAAATTCCTCTCTAAAGGGCCTGCATGTTTTCTTCATTCAGATCACTTATTTATTCCTGAAATGCAGACAAGTTTACTCATTAGTTTTGGAATTTTGACAGTTCTTTTTCATTTTGTTTGAGTACAGTTAATGTACTCCCCCAGAAAGCTGCACGATGAGTCAGTAATTTTCAGTAAACAGTGCTTCACCCAGATGCTGTGCTATAGCCAAAGCTGGTGTTCTACAGTCTAGCCTTAACTGGCACTCTTCCAGGGTAACAGTCAACTTTACTTCCCTTTCAATAATTAAACCTAGCCTCACTGCTACTATAACTTAAAAAAAATTAAGTTCTTTGAAGAGTAATGCTACTTTAAAGGACATTACATTTTTGTCACTAGGCATAATGGCAATATGCATTCTGCTGTCACTCCTGAGTATTCCTTCCTAGGAGTAGAAGGATGGTCTATTACCTAATTGGTTAGGCTTTCTTCCTGGGGTGCTCTCTCCTGGCTGCAAATCACTACCGTGGTTTATAGGATTCTTTGTAAATTCGTGGGCACTCCTAACTTTTTATAAAGCAGATACTTTGATGTGGTTTTAGGAAGCCAATGATCTAGACTGATACTTCTATTGCTTATGAAAACTAGCTTTAATGACTATGTAGAATCTGAAAACCAAGTAACTTAGTTTATTAATTTCTAGATAAAATTTTTAAATGAGAATGTGTAGAAGTGATTTTTTTCATGTACTAAATAATCCATGGAAGCCAAATTGAACCATTTTAAAGGTCACTTGTATCACAAACACAAGCACATATACATGTATGTGTAGTCATGAGGGTCAAGTTCTAGGAAATAGATATTTTTGCTCCCTGTATTATCCATGACTGATATCGAATGTGACATTGGTAGTTATTAGTGCAAGTTTGATGATGAACAAATAAAGAAACTACTTTCATTTTATATACTTAAATATTGGCCATAGGTATGACTCTGGAGGCAGGGGAGATGGATTTGTAAGCAAAACCTCTTGTCATGAGCTCAACATCCCCAGTACCAAATAAAAGCTAGATATGGTTGCATTATCTGTAACACAAACAATGGTGTATAGAGACAGGGAGATCATAGAAATATGCTGATTATCCTGGCTGGCTGAAGTGGGGAGAGCCGGTTTTAAGGCAGTATGGTAAGGAGTAGCAGCAGAACACCTGCATTCCTCATGAGCACACACATGTATCACACACCCATGTATTGCACAAATATGTACTGCATGCACAGACCACATGGGGCAGGGAATATTTATTCAGGGACTTGGATAGAGGCAGTCAAATGAAGGGGGGATTTTCTGATTGAATTTTTTATGCTGCCTCAAGCTCTGAAGCAGTGTCAACCCCACCTTTCCCCTGTCACAGTCTGCTCATATGTTTGAAGTAGCTTTTTTCCTTTTGTGTTTCTTAAAGTGTGTATATAGAGTGAACATTCCTCACATCAGATTGATGAGTCTAGATGGCAGGAATTTTTATAAACTCAAAAAAATGTAAGAGACTGAAAAACAAAGCCAATGTATTTTTTAACAATACTCTTGATCCACGTTCTTTCCATGCTAAGAGGCCAGCTTTTTTCCTGAGAGGTCCTGGTCTTACTAGACTATGTAGAAGCCATTATGTACTAAAAAACGTATCAACCACACAGTTTTACAAATTTTGCTTCCATTGAGGCTATGATTCTCTATCTACCATGATGCAGATTTTCTTCCTACCAACCACAGGTTGGATTTGTTTTTCTAAAAGAAAATATTTTATAGTTATTTCCCAATCTTCAGGAGTAGAGTAAGATTTATTTTGTGCTGTAGAGGATAGAAAGACTACAACATTGCAATGTTCTCTCCCCAGAAACCTACATGATAGAATAGCATTTGTGTGCATTCCTGTCAAGTCTTCTGTCACCATGGAGGCTTTCCTTATTGTGGAATGAGGATAATTTCCAAATCAGAATAATTCTATGGGTTCTTGTTTGAATTAAAAACAGCAAAACGCCAAATACATCAAACAAAACAATAAATATCTCAAAAGATCTTTTAAAATGAGGAAACATATAACATATATAAAATATAAGAAAGACACATGCTCCACTATGTTCATAGCAGCCTTATTTATGATAGCTAGAAGCTGGAAAGAACCCATATGCCCTTCAACATAGGAATGGAACCAGAAAATGTGGTACATCTACACAATGGAATATTATTCAGCTATAAAAAACAATGACTTTATGAAATTCATAGGCAAATGAATGGAACTGGAAAATATCATCCTGAGTGAGGAAACCCAATCATAGAAAAGCACACATGGTATGCACTCATTGATAAGTGGCTATTAGCCCAAATGCTTGAATTACCCTAGATGTACAGAACACATGAAACTCAAGAAGGATGACAAAAATGACAATGCTTCACTCCTTCTTTAAAAGGGGAACAAGAAAACCCTTGGCATGGAATAGGGAGGCAAAGTTTAGAACAGAGGCAGAAGGAACGTCCATTCAGAGCCCGCCCCACATGTGGCTCATACGTATACAGCCACCCAATTAGATAAGATGGATGAAGCAAAGAAGTGCAGGCTGACAGGAACCGGATGTAGATCTCTCCTGAGAGACACACCCAGAATACAGCAAATACATAGGTGAATGCCAGCAGCAATCCACTG
The DNA here is from genome assembly GCF_021556685.1 of Rattus norvegicus. NCBI lineage: Eukaryota > Metazoa > Chordata > Mammalia > Rodentia > Muridae > Rattus > Rattus norvegicus. Next base: position 91,786,194 of record NC_141539.1, on the reverse strand, counting down.
AACTGAGATTGGGACCCACATTGAAGGAATCAGAGAAAGGACTGGAAGAGCTTGAAGGGGCTTGAGACCTCATATGAACAACAATGCCAACCAACCAGAGCTTCCAGGGAATAAGCCACTACCCAAAGACTATACATGGACTGACCCTGGGCTCCAACCACATAGGTAGCAATAAATAGCCTAGTAAGAGCACCAGTGGAAGGGGAAGCCCTTGGCCCTGCCAAGACTGAACCCCCAGTGAACGTGATTGTTGGGGGAGGGTGGTAATGGCGGGAGGATGGGGAGGGGAAGCCTACATAGAAGGGGAGGAGAAGGGGTTAGGGGGATGTTGGCCTGGAAACCGGGAAGGGGAATAATAATCAAAATGTAAATAAGAAATACTCAAGTTAATAAAGATAAAAAAATAAATACAAAGGGGACATGAAAAAAATAAAATGAGGAAAGTAATGTATACCTGCTAAATGTTTTATTGATTTTTATTGGCTAATGTACCTTAGTAGTATAATGTAATTTTGGACATTTACTGGGCATCTATCATGTCCCAGATTCTTTTCATTTTACATTCATATTATCATCCCAATAAAGGTTCAATGAGGGACACTTAAAAGATGAAAGGACTTGAGCCGGTTTGGGTTGCTTAGTGCTCTTGTGTGCAGACAACTGGAGAGGTTATGACTTATAAACTGTAATATTTGTATTAGATCATGTTGAGTCTCACCTCTCAGTGGCTGGGGTTTATGTTTCATTTGGTGAGGAACAGAGCTTCCTAGAGTGAATGGCATGGCACTTCCTTTGACAAAACTATGAAGCTAGAGTTGGGGCATAAACTAAGTTCAGTAGCCTATGCTACTGAGACTGATAAGTGAGCCCACTCACCTGAATTCAGCTAGAGAGACATCTGAGGTGCAGCTCAGGTGTGTGCAGAAGTCTCTCGATAGGAGGAACTGAAAGAACTTGAGGCCTTAAGTTGAAAAAACATTAAGACATAAAGCAATCAGTCTTCCAATCATGGAAGGTGATTTCTTAGTTTGCTACCTTTAAAGAACTGCTGTTCTCTCACTGGAGAGTACGTGGCTTATATGTGGGTATGGAAAGGAAGGTAAAAGCCAGAGTAATGTTTGCAGAAAAATTAATATGACCCAGGTACATTTGGTAGGAGAACATGGAGATAAGGAGAAGTTTAACAAAGAATCTAGCCTTCTTTAGCTAGCTGAATTATTGCACAGGTTGAGAAGAGATGGGCTCTCATTTTTATAGGCTTACAGTCTCTTCTTGCAATGTAGAAGCCTCTTTTAAAAATCCTTAAGATATTGTTTTGATAAATGGTTAGATGGCTTCTGAGGATCTAGGGTGACTATCATTTTGTACATGGCCACCATATGTCAACACTAAGTATGCTACATCATGTCCTCAGCAGACATGTTGATCAAAATAAAATGCTCTGTCTTTCCCATCAGTTTTCATACTTATCTATGAAATTTCTGTGCCTTCACACTCTGAGATTCTTAAACATGAGCCGCTAATGATGGAGAAGGTTTAAGCATTGATGAAGATAAATAAAGAAAAGTTCAAAACTTATGGCTCTAATTCTCGTGCTATTGTTAGGTTGTTGACTGTACTTTAAATGATTAGAACACAATTGACTTCAATTTGTTTGTAGAATGAAACCCCAAAGACTTGTTCATCAATTTTTACTTCAGTCAGTGGGAATGCACTCATAGTATCAAACCCGTTTCTTTGCTTGTACTTTAAGGTAAATGTTCTGGACTAATAATCTCCTTTCCCATAACTTACAGAAGAGTTTAATGCTTATAATATTTTGTCTTTTGTCTCTTTGACACACACACACATACACACACACACACACACACATATATATATATATATATATATATATATATATCACCACACACACACACACACACACACACACACACACACACATATGTCCCAGGCTGTCATCGTCGTCAAATATGCTTTGTACCTGAGGCTGATTCTCATGCCTCTACCAGCCATGTCCTGGAATTATTTCCTCTAACTCTGTGCTTGGCCTCAATACTTGTTAATAACTGAGTTAAAGTTAAGCACATTTAATTGTGTAGATTGGATTTGAGTCTCTAACCTCTCTGAAGAAAATTAGAGAAGGGATTAAGAATGAAAATATTAGGAAGCATAATAGACAGTGAAATGTGTGATAGCATAGCAGTGTTTGTCAGACTCTTTTTGATCTCCATCTTCATATGAATAAGAGAAAGGAACTGAAGGAACAATTGTTACATACATTTGAAATGTAAACTTGTAGGACTGTATTTGAAGGTAGCAATGTTATAGAGATGGTGGATTAGTATCAAAAGTGTAAGATCTCAAGGCTCACTTCTACATGAAATAGGGAACCAATGCATTTCCTCTGAGAACTAGAAAATTGAATGAGCTCATTAACAAAACACCCAGTGTTAAACGTACTCTTTTCTTATGAGTATGCTTAAGAAACAAATTTTCTTTAAAAAAAAATCTGTAATCAAATTAGCCTGCTTCTTGGAAACTTTCCCAAAGAATGGATAACACACCAGATATCGGGCAGAATGGCAGGTTCACATTGTCATCATTTGAGACTGTGTATATCTAAGATTTGTAGTTTGGTTGTAGGAGGCAAACTGATTTTTCACTGCTTTTCCATGCTTCCTTTAAGGATATTTTCATCCTTCTCCAAAAGCATAGTCCAAAGCAAATAAAATTTAAAAAGTCCAAGATTTTTCTTGCTCCTCTCCCTCTTCTTCCTCCCCTCCCCCTCCCCCTCCCCCTCCCCCTCCCCCTCCTCCTCCTCCTCCTTCTCCTTCTCCTCCTCCTACCCCTCTACCTCTTCCCCCTCCTCCTCCTTCTTTTCTATTCCCACATTTGTTTCTCAGTGAATGAAATACAAGTTCCTGGTTGTGTGATGTGCCCATCATCAGACAGTCAGATGGCAGGCTGCAGAGTGCAATTCAGAGAAAAGAACACAGACAAATCAATAGCACCTGTAATGGAACTCACCTGACACAAACCAGCACACGAGCATCTAAAAGTCGGGTGCGCTTCCATAATGGAGAGTGATTTCAGTGCCTGAAGAGTCAGAAAAGATAAATGGATTTCTTAAATGATAACAGAAAAAAAAAATAGGAGTAAAGGCTAAAGCAACAAGGCTGAGAGTACGGTGTATAAAACGGCTATTTCTATCTCTTCATTTTTTTCTTTAAATCAACAAACAGGCTGTTTGGCTTTTCTTTCATGTATGGCTTTATTATTAGGAAAATAAAGCATACTAAAATAGTATATTATTAATAAAATATTTGTTGAACATCTAATAAGTAGAAAACACTGACAGATTCTAGGAAAAGTAAGAGTCATATACGACAACACTTATCCTTGTACCATACCCAAGTAAACTATAATATGAATAGTCTTTGAATGATTCTGAGTAGATGAAAAACGGGTCACTATAGAGTGAGAAAAAAATAGATGAATGAATCAGATGTGAATTGGTCCTCATATAACATAAATTCTAGTAAGAGAGCATTCCTATATATGTAATAATATAGATATACAATATATTAAACAATTATAATGATACAATATTATTTGACAGAGAGCTACTAACTTAAAAATTAATACGAGTCTATTTCCTTTTATATTCCAAACTCTGTAACACCACATGTAAAGGCATTCATACATGCAGAACAGACAAGTTTCAAAATAAACAATTATAGGGATAAAGGTCATATTTCTATTTTCTACGTTCACAAGAACTTTCAAATATATGATTTGAATTTGAGCCATTGAAACTTTAAAAGAGAGGATGGGGAGCTGGCTCAGTGGTTAACCACAAATCCTTCTTTTGTCAAGGACCTAAGTTCACTTCCCGGCATTCTCGCCAGGCGGCTCAGGATCCTCTACCACTCCAACTCCAGCAAATCTGAATTCTGGCTTAAGCAAGCACCTGCATTCTATAAGCAGAACTGTAATGAAACACAAACATACACACAATTAAAAAAATAAAATAACTTTAATGTAATGAAGAAATCAGATATTTAAGTATTAGAGTTAATATTTATCACATAATAATATCTATTGTCTTGCAAGAGCTCTGTAGAACATAATATAATTTATAATTTTTGAGACACCTTTAGATTTCACCATTGGAATTTTAAAAGTGATTATCAGTCAAGTATTCTGTGCCCAAACTTTTTTTTATTGATCCTTGGGAGCAAAACCAACCAACCAAATGAACAAGAGCAGAATGCATGCTACCCTTTACCATGGCTAAGCCACTAACCATTAGTCATTAGGTCATGACAATTAAACACTGCTGCATAGGTGTCAGGACTCACTAGTTGCAGGCACAGAGTGGTGAAGTGACCCAGAGCATGCTGAGAGAGGACAGGCTTCACATGTTATAAAATATGGCTACTAGGGAAGTATTATTTAAGAGGGTGGCATTTGAATAAAAATCTTTGTGAAGTGAGAGAGTCAGCTGAGAGCCACCTGAAAAAGTCAGTTCAAAAGTGTAAAGGCCTGAGGCAAGAACTTGCACAGTGAGTCGAAGGATAAAAAGGGAACAAATAACCTTGTTCAAAAGTCAAGGTTACAAGTGTTAAGATTTAGTGCAGTGTAAGCCCTTGTAGAAATCTGACTGTCTCCTTAGATTACAATGAAGTTCTAGGCAGATGGGTCAGTGGCTAACGTGAGTTCTTATCTCTAGAACTCATCCAAATTTGGGCATAGTAATATGTCTGCAATCCCAGGGCTTGTATGACAAAATAGGAGATACAGATAGAATATTCAATTTCCACAAGCCACCTAAATCAGTTATAAAGTGGCAATCATCAAAAAGACGGGGTCTCAAACAAAATGTTAGGAGATGGTGGACATCTGAATGACATGTAGAGATTTTCTTTGATCTTCATATACTTCATAGGCTATGAGCTGCATCTTATTGTAGTAGTTAGACACAAATACACAGATGTCACACACACGCACACACATACACGCACACACACACACACACACACACACACACACACACACACACACGAAGAAGAAGCTATACTCACAGGCAGGGATAGGAGGCATACATAACCAATCAGGTGAAATGGGCTCACACAGGCATGCATGCATGCACGGATGCACACACTCATGCATGCAGGCATGAAGACAGGCACAGGGAAGAGCCTGAGGACAGGAGTAGCAGTCACCATAACAACTGGTAGATTTGACAGAATGAGTTGAATATGAGCTGAATAGATTTCTCTCCCTTTTTATTTACTTTTCAATTAAAAAAAACAGATAAAACGCATTTAGGGAGCTAGTCTCATAGGAAAAGTGATGTTGAATGGGTAGTGGGGCTTTGAATTAATAATGGAAAGTAGTGTAAGTGTGATAGAATCAGAAATTATATGAATACATTTGATCTCAAAATTGAGAACAATTAAATTTTAACTTACTGAGAAAACATGTACTAATATTTTTGTTGTTGTTGCTATGGAAAAATCTAGGTAGATCCTAGAATAGGTACCTTCTTAATCTAGTCTGGAATCAGTGGATGCTGAAGATAGAGAGATTGGTACTTGTCACTGACAAATGTAACATCTCAGGAAGGCTGTCTTCCATACACTAGAAAAAAGAATAATTTGCTGATCCTGGAAACTTGAGAATGGCAGGGCCACTCCATTGGTACCAGGGCCAAAGGAAACTTAAGAGGAGTGTCTTCTGAAGAGGAAGAACTTTCAAGTGTTGTTCTTGAAATGCTGTACCATAAAGATACTTGATCAATTATGTTCATAGCAGCTTTATTCATAATATTCATTAACTGGAAACAGCTGAGATGTCCCTCACCAGAAGAATACATAAAGAAAACGTGGTATATTTACACAATGGAATACTTCTCGGCTATTAAAAACAAGAACATCATGAGATTTCCAGGCAAATGGATGGAAATAGAAAATATCCTGAGTGAGGTAACCCAAATCCAGAAATACACACATGATATGTACTCACTAATAAGTGGATATTAGCCATAAATTACAGGGTAACCATACTATAATCCACCGACCTATAAAAGCTAAGTAACAAGGAGAGCTAAAGAGAGGATGCTTAAGTATCACTCAAAAAAGAAAAATAAAATAAACATCTCAAATAAAGCAATGGAGAACACTGAGTAGCAGGAGGGTGGGAAGGAAACAGGGTGTAGATCAAATGTGGGAAAGAAGAGAAATTGATGGGGTAGCAACCCTGGGAGTGAGGAGACTCCCTGGAGTCTTAAGTGGAACCCCTAGTGGAAACTGCTAGCAGTGGGTGATATAGAGCCTGAAGGCGCCACTTCCTGTAGCCAGGAAGGACTTTCAGTAGCTGGAGGGGAAACCACCCACAAAACCTTCAACCCAAAATGTGTCCTATCTAAAAGAAGTGCAGGGATAAAGATGGAGAGAAGATTAAGAGAATGGCGAGAATGGTGAACCAATGACTGGCCCAAGTTAAGACCCTCCTATGGGAGAGAGAAAACCCCTATTATTAATGGTATTCTGCTATGCTTGCAGACAGAAGCCTAACACAACTGTCTTCTGAGAGTGTTCATCCAACAGCTGACAGACACCAATACAGAGTCCCACAACCAAATTATAGGCAGAGCTCAAGAAGTCTTGCACTGGAAGAGAAATGAAGGAACTGGAGGAGCCAGCAACACAACCACAAGAGCTACAGAGTTGACCAACTTGGGCCCATGAGGGCTCACAGAGACTGGACCACTAGCCAGAATTTGCCTGTGGGGGACCTAGGCCCATTATACATATGTAGCAGTTGTGCAGCTTGCTCTTCATGTGGATTCCCTACCAAATGGGGCATGGGCTATCTCTGACTCTGTTGTGAACCTTTGGGTCCCTTTCCTATACCAGGGTTGCCACATTAACTGTCTTCAGTAGAAGAGGATGTGTTTAGTCTTCAATTGACTTGATGTACCAGGGTGAGTAGGTACCCCAGGGTGCCTCCCCTTCTCTGAGAAGGGGGAGGAGAGATTGGAGGGGGAGGAGTATATGAATGGGACTGGGGTTAGAGGAAAGAGGGGGGCTTTGATTAGGCTATAAAATGAATAAATAAACAAATTAATTGAAGAAAACAAAACCATAGTAAAACATCAAAAAATCTATTTTCAATAAAAGATAGAAAAATAAAAATAGACCCAAATACTTAGGCCTTTTTAGAAATGAAATATAGTTTTCTTTCTGTTGCTGTTTTGGTTTTTCAAGACTGGTTTTCTCTGTATAGCAGTCTTGCCTGTCCTGGAACTTGCTATGTATATCAGGCTGGTCTCAATCTCCACTTGCTTTTGCCTTCCTAGTACTGGTATTAAAGGCATGTGCCACCATTGCTGCGCTGAAATATACTTTCTTATTTCAGGGGCCAATGCAAATCCGGTTCCTTTTGCAAATACTACTTTTGTTGATGTTATACTAAGAGTGTTTCTCCCCTTTCTCTGTTATATATAATTTTCTTGTTTGTTTTTTCTAAGCAGTTAAGATAGAAGATGACTGTGAGGGACAAGCAGAGTTGTCTTTACCACCTCCTAACCATTCTATGGATGCTTAGAAACTTCTTTTAGAAATATGCTTACTGGAGTTGGAGAGATGGCTTGGTGGTTCAAAGCATTTATTGCTCTTGCAGAGAATGGGGATGAGATTCCCAGCCCTGAGATGGGGGACCACATGGATCTGATGTTGCTTTTTGATCTCTGCAGGCAGCAACCCACATGCACTGCAGAAGAATGTGTGCAGGCAAAATAGCCATAAATAAAATAAAATGAATTATTATGTTTGAATATTTTGAAGTTTTTGATTTGCTTTCTAATACATCAAAGGAGAGATATGAATATTTTTAAGATCCTTGGAGAGTTAGCCCTAGGTGTTTATCCATTACTTTACTGGGGAATAACAGTTCAATTATGGAAATCTCTGATCATGAACAGACCTCTTCTTCCTCCCTCTATTTTTATTAATCATTTTATTCATTTACATCTTAAATGATATCCCCCATTCCTCTTTCCCCTCTGCAAACGCTCCACTCCATGCCCCCTCTCCTATGCCTGTATGAGGGTACTCCTGCACCCATTCACCCACTCCCACCTCACAGGTCTAGCATCCCACTACACTAGGACATCAAGTCTCCTCAGAAACAAGGGCCTCCCCTCCCACTGATGTCATATAAGACCATCCTCTTCTACATATGTAGCTGGAGACATGGATCCCTCCATCCCTCTTTGGTTGGTGGTTTCGTCCCTGGGAACTCTGGGTGGTCAGGTTAGTTGATATCGTTCTTCCTACTGGGTTGAAATCTTCTTTAGCTCCTTCTGTCCTTCCACTAGCTCTTCCCTGGGCTCAGTCCAATGGTTGGCTCTGGGAGAGCCTCTTGGGAACAGCCATACTAGACAGGGTCTTGTCAGCAAGTGCTTCTTGGCATCAGCAATAGCTTTGGGATTTGCTGTCAGTAGATGGGATGAACCCCTAGGTGGAGTGGTCTCTGGATGGCCTTTTCTTCAGTCTCTGCTCTTTTTTTGGTTCCTGTGTTTCCTTTAAATAGGGACCATTCTCAGTTAAAATTTTTAAGATGGGTAGGTGGCCCCGTACCTCAAGTAGGGAATCTACTGGAGATGGAAGAGATCTCTTCTTAAAGGATTAATATGGCTGAGAATAATGTTAAAGTAGTGCATGGGGACTCAGAGCAGAAACGTGCACACATGAAGGTGTGAGGAGAAGCAGGAATATCCTGCAGCTGCATCTGGGAGAAATGTTTCAATAGACTAGAAAAGCATAGAAAGCAAATGTGTTTATCCCCAGGCAAAAAGCAGGAACAGTGTTTTTCTGATGTGGTAATCAGAAATCGCTATAATACGTTAAAGGCTGGCATGTGATAAAGGTGAAAAGAAAACCAGCTACCTAAGCGGTCTATAGGAATGGCTTTTCCCCCATAACCTTAATACCAGGGATTACAATTCTTGGACATACTGGGTGAGTCCTACACCAGTGTATCACCCAGCATTTTTATTATGTTTTACTTGGAGGTTCGAGCCTGTGCCACCATTGCAGCATTCAAGGTAGAGCTGTGGTTATGTATATTTGAAGATATATATATATATATATATATATATATATATATATATATATATATATATATTTCACGTGTTTGTCCCTAAATGTTTGTGCACATACATTCCAAGAGCCTATAGAAGTGAGAAGTGGGTATCAGATTTTTTGCAGCAGTAGCTGCCATGTGAGTGCTTGGAATTGAACTTGGGTCTTCTGCAAGAGGAACAAGTATTTTAATCTCAGGGACATATCCCCAGGTCCTGAAAGATTTGTTAAATCAAAAACAAATATACACTTCCAGATGCTAGAAGACTTTTAAAGTTTAGTTTAATTTAATTTGGAAGATATTACATTGTTCCTGGTTGATAAGACTATAATTTGAGCATTAAAAATACACTTTTAAATCAGTTAATATGTTTATCACTTCAACAAATACTTTAGAGTTTATTGGAATAGATGAGAAATATAAGCAGGTGGGACTCAATGTGTTCCTAGAAAGTAGTCAGGTTGTCTTGCTTCCTTGGTTTATCAGTGGGATCCATTTGGCACAGTGGCCATAGCTCAGCGAGAGTTATCAAAATAGCAGAAGGAGCCACTGAGGCTTCCTTTATGTGTAGTATAAGTCTATCAATGAAGTATAAATTCAACAAGGGAGTATTTTCTTTATATGCTATCTGGTTATCAAAAATGAGATTACCCCAGACAGAATTTGATATAACTTGTAACAGAAACAAAACTGTTGTTCCTTTCGGCAATTTTCATGTTATTCCAGGAATTTTTATTTACTGCTCAATGCAGGGCAGTGTCTTCTTACAAAAGTATAGTCCCATGAAGAATATGGTTAGGTACAAACTTATTCTCAATTTGTTTCAGAATAGTGACTTTAAAAGTGAAAAGGAAACCCAGTGAATGAATCACAGATTGACTTAGGAGACATCCGAGAATTGCAGTGATTGTGTTTCTCCTCCAGAAACGTCTGTCCTGATGGCTTGTTTACAGCTGCGGTACATACAGATTTAAGTCATGTGCACACTCCTTGCAGTCTAAGTGGCTTGCTAGTGGATTTCTATTCAGAGAGCATGATTGTGTATTCTAGATGCTACTGATTTGAAGACTATTAGCATATGGAGGTAGTTTCACAAACACACTGTACTCATATTTATAGTCATAGACATAGGGGAACAGAAATAATCCTAATCACAAAGAATTTCTTAGTAAAGAAAAACAATATTGTATGCCCTTGAATCATTGGCATAGAGTAGTCTCAGGAACATTTGATAAAATCAGCATTACTAGTACATGAATGCCAGAGAGAGGGAGTCATTATTCACAGAAGGGAAGGGGTGGGGTTGGGAAAGGAGCAGGTGGACAGTTGCGAGTTCCAGGTGGAACATGTTGAGATTATAAGGAAGAATAGAAACAGCAGCACAGGGCAAGAAACTCAAAATTATTGGGAAATTCACTTGTTCTCTTACAAGGTCAGAAACAGATTGAAAGGAGCAGCCGTAAGTCAGTCTCAGCTTCTTCAACAAAATGCTACAGACAGAGTGATTTAAACAATAGACACCTTCATTTTGCCTCCATCCTGGAGGTCAGAAGTCAGTTGAGGAATCAGTATGGCCAGTCTCTGGTAAGACTATTCTTAGAAGGTTGTAGACAGCTACTATTTGGCTGTAGGATCACGGAGACTTACTTACACTTGTATGGTGTGTGGTGCGGACAGAGTAGTTGAAGTAAAGATAGGGAGACAGATACGAAGGGAGAAAAAGAAAGGGAGAAAACTAATTCTTCATTGTCTCTGCTCAGAACAAAGCAAATTATATCCTGTTAGAACTTCAAATTCAACTTTGCACTGTGCAACCTCAGTTGGGCCCTTGCATAGGCCATATCTTTAAGTGTGTGACAGTGGCTTCCAATATGTGAATTTGTTGGAAGGGGCACAGCTCACTCCATAGAAGTAGCTAAAGCCCAGGAGTGGGAGATTCATGCTATTAGTGTAAAAAAGAGTAGTTTATAGTGCTGGATGGTGAGAGCTAAAGAAAGCTGGTGAGTCTGGGTTTTAAGAATCATCCCGAGGAAATTTCTTTCAGATTGGGAAATCTCAAGGACCTCCAAATAAATATATCCTTTCATTTAACAAAACAAATAAACACTGTTAAAAAATCTCCATCAAAAATGTTTACAAACTATGGGAATATGATGACTGCTACTTCAAGCCATGTTGATACCTGGGGTCCATGCTATAGCCAGAAACCATGTGGAAGCCCAGGATCTGTGCTGCTGCTAAATATAAAAGGCAGGGGGATTTCTCTTGCAGTCGTATTAATGAATGTAGATGCACAGTTGAGACATAAATGATTTTTGTGACAACCTTCCCATTTCCCACCCAAATAGGAAATAGTTTAGATAGGAACCTATTGAAAAGAATCTTAAAAATTGTGCCTGGGGGAGGGGTGAGTGAGGCATGGAGAGATGGCTCAGTGGTTAAGAGCATTGACTGCTCTTCCAAAGGTTCTGAATTCAATTCCCAGCAACTACTTGGTGGCTTATTATCATCTGTAACAAGATCTAATGTTCTCTTTTGATATGTCTGAAGAGAACAACAGTGTATTCATAAGCAAAAGAATAAATAAATCTTTTTAAAAATTTATCACTGGGATGCTGGCTTCTGGCCAGGAGTAAGGTGGGTAGAGTTGGGGAAGGACTTCATTGTTTTTAAACACAGTTTTCTTTAAGGGGATGGCCACTGGAAGTTTAACCATGCTCCAAAGGGTATATGGGCAACACAAAGTGGACTTGGTTTATTTTTATTTTATTTTTCTTCTTCTTTTGTTTTGGACAAAGTCACAAGTGTCAGCTGGATCTGAAAGGACTAGGGTAAATGTGGTCTAGGTGCATAATGTGAAATTTCCAAGGAATCGGTAATATTATGTTAATAAAAAGTTGGGAATAAAGCATAGAGTTACAGCAGTCCAGGAGTTATTTAAGAAAAAAAATTGACTTTCAAAAAGTATAGCAAGATTTCTGACATCACTAGTCTCTATTACTCTTTTACCCATTCTCCAAAGTAGTATGAAGGACACTGACATTCTGAAAAAAGCACCTATAGTTCAGTGTGTATTTACCACTATTGAGGGAAAAATACATTTGGAGTCCTCTACAAAGATCCATCCTATTGAACAGCCGCTATTTACCACAACTAGTATATACCTGAGGGAGATCTAGCCATATTGCTTTTTGTTATTTAACTTGACTTAGATCATGCCGTGAAAAGAGCCCTCTCAATAATGAGTTTACATGAAATAACAACAACACACACACACACATGAACACACACACACACACACACACACAAATTGACCACAACTAAAAATTTGTCTCCCCGACCCTCAACTACAGTTGTGTATATAGAATTGTCTGTAATGCTAATATCATTTGTGCCAAGTAGGATCACCAGAAACTCGTGAAAGAAACCTTGAGCAATGAGTGATCCACAGGACACGAGAACACTTATGCCACATTGCCAGGGCCTGAGCGGCCCAGCCATATAGAGGGCTGGGAAGCAATCTGGACAGGAGCAAAGCAAACCTTAATTTCTAATCTCATGCTGACCTTCCTTGAAACTTTGCAGAAACAAGAACTAAATACAAGGATAGATTTTTGAAATGGTAGAGTTTTGAAAGCAGGCCTCTAACATATAAAAATGGTCCTCTTTAAAGGATGAGTTATTTATTTGTTTAAAACTACTAAGAGGTGCTGAGATATATGTTATTTTGTTTTAGGGCTAATATCCAATTTATACAAAGAACTCAGGATGTTAGACTCCAGAGAACTAAATACATCTATTAAAAATGGGGTACAGAGTTAAACAAAGAGTTCTCAACTGAGGGATATCGAATGGCTGAGAAGCACCTAATGAAATGTTCAACATCCTTCTTTAGTCATCAAGGAAATGCGAACTAAAACAGCACTGAGATTCTACCTCACACCAGTCAGAATGGCTAAGATCAAAAACTCAGGTGACAGCCAGCAGATGCCGATAAGGATGTGGACATAGAGGAACACTCCTCCATTGTTGATTGCAAGCTGGAACAACCATTCTGGAAATCAGTCTGGAGGTTCCTCAGAAAATTGGACATAGCACTACCTGCGGACCCAGCTATACCACTCCTGGGCATATACACAAAAGATGCTCCAACATATAACAAGGATACATTCTCCACTATGTTCATAGCAGTCTCATTTATGAAGAAGCTGGAAAGAACCCAGGTGTCCTTCAACAGAGGAATGGATACAGAAAATGTGGTACATTTACACAATCAAGTACTACTCAGCTATTAAAAAACAATGACTTCATTATATTCTTATGCATATGGATGGAATTAGAAAATATCTAACTCTGTGAGTGAGTGAGGTAACCCAGTCAAAAAGAACATACATGATATACATGATATATATATATATATATATATATATATATACACACTCACTGATAAGTGAATATTAGATCAAAAGCTTAGAATATCCAAGATACAATTCACAGACCACATGAAGCTCAAGAAGAAAGAAGACCAAAGTGTGAATGTTTCAGTCCTTCCTAAACAGGGGAACTAAACACTCAAGAGAAGAAAGACAGAGACAAAGTGTGGAGCAGAGACTGAAGGAAATGCCATCCAGAGACTGCCCCAGCTGGGGAGCCATCCCATACACAGACACCAAACTCAGATACTACAGTGGATGCCAAGAAGTGCATGCTGACAAGAGCCTGATATTGCTGTCTCCTAAGAGGCTCTGCTAGAGCTTGACAAATACAGAGGTGGATACTTGCAGCTAACCTTTGGACTGACCACCAGGTTCCTAATGGAGGAGTTAGAGAAAGGACTGATGGAGCTGAAGGGGTTTGCAACCCATAGGAAGAACAATAGCAACCAACTGGACACCCCAGAACTCCCAGGGACTAATCTACCAAACAAAGAGTGCAGGTGAAAGGACTCATGGCTCTGGCTGCATATACAGCAGAGGATAATTGTGTGGGGCATCAATGGGAGGAGAGGCCCTTGGTCCTATGAAGACTGCTCCAGTGTAGGGGAATGCTGGGGGAGGGAGGCAGGAGTGGATGGGTGAGTGGAGGAGCACCCTCTAGAAGAATAGGGAGGAAGGATGTGATAGAGTGTTTCAGGAGGGGAAACCAGGAAAGGGGATAACATTTGAAATGTAAATAAATGCAATATCTAAAAATAAGCTACTAAGAAATTTCTTTCTAGCCATTTGTTGGTCATTGGGATAATAAAACAGAGACTCAACTAGCTATCCACAATAAAGAATATCCATGGTTTTGTTTTCTAGTTAACCACTAAGCAAAAACACTGACAACTGAAATAGAAAATGTGAGTTCTTAAATTGTCCAGTTGTCTACTTAAAAACAGCAATCTGCGAAAGAACAGAAAAACCTATCTTCTAAGTTTGAAAAGCTGATGGAGAGACTTCTCCTGAGGAAGCTCAAATGATGTGCTCACAAGTTGAAAACCATATTAGCTGTTAAAAATACACTCGTGAAACTAAAGAAAGTTTTGTTTAATAAACTCATCGGAAGTATAGAGATAATGTGTGTAAGAGTTACTTATCTTGTTGTTGTGACTAAATACCCAACAGGGACAGTTTAAGCAGGAAAAGGGTTATTTTGCTCACAGTTCAAGGGTGTAATCAGTATGATGGTGAGATCCTGGCAGCTGGTACCTGAGGCATTTAGTCACATTGTATCTGCATCAATGAAGTCTGCTGTTGCTTTTTCTTCTTCTTTTTGATAATGAAGGCATATATGGTGCTGCCTGCATGTAGGGTGTATGTCCTTATGCTCTTAATATAATTTAGGAAACCCATCACAGACAAGCCCACAAGTTTGTGTCTGTGATGTTGCTAAATCCTGTCAAGTTAAGAATGACATAGAAGGGGATCTCATTAGATATATCTTTATTTCTATTTTGCATCTATAAGTGTTTTGCTTGCATTTATGCCCATGCTCTACACACATGACTAAAGCCTGTGATGGTCTGAAGAGGGTATCGGATACCTAAAACTGGAATCACAGTTGGCTGCCATGGGGTTCTTGATCCCCACAAGAGAAACAAGTACTTGTAACTCCGAAGACATCTCTTCAGCCCCTAAATACAACTTTTAAAAGACAGTAAGTAAGGAGTTTGGAATTGAAAGTGCAATAGCTAAGATGAAAATATTAATAAAGTATTTCAATAGATTTGAACTGGCACAGGAAATAACAAACATATTAAAATGCAGGTGAGTTGAGTGTTCTTCACTCTGAGAAGAACAGAAAGGGAAATGTGAACTAATGGAGTCTCAGAAGCCTGTCAAGTGAAGCAGCTTCAGCGATCCTAAAATACATGTATTGGAAGTCTCAAAGGAGAGCAAACACAGACACACATAGATAATATTTTAAGATAAGATCCACTTGTCAGATTTGATAAAAAATCTTAATCTATATATCCAAAACACCAGTGATCTCTGTCTGAGTACAGCACAGCCATAGCATCAAAAGCACGCGCGCGCGCACGTACACACACACACACACACACACACACACACACACACACACACACCATGGAGATCAGAAGGGGCGTGGCTTATGGGAATCTAATCATGGTTGTCTGGAAGAATAGCCAATGCTCTTAACTGCTTATCCATCTCTCCAGCCCAGAAAGAAAATTTTCAATACAACTTGGTAATGCACCACCTTGACAATATTTCTTCAGATCCAGGGACTCTCTGTAAACTGAACGACCTATGTAACCAAAAAAACAGTGGATTGTAGAGGTAGGTTCAAAGTCCTGAGGAAAAATAGATTGTTAGCAAGTAATTATATGTACAGCCAAATTAGTGCATTGAAATTTGAGGAAAATTAAGAAATTCCAAGATTAACAATAGCATCTGTGTGAATAAAAATTGTAGCTAATAGAGACTAACATAAAAGGGCATTGGACAGAGAATACGTTCACATGAATAAACAAAGGAACATATAAAAACGTAATTCTGCAAGTCAAAAATAGTGTAAGGACATTTTCATTTGTGATTCTTTCCTCACTTAAATGAAGCTATAGCGTTATAAAACACAAACACCTACCATGAAACAAACATTTATTTAAATCTAATCTGCATGTTAAACAAACAAAGAAGAAGAAAAGGAACAAATTGAATATTAGGGTAGAAATGAATGGAGTGGTGAGTAGAAAAGAAACAATAAAACTTTTAAAACCAAAGTTTAGTTCTTTGAAAATATCAAAAAAAATTAACGAAGTATAAAGACAGATGAAGAAGAAAGTGAAGACCTAAATTATTAAACACAGGCCATGAAGGTGGAGCGTACACTACAAACTTCGTGAAATATAGAATATCACATGTATGCAATTGCAGCTCATATGTTTGGTTACTGCACCAACCTACTACAAAGCTAAGAGAAAGGAAGTCATTTCCACTGTTATTTTTCTTTCAAAAGACTGAAATGAGCTCATTCCATTCAGACCTGGATGTGTCCATTCCCTAAACTGTGAAGTTGGGGCAGGGAATGTCCCTGCTCCCCTTCTAGATTGCTCCATCTTTTGCTTTCATGTTTCCCTCATCTCCATACCCGGAAGTAGCTGGTGGTGTCAACTCTAAGCTCAGGATCACTCTGCCGACTCTTCTTAGTGTAGGAGCTCTTCTGGACTCACCCAAATACTCCAGGCTTGACACGTAATTTAAACTCAGATAATCAGCTTTCCTAATTAAGTTCTCAAGTCAGTCACTCTATCCTGTCTCCTTTTCTCCTCAACAGTTGAAGACCTAAAGGTTACATCCAATCCAGCTTCATCACCCAGGCGACTGTCCTTATTTTAAGGTCAAGCAATTAGCAACTTTAATTCCATCTGTCATCATTATCCCTCTTTGCCAAGATACTCACAGGTTCTGTAGATTGTGATTTGATATTTTAGAGGCCCATGATTCTGCCTGCCAAAAAAACTATGAATAATGTATGCTAACAAATTAGATAACTTAAATGAAGCAGACAGATCCCTAGAAAGATGAACACTGGAAATTATCTGAAAAGGAAGCAGAAAAATCTGAACAGATGTATAAGTTAAAGAGAGTTCATTTACATGAACAGGATTATTTTAAACTGTCTACAATTATCTCGAGCATATAGTGCATCAATGGTAGATTTCACCAAACTTTCAAGTACGATTATTAAGATCCCTTTGCTATTCTGACCATACACTCCACCAAAACAAAACAAAACAAAAATCAGTAAAATAAAATTGGAAATACTCTGCGAATCATTCTATTGGCATACTGTTATTTTGTTGCCTCAAAACCATAATTTTACTAGGAAAACAAAAGGCTAATGTCATTTACAGATAAGAATAAAAAGAGGCAAAAAGAAAACACCAGGAAACAGCACAGTACAGCAAATAAATAGAGCACCTCATGATCAGGTTGGATCCATTAGAACTCAACTTTATTCACCATCTAAAAATCAATGACTATTAAAGGGAAAAAATAATTCCACATGTTCATTTCAACAGATTCAGAGAAGCAATTGAAGAAATTATAAAACAGACAAAATCCAGAAATAGAAATGAACTTTCTTGAACCTCGAGAGATAGCACACTTGCAGAGGACCCTCATTGGGCCACTCAACAACCACTTTCAAATCCAATGCGGTAGCACTGATGCTCTCCAAGTCTCCTTGGCCACTCCTTGGCTCAACTTCCATTGAGCATCCTGCATAGACTTGAAAAGAAGAATAAAATGACAGACAGAAAACATGTAGGAGTGAGCGAATTTGTTAATTTTATTTTAGGTGAAAATTTTCAGGTTTCTTTTAATACAGAAACATGTTTCTGATTATGATTAATAACTAATATTATCAAATTAAGCCTCTTTATATGTCCAGTTTAAGTACTTGATTGCCTTTCTACCTCCAAGCCAGGGAGGATTCCCAGTAGAGGGGTAAAATAACCCACCCGCAATACAGTTCTTAAATATCATGATTTCATCAGTTGACATACACTTTGGGGAAGAAAGCTTTGTCGATAGAGAGCCACTGTGGTTAGTAATACATTATAAACATGGCATTTCACTGTTTTTGTTGGCTTGGATATGTGCAGCCCTTTAATATGTGGTTTTCACTTTTGTTGATGGTTCATACGAAATGATAAACACAGTCCTTTTTGTAAAACTGCCATGTGTCTTGCACCTCTCACATGATTCTCTTGCTCTGATCTTGACTAAGCTATGAAAACATCTTACATTTTTCAGCCAAATATTGAATGGCTTTGACCACAAATTAAAGATTTCCCCTTTAAATAAAAGTCAATGTTTATATTCATACGGAATGCACTTCAAACTACTTCATAGAGTTTATTTTGGAGACAAATATATTTTGAGGTTATATATTCAACATCGTTTTTACTGACATCACCCTTTCTATTTTGTTCTGTTATTTGCACAGTCACAAAGAACAGCATTGGCTGGGAATTAGTTCATTGCTGTGGAATTTATTTGTCAAAGAATTTGGCAGATTTTTATAGAGTAATGTGAGACAAAGATATCTCATTGAATGTGATGTTACACAGCTGACTTATTCAAGTAATTGATCAGCTAAGAACACTAAAATCACAAGTCATCACGGATAAAATATAGACAGTTATTTTACACTTACTTGTTTATATCCATTACTTTCTGTTTGCAAAATAGATTAAAAGCAAGAAGGTCATGTTTAATTTTAAATAACCCTAATTTGAATTTGTAGTATTTCTTGTAACCAAGAATAGATTTAAGTATCAACTCTTCCGTGACATTTTTATTTTTTTATATAAGCTACATCCCATTAAACTGTCTTATTTGTATTCTCCCTTGTGTATCTTCTAGAGACACATGTGTGTTTGTGTGTGTGTGTGTGTGTGTATGTGTGTGTGTGCGCACGCGTGTGTGTATAACTTCTTTCCACCAATGAGTTGGCCTGTGAGGGAGGGCAGTCCTTATAGCTTTGAACTTAAAAGGAAATTAGCATGTTAATTTGAAATTCAGGGTCTGCTCAGAAACCGTGGGTGACCAATGCTTTATATAATAAAATCCCAACAAGATCAATAATAACAAAGCAAACACAAAGAGTAAACAGCATAGCTCTGTTTGTTGTATGAGAAACTGTCTTACTGGGAAGAGGACTTAGACCAATCACATAGCTGTGATTGATGTGTATATTGTACTCATTCATTCAAAGATAAATTTAAAGTGACACTGATTACTTTGCATGTATCTTTCTGACAATTAGAAAACATATGTTATTTAGGAAGTGTATATTTTCTTATTATTGTCAACGCATGAGTATTCAGTCGAAGTATCCAAGTTGTGTGTTTTATATCAACAAGTTAATGAAGGGTAGTTCAGTCTGCTAATGGGTTTGTAAAAAATCAAGACTGTAAATATAATTAGATGTCTGATAACTCATATTCTGATGAGAGTAACACCAGTGTTTATTCTTCAACATATTACCTTCTTTATTTTAAATGGGTGTATTTTTCTATCTGTAATGCCCTTAGGTATGTTCAGTACTGTAATTTTATGCAAGCCAATATATTCTTCAAAATATTCTTCAGGCCATAACATGTAGTTTGACTAAATATTTCAAGATAAATGAATGTATATTGAATTCATTTAGAATAATGAAATTAACCATGTTTGCTTACAACCGAGTTCTACTTTTAATCTTTGTATATTAGTAAACAACATACTTTAGGATTTTTGAGTAGATAGTCATCTGATATTCTTGCCTTTTCTGAGAAATCTAAGTGGATCAGGTCATTGCACTATTAACTTTTTGAATGACATTTTATTTAATCTCCTAGACAATATCTTTCAAAGACCTCTGTCTTGATGACTTGTAAATTCCTGTGGTATCTGGTGGGTAGATTACATGTTACATATTCTGGGCTATACATAAGCAAATGCAAGATATTTTTGAAGCATTTGAGAAAATTCATTTGGAGTGGCAAAGCCAAGGGTCATTAACTTATTAACCATGAGTAAAACTGGGAAATTGATGGTGTCCCCTAGCAGAAATTGCCTTAAATTCTGCACTTGGGATCATGCCATTTTCATTGTCTCTGAGAAAGGAGACTAGTAACAATATGATCAGCTGTCTGTTTATACTAGAGATGGTGTTTTATTCCAGTTTATCACCTTGAATCAATAATGGTAAGTGATCTAGGAGGTAATGAATTTGTCCTCTTTATCAGTTATTTATTAAATGGTTATTAATATTTTAACTTCAGTTAGTATTTTACATAATTACTGTATGGAAGCCTGTGTTTTAAAAACATTTATATGCATTGTTCTTTATTACCTAGATTAATAAGTTCAAAAATCTCCTTTTGATATGAAATATACAACACCTCATCTTTGAGGTACCATTTTCTAATGCCAACAATTTAGATGAAAACTTAAAAAGTAAGAATGAGGTATTGTTTTTATTGTAAAACAGATACTTTACATCAGAAAATAATTTAACTTCAATAGATTTTATCAAAGTAACTTGAGGATAGACAGATCTTTTTAAAATATTTTTATAAATATGAATTACTGCATGTTCAAGTATGAAATTGGTTCTTTGGACACATTTATTTGAGTGCTTGGTTCCCAACTGGTCTTGGTGTTTGTGTTGTGTTGGTATTTGTGGAATCTTGTCACGAGGGACATGATTGGTTTGAAGCATGGTAGACAGGAGGCATGGTTACTGGAGGTACATCAATGGGGGTAGACTTTAAAGGTCATAGCTCAATCCAGCTCAGTTACAGCTTTCTACTTCACTTATACTGAATCAGTTTCCCTAGCAAGAACCTCCTATAGCCATGGACTGAGTTCAGCCCATCTGTGTTGAGACAAAAAAAAAATCATTCTTCCTTTAAGCTGCTACTGTCAGATGCTTGTCACAGCAGTAAAAGAAAAACAAAACCAAAACGAACCACACTAATGTACAAAATATTATATTTTCTATCAAAGAATAATGTTAAATGCTACAAGGTTCACAGTAGAGTGTGATCAGAAGGCAATGACAATTTTGACAGAACTTACCACAAATGATGAACATCACCACAATAAAGGAAAGCAAAAAGGGTATCAACTGGACCAGCATGAGCCTTGCCTCCCACTGTTTAGCAAACAACTAATTAGCTATGATTTCAAGGGATTTAACAGAGCAGAAAGTAGTCAGAAAAAAAAAGCATGAGTTTAGCATCTGTTGAAAACAGAAGACATTGTGAATGAATATCTATTTTATGATCTTGTAATCAGAAACAACTTTTCAACAAACAAATCTTTTGGGTCACATAAAGCAATATTTTCTCACAACTGTTTATTTTGATTGTACAGACACAGAACTGCAGAACACAACTGATGCCTTGAAACTATATGATCTATTCTGATAACCCAACATGGGATATTAGGGGAAAATGCTGCTTCCTCCTCCTCCTCCTCCTCCTCCTCCTCCTCCTCTTCCTCCTCCTCTTCCTCCTCTTCTTCTTCCTCCTCCTTCTCCTCCTCTTCCTCCTCCTCATCTTCTTCTTCTTCCTCCTCCTCCTCTTCCTCCTCCTCCTCTTCTTCCTCCTCCTCCTCTTCCTCCTCCTCCTCTTCTTCTTCCCCTTCCCCTTCCCCTTCCCCTTTCTCCTCCTCCTCCTCCTACTCCTACTCCTTCTTCTCTTTTTGTAATTTTTCTTTCTGTCTTCTCAATTGAAGAAATGAAATGATAATGAATGTGGCTTCTAGTTGTAACATATGTGGTAAAACAGATTAGTAGGGACAACTTTTTATTTTTTAAGAAGAAAAATAAGCTTATTGTGATTCTCCCTCTTTGGGACAGATAGAGTCAGGATAGCAAGAAGATAAGTAACCTAAGCCACTAGACAACACCCATAGGATGACTACAAGGAAGTAGTGTCTAGCTTTACAAAAACTATAAGGATGCTGTATTCAGGGAACCCAAACACCATGAGATAACTCAGAGTAGATATTTATCTCCATTTTCACAGAAACTAAGTAGGTTTCAGAAATATACTTCAACTGTTGAAGGAAGCTTCCAAAACAAATAAATGGTGCTTCTGAAACCTTACTCCATGTGGGAGGTGGATGTAAAAGACAGAAACGATGAAGATATTGATAAAGAGGAGGCAAGAAGCAAGGATGTAGGTGTACTTGATAAGAAAAAATTCAGAAACAGTAAGAATTTAAGTATCAGTTCAACAGGAGTGGATTTAGAATCAAAACAAGGCATATCCCTAATGTGTTTGTTGAAGAGGATTGTGACTTCCTGGCACTAGCAAGGTCTACAGTCTACCTCCAGAAAGATTTTATTTCACAGGATGTTTTGGTTTTGTGCTTCAGCTTTTTTTTTCTGGCTCTTAACTTGAATTACTGTCTCCATTTACAGAGTAGGATTTGTACTACAATGTTCTTTTGTTGCCTCTTTTGAAAAGTCTAAAAATGACTAAGGTTGATTCCTTCTTCCTCTGTGGCTCCAGATTTCAATAGAGCTGTTGAGTGGCATGGATCTTCAGTCAAGACAACTTCACTAGCTCACTCTGCCTGGCTTCAATCTACAAGCACACACACACACACACACACACACACACACACACACACACACACCCCACCACCACCACCACCACCACCACCACCATGACCCACCTCACGCCCCCCACCACACACAATACAAATATTTTTTGTTTGGATTCTATATCTATTCTCTTTGAACTCATGTTGAAATGTTCATGATTTCTGATCTGTGTCTTATAGATATATATCATACACTATGTAATTTATGTAGCTATATCTACATATTTATGTAGATAGATATTATAGATATAAATAGATGTTTATAAAATATATGAAAAAATATATATACAATGCTTGATGTAGCATTGGAAATATTTTAATCTAAATTAAACAATAAATACACAGCTCACAACCCTTTATCCCAGCACTGTAAAGGGAGTAGTAGGTGGAGTTCTGTAGATTCAAGGCCATCCTCATGGACAAAGTGGTTTTCAGGTCATGTGGAGATGCAGCGTGAGCCTCTGTATCTAAAGAAGGAAAGCCATAGTCTTTTCTGCGATGCAAGATAAAAGCTATTCTGTACATTTCACTATTCACGCAGTGTTTGTTAGACTGATTATAGATGTTGAAGAGAAACAGAGAATAAGTCATGAGATTATATATTTAGATAGCAAAAACTAGCCAAATAATCAATTACAGCATATAGAATGCTATTGATAAATGTCATGAGGAATATATCAGTGATTTTCTGTTTTAGGTAATATCATCAAAAAGAGTCATATCAAGAAGGTGACATTTAAAGGAAATGACTGGACATACCTGTGCCACATGGAGAGGAAATTGTTCTGGCATGAATGAAAACTGTGTTTTATATCTTATAGACTAGCTACTGTGATATAGAAGCCTTAAGTCAGTTGTAGGGAAATGGAATCAGTCTGTATGTGCATTAATAAAAAAAGATCCAGTTCTGAAATGTCACACAAATTCTTCTTAATGACCCAACCTTCACACTGAGTATGACTACATGATCATGGATGAGAACTATCAAGAAAATAAATTCATGTAAAACCTACACTAAGAAACTAGTAAAATTTACCTTGTGTGAACAAATATCCTTCATATCTCTCAGCTTAGTAAATAACCACTTGCTTTTAAATTTATGTGTATATTTCAGAAACATTGGTCATAAGAAAGCATTCTGGTAGAATAAACATTAGAACTCTCATGTACTAATATGAGATATTTGTTGAGAATAAATATTTCTTTTGATAACTGAGTGATATTCTAAGTATTACTTCATTTTAACCCTTTTTCATATGCTGAATTATAATAGAAAAAAGACCTTTAAGCATTTCTCTTATTTAGTTTTCTTGAAAAAGAGCTTCTCGGTAGAGGACAATAAAGAGTAGAAGGAGAAATATTTCTCTTTTGAATTCTGGAACAGTTAGGATTTACACCAAGGATAAATACTCTGGTTCCTGGCTTTTTTCAACTGCTATATACAGTGTGACTCTGACCCTTTTTTGAAACAGACATACTTCATTTAATATGGCATATATAGTATTTTATAGAGATACAAAGTTTTAAAATATAAACAGACAGAGATAGGGAGAAAAGAGAGAGAGAAAGAGTGAGAGAGAAAGAGAGAGGCTAAGAGAGAAAAAGAGAGAGTAAAATCTGTTATTTGTATAAAAGGGTAACTGTTTTGCAATTAGAATAAGTGAAGTTTGAATGTGTAAGAGAGGAAAGAAAACACACACACACACATACACACACTCACACACACATGTATTACATCATGATGAGATAAAACCTAAGATGGGAGTAGTAAAATCAATATGTTATTGTGTGACTTTCCTTGAAAAGATATAGAGAAACCTATATTCAATACAGATAGGGAGCTGCTGAAAAACCAAATACTAATATCTACCTCAGAAAATTAGTGAGTTTATAGAGCTATTAACACAAATATAGTTGAGGGCTTACATACTGGAATATGGATGCTCAAAGAACTGACGACTTAATATAAGTTGCATCCCTAGGTCATTGATGTGTGACTCTATTCTTGCAAGGTATGAACAAATGCCTATTCACCCCAGTTAGGGATTTGATGACAGATCAAATAGGGATATCACCAAAGTCTTGTGTTTATTGACAAGAATATGTATGAGAGGTTCCTTACAGGAAATAAATTATGTGCAGACAGCTGTATTACCAAAGCCCAATGCAGAATGGGTGACACATCCCAAATGCTAAAAATATTAATTGCACCTGATAACCTGCAGGCAGGTCAGCCGACTGCAGCAGATCCTTGTCACATAGCTTATTTGGTCTACGCCTCTTCCCAGCAGCTTGGCTGCTCTCTGCTCTTAGGCATTTCAGTGGGCTTCTTCCATCAAGCTATTTAGTTGGTCTCTTTTAGACAGTTCATTTTGCCTGAGTATGCCTCTTAGCATTTCTTATGCTTATATATGCTTGAGGAAGAGGTGTGTGTGTGTGTGTGTGTGTGTGTGTGTGTGTGTGTGTGTGTGTGTGTGTGTCTTGGTTTCAGGTACTTCCTGAAGTCTATGAGTTCTTTATTTCTTGCCCTTAAAGAGCTTTCCTGCCTGGTGAAATCCTTTATCTCACCTTAGGATATTTTCTGTTACCCAGATTTCTTGGTGGGATGGAATACTTCTCTTCTTATAACACACTGTTGTTTTAATTCCATTCTAACATCCCATGTCCTAATAATGCATTTTCCTCCAAGATTGTAGATTTTAGTCTTAGAAGAAAGTACTATAAAATATTCACCTTATAAGACTGGCAGGCAAGTCTAACATATCTCAGCAAAATTACTGTTTATCTAAAGTTGGGTAGGGTGCTGTGAATTTTCTTTGGTCTCTGAAACTTATTTATGCTTGAGAGTTATTTCCTGAAATTTGTAACTGTCATGCTTTTGTAAGTCATATGGAGCCTGCTTAATGATCCAATATTTCAATTTTGGAAGAAATTGCTTTACTACAGAAGTAATAGGAAGATCATGTGTGTCTGTCAGTGAGAGTTAGAGATGCTTTAACTGTGGGAAACACTTCTGTTAAGGATTTTCTGGTGAGATGTTGCTTTTTTGGCTCTTTCTGTTAAAATTATACTTCAGTGGAAAGATGATATATGAGAACACTCACTCAGGTTTAATTCTGAAGTACTTGATCTACGATTAAGTGTGACAGAATTATGTGTGGTGTACCATTTTCTGCTAGAAGAAGGAAGTTAATGTCATTGGGTGTTCACATGATACTCATGCAATAATTTGCAGACCACGTTTTATTAACTATAAGAAAAAACGCAAATGTGACAGTATGCCTACTAAAGTTTAAGAAGATAATTTGATGCAGGGCAACTTCTTGGTAACTTGATTTAATCCCTAAGACTACACACAGTATATGTTTTTATTTAGTTGTCCCATCTGAGAATCTATTTTACTGAAGTATCATTTTCACAAAGGATTGATATTTAATTGATCTGCTTAATTACAAAATCTATGATAATTTATAAATTATAACATAAATGGAACATATTAGATAATAAAATAAATATTTAATTAAAAATGGATTATAATTACAAAATAAAGCAGAAAGAATCTGAATTGATACTTTCTTAAACATCGGTTGTGATAACACTGTTTTTCATTTAGCAAACTTTTATTAGGTTAGAAAATATTTGAGGATATAAAACTATTTATCTGCACTGATCATACTTATTATTCATTATGCTGTTCTTGAGAAGTCTGGTACCTAAAAGTTTACTAGTATAAGCTCATCCAATTGTTTTAATCTTTGAAGAAAATGTTGAAACAGTACTCTTTTTTCTTTTGAGATTTAGCAACCCTGGAATTATCGTGGAATCTGAAGTAGTGAAGGGAGTTTAGACCATATTTTTTGGCTTAAGATCAATGGATCAGTTCCAGTTGTAAACAAAGGTTGGTTTAGTCAAATTAGCCATCTGTCTCTGAGGAATTTAAACAGTAACATGACACATTTTACTACTGTCACCAGCTTTTGCCTATTTTTAAATTTCCCTGAAAGAGAGGAGTTACAGAGGATAATAGCAGCCCCCAGGATTTCTCTTCAGATTAATTCTTCAATATCACAGTAGCATTGATTCTCCTGGGTCAACAGCTGGTATAATGTGTGACAGTTGCACATTTAAAGAAACTCCTTTTTGTAGATTTCACAGTTCTTAAATTCTTCTACAGTTATATGACCTCTATTCCACTTCTTGCTTTTCTTCATGGAGTCTCCAATTAAAATTGTTATTCTTTGTGGGGTGGACTTACCTACTTGAATTACCTGCTTAGAGTTAGTGCTACATTTTACAACTGAAAGGGTGCCCAAAAGATGTATATTTCTGCTACATGGCTACCTTGTAGACGAGGTTATATATTCCTGGGAATTTAGAAAGATTTTAGGTAAGAGTATAAACTCTTCATAGTAAGCTGTCAATTTAAAGAAAGCTAGCTGTTTACTTCTTATAAAGAGGTTCTTAGTAACTCTGCATTGTCCTGTTACAACATACTCACTTTATAAAATTCTCAATGATTTATTAAAATAATATTAATATGTTCTGGTTCTTTTATTTTTAACATTCCAAGTCGTTGGAATTTTGACTATGTAAATAAGTACTGAGTGGAGTGGAGTGAGCTCACATTCAGTGACAAAATGTTTGGAATTCCCATTGCTTCCAGCAATGTAAATCTCACAGGGTACTCCTCCTTCATAAGGGGCAGGAAGCAGAGCAAGTCATTGGCTTTCATTGTGTTGTATCGATATTTATATTATGTTTGTGTATGTAATACCAAGGGAGGCAGATGTGGTCCATAAATACAAATCTATCTGCTAAAGAAGCAACATACATCAATTGTGTACTTAATAATGCATTTTCATATTTCATTTGGCAATTTCTATTTGCCTGCATCCTTGTGTATTAAATTATTGGAATCAATTGGTTATCTTGTCCTTCATCATCACTTGTTGAATTCACTGAACTTGAGATAGAAAACATTTTGTTTTTCATTTTTTATTGGATATTTTCTTTATTTACATTTCAAATATTACCCCTTTCCTAGTTTCCCTCCACAAATCCCCATCCTCCTGCTTCTGTGTGGGTGCTCACTCACTCACTCACACTCACTCACTCACACTTACTCACACTCACTCACACTCACACTCACTCACACTCACTCACACTCACTCATACTCACTCTCTCACTCACTCACTCACTCACACTTACATTCACTCACTCACACTTACTCACACTCAACACTTACTCACTCACACTCACTCACTCACACTCACACTCACTCACACTCACTCTCACTCACTCACTCACTCACTCACTCACTCACTCACTCACTCACTCACTCACTCCTACCTCCCTGCCTTGGCACTCCTCTACACTAGGGCATTGAGCCTTCACAGGATCAAGGGCCTTTCCTCCCACTGATGCTAGATAAGGCCATCCTCTGCTACAAATGCAGCTGAAGCCATGAATCCCTCCATGTATACTCTTTGGTTGATGGTTTAGTCCCTGGGAGTTCTGGGGTATCTGGTTGGTTGATATCATTGTTCTTCCTATGGGGTTGCAAACCTCTTCAGCTCCTTCAGTGCTTTATCTAACTACTCCATTGGGTTCCCATGTTCAGTCCAATGGTTGGGTGCTAGCATGCACCTCTGAATTTGTCAGGCTTTTGCAGATCCTCTCAGTAAACAGCTATATCTGGCTTCTATATCAGCATTTCTTGGCATAAGCAATAGTGTCTGGTAGTGTCTGGTTTTGGTGTCTGTATATGAGATGGATCCACAGGTAGGGTAGTCTCTAAAAGACCTTTCCTTTAGTTACAACTCTGAAATTTGTCCCCATATTTCCTTTATACAGGAGCAATTCTGGGTTAAAAATTTGGAGATGAGTGGGTGACCCCATCCCATTACTGGGGGCCTTGCCTAACTTTTGCATATGGTGTCTACAGGTTCTTCTCTCCCTTTGTTGGGGCCCTTGGGTCCTGGGAGCCTCTTATTTTCCTGGCATTTGGGACTTTCTGGTGGCTATCCCCAGTTCCCCACCCCTCATTGCTACATACCTCTGTTCAAATTCCTGACCATCTCCATATCATCCCATACCTGATTCTGCCCCCCTTTCCCCTTCCCCTTTCTTCCTCCCCAGGCCCTCCCACATTCTACCTCCTGTGAGTGTTTTGTTCCCCCTTCTAAGAAAGACTGAAGCTTCCACACTTTGGGCTCCTTCTTCTTGAGCTTCATATGGTGTGTGAATTGTATAGTCGGTATTTTGAGCTTTTTTGCTAAGAGCCACTTCTCAGTGAGTGTATACTGTGTGTGTTCTTTTGTAACTGGGTTGCCTTGCTCAGGATCATATTTTCTGGATTCATCCATTTACGTAAGAGTTGTTTTTACTAGCTGAGTAGTACTCCATTTTGTAAATGTACCACATTTTCTGCATCCATTCCTCTGTTGAAAGACATCTGGGTTCTTTTCAGCTTCTGGCTATTATAAATAAGGCTGCTATGAGCATAGTGGAGCATGTATTCTTGTTATATGTTGGAGCATTTTTGGGGTATATGCCCAGGAGTGGAAAAAACACTTTCTTAACCTTCAGAGAGCCACATTATTTACATGGTTCATTGGAATAGTCAGAGATGTTGACACAAACAAAACTTTCACTGTGTGGCTGGCCATGGACCCTGTGTTTGCCACTGGTACTACCTGGCAAGCTTGTTATTCTAAGAAGAATGGGAGCTTTGAAGAACCTATATAGAAGACTAGCCAAAAGCACCGTAATCGAGACAATTCTCAGCTAAACTGAGTGATACTTGGATGTGTTTTTAAACATTAGGTTTGGTTGTGGTTGTTTATGCATCATTTCTGTGGCTGAAAACTTATCCAATTTAGTGACCTTATCATGAAGTTCATTCATTTTGTAACTATTATTCAGGAATATAATGATGAAATTTTTCACTCTCTTTACCCTTCTTGCTCTTGTCCCCCTTTCTCTGCCTATAAATTACATGTGTGAGATGGCACTGAACCTAGGACATGTTCTATGAGTTTGACTCAGTCTGTTGCTATATTAGAGACCTTTACTCCCCACAAGTCGAAAGCACTTTTTATACTTTCTTTTGGCACAAGGCTAGTAAGCTTTGCCTAATGATTTAGAGGAAGCAGCAAAACCATCGCAGTGACTACACATCCTCTCCATTCACTTTTAGAAAAGCAGCGCTTTCCACTGACTGCCAATGTAGGACATGACATTACTTCCATGCCATTTAAGCTTTGTATTTTACTTAATGTTCCAAAATTAGGAGTTAACCTCAATAAACTAAGTAGTTGACTTACATTTGAATGCTCAAGGGAGAAAAATGAAATGGCTCTTTGAAGAACAAAGAATATATTCCAAGAAAATGTTTCTGAACAGTTACAGCAGAACCAAACGGCATGCAGGTTTAGGTAGAGCAGGATGATTTCTGATTGTACTTGAAAGTTTTCAGGAACATGTATATTTCTGAGCATCATGTGCATAAAACCATGTAAGTGACATGAATCAAATTTACTAAATTGATTTTTATTTTATTTTTCTAGACATGAATTCCGATATGAGACTGCTTGTATGTCAAATACTTGGTAATTCTAATGATGCCAAATAAACTTCAGAAATTAACATAAACTCATTAAAATGACTAATTTTGACTCTCAGTCTATGTTGTCTAGCATTTGACTATACCTTTCTAGGATTGAAACAGCATAAGATGTCTGATTTTCCTTTGGCTTCACAAATCGATCAATAAGACATTGATTGATTTCTTTCCATATAAATTTGAAGTTCCTGGGGTGTGCTTTCATACCTGTTTCAGTATAGCCCTCAGAGGCTTCCTCACAGTCTTTCTGCTATTGTTCTGCCAGTATTATATCAGATGCTCCGAGGCCTGTGTCAGCGAGCCAGTGTCTTTCCTAAGGCAGCCATGCTCTCGGTTGATGGTGAAGCAGCCAGATCTAAAGCCAAACCATTTCATTGTTGCTTGTTCATTTATTGAACTTTCTAGCTGTCCACTCACACCGCCATTATGGAATATGTGGATCTATGAAAACAAAACTCTATGTCAATCTGGGTGACAGCTATGATCACCCTTTTACATAACTCTCTTTTCCAACAGTAGCTCACTCTTCCTTTTCTCCTCACTTCTCACCTGTCCAGGACTTATAGACCCAGTTTTACTATGCTCAGAAAGGTTGACAGTGCTTAAACTACAATCTTCGGTAAACATCAAGAAACTCTTCACTCTTTGGATTAGTTGGACTCAGCTGTGTTTACCATGACAAAAGAAGCTGAAATTTTACTTTTTTTTTGTCCTAGATTTCGAATAGCCAACCCAACAATAACTAACGCTACAAATAGGCACTGGGAACCAACTTTACATCCCTTTCCTTCCTGAACTCTGGAGCTAATATACGTAAATGTCTGTGTCTACTAGTGGTACAGGCTAATTATGTCAGCCTCGTAGGAGGCTGAGGTAAGAAGACCGCAGTGGAACAAGGACTCTTCTGGGCTACAGGTCAAGCTTAATGTCAGAGGCCCTTTCTCAAACCAAAATGCAAATTAAAAATGGATTAGGTTAAGTGCTAAAGTACTTACTTATCATGTGTGAGGCCTAGCTTCAATACCTAGTATTACTAATTAAAATTCCAACACAGTCATGATAACAGAGGTGTATTGAAGATTATAATCTACATTTGTTGGCTTTGAGGACACATTCTACGTATATAGAAGTGGAAAGCACCAGTGAAATATTCATCCTAAACTATTGCCATTTTTCTTAGTTTCCTTCCTGATGCTAAGACAACATACCCCTGCTGTAAAATAAAATAACTCACACTTTAAGGTAGAGTTTCCACATGACTGATAAACCAGGGACTGGCACATAAGATTACTAGGGACATCATATGTGTAGACAGGAACAGAGAACAATGAATTACTTCATACTAATGCTTAACAGGTTTCTCTATTGGTGCTGTTTAGAAGCCTGTGCTCAGGAAATGGTAGCATACACATGTAAAGTGATTCTTACCATATGGGTTAATATGAACAAGATGAATGGGGATAAAGTAATACCTCATGGTTAAGAGTTCTCCCTTCTCTCCTAGGGGATCCAAGTGAGGCATCAAGTGTCTGAGAGATTTCAAGGGTCCAGGTTAATTGAGACTTCTGGTCCTCTTACAGGGTCACCCTCCTCCTCAGCTTCTTCCAGCTTTTCTTTATTTCAACCACAGAGGTCAGCAGCTTCTGTTCATTGGTTGGGTGCAAATATCTACATCTGACTCTTTCAGCTGCTTCTTGGGTCTTTCGGAGGGCAGTCATGATAGGTCCCTTTTGTGAGTGCTCCATAGCCTCAGTAATAGTGTCAGGCCTTGGGGTCTCCCCTTGAACTGGATCCTACTTTGGGCCTATTGTTGAACTGGTTTCTCAGAAAATTAGAAATTGATCTACCTGAAGACCCAGCAATATCACTCTTGCATACATACACAAAAGATGCCCCACCAATGCCACAGGGGCACATGTGGCCTTAATGTGATAGCTAGAAACTGGAAACAACCCTGATGTCCCACAACAGAAAAATGGATACAGAAAATGTGGTTCATTTACACAATGGAATACTACTCCACTATTAAAAACGAGGACATCCTGAGTTTTGCAGGTAAGTGGATGGAACTAAAAAATATCCTGAATGAAGTTCTCAGACACAAAAGGACATGCACCATATGTACTCACTAATCAGTGAATATTAGCCAAAAGGAAAAGTATAGAATACCCGAGACAGTCCACAGAATTCAGAAAGGTCAACAAGCTGAAGGGCCTAAGTGAGGACACCTCAGTCCCACTTGGGAGGGAAAACAAAGCAACTACTAGGGGTGAGACAGGAAGGGAAATGGGAGAGAAAGGCAGGTGGAGAGAGGGGAACATGGTCTGGTATTGGGTGGGGGAAAAGGACTGAAGCCCTGAGGGCCAGCAGAAAGAATGGCAACAGGCAACCTTGGGAGGTAGGAGGTTGGGATGACTGTCCAGAATGTACCAGACACCTGGGAAGTGAGAGACTCATAAGGAGGGACCCTAGATGAAATTCCCTACAATAAAGCCCACCTCCAGCAGGAAGACACGGCCTTAAGTATAGTTCACATCCAGAGCTGTGACCTATAATTGTTCCTGTCTGAAAGAGGTAATTCTAGATTTTATAAAGTTGACAATATGAATCGTAACATGCTTCAAATACTTGACCTGGTACTCAATGATTTTGTATGATTCATTTAATCCCAGATATGTCTTTGCAAATAATTCCAATGAATGAGTTAATACTAGTACTAAAAGTTAGCTAATGGGTCTTCTGCAGTGCTGCAGACTGGAGAGAAATGGAGACATATAAAAATGAAGACTTGGATGTACCTACTTAATCTGGCTCAGAGAATGTTATAACACTGGGATATGCTAGTCCTGTTTGTTACTTTCCTATAGAGAATCATTGCCTATTTCCTTTTCTCCAACACACTGATTTTTCTTGTACAGTTTCTTTCTGTGTCATTCACAAGTTAGGTATTGTGGGAAAATTGATGATAACTTAATCTTTTGATATAGTAGTTTCATATAATATAAGTTAGAATAAGGATAACAGCATTCTATGTGTTAAATCATGGCAAAACTTGTGGCTACTTTTCTGACCAGAAGGGTTAAAGAACTTTGGGTGAGATGTTCATGTTGTAGTGATGAGGGAGCCATGGTGTTGATATTGGAATCATGAAATGCCAGAGATGCAGACTTTACTCCAAAAGTAGGACAGAGGAACACACAGTAGCATCCTTGAGAACATAGGTATCTATAAAACCTTACATCAAAGAAAAGACAAGATGTACTAATAGCTGAATGATATAATTCATGATATAAATTCACTCGTTTCTACTGTAATATATAAGAAATCTTTTTAATGTACGCAAAGAAACGTATGATCTTAGAAATACTAAGTAAATATCCAATTGTCCAAAATAACATCAATTGTGACATAAAGTAGCTTTACGGAGGGTGTAAGGAGATGACTATCATGTAATGAAATGAATTGCAGAAGCTTTGCTCAATACATACCTAAAAATGCAGTTTGTAGAATAGGAGTAAAGGATTCTTCAGGTACTAATTAAGATAGAACTTAAATTTGTGAGTGATTAACTTCTGGAATATATACTTAATTAAATCCAGTTGACTTCTTGAGGAATCCCAACTTTTATTGGAGACTTGAATGGTAGGGAAATAAAAATGTAGGTAGAAGGGAACAAAAGCCCAAGTCATAAGCTGTCCAGACTATAAGATTTAAAATAGAGACACACAACCAGTTAAGAAGAGTGGATGTGACATTTTTTAATACTAACTACTAAAAGAGTAATTAACATATAAAATTAAAATTGGAAAACTACTTGCTTTTACACAGTGGTGCAATTAGTCAAACGTGTGTACAGAGGGAAGATGAACATATATATTTCTTCTCTGGGCCTTTAGTTTCTTATTGTCTGTTGTCTGGGAGGGTCAAAACGCTGCCAGAACATTTTTTTTGATGTATTTGAGACTTTGAATACTATGATTCTGTTCAGCAGTCTCTGGTGGTCAAGTTCTGTAATGTTTGACTACTACTGACTTTTTGTCTTCTTTAAAGTTTTAAAATTTCAGTCTCCTAGGATTTAGCATACTTTTAAATAAAAATACTATGCTCTCCTTAAACAACCTGATATATTTAGTTTCAAATGTAGATTGTACAAATGTCAATGGTGATACCCAGCATAAATAATATAGTTTTGTCCTTAATTGCAAAGGGCAAATACATTCTGCATTGCTGACCTCATTGGAAAAGTCCTCACAAGTCTTGAGTCTACGAACTAACTAAGGGTGAAGCTTTAGAATAGCAACAGAGAGTCTGTTCTCTTGACATGGTTGGAAAGGTTTGTTATGAATCAGCTC
Source organism: Rattus norvegicus (assembly GCF_021556685.1). Taxonomy (NCBI): domain Eukaryota; kingdom Metazoa; phylum Chordata; class Mammalia; order Rodentia; family Muridae; genus Rattus; species Rattus norvegicus. Next base: position 91,751,451 of record NC_141539.1, on the reverse strand, counting down.
CTTAACCTTTAGAACATTTTTGTGTCGTAGTAGTTTTCGATTTTACTTTTTATTTCTCACAAGAAAATAACTGAAATTTTAAGTTGTTACGAAGCTTCACACCTAGTAGTAATACTGCACTTACCTAGTATCCACCTAAAATGGTTCAAGTACTTCCTCTCTCATTTTAGCACTTTAGGATGGGTCTCAGTCAGCACTGACTTCTGATGAACAGTGTGAACACTGTTGATATTTAGGAGAATATATCATCCATTCTTATGGCTTGAAGTTTTGCTGAATAGGAGTCCATATCCAGTGTTAAATCTTTTAATCTAAAATGAAATGTCAGTTTCTAAGCATTTTATCTCATTTTGAAAATTATCTTAACCTGCCAAATTAATAAAATGTACACTATATGATCTTAATTCATTTTTATTTTAGATAAGATGATCCCCAAAATAATATTGGTCTTCACTTTATTTTGCCTACCTTTTCTTTGTTGTTATTCCTTTTTACTTTTTAATAGAAAAAAGAAAAACAAAATTCATAAAATTTCACTTTACATAACTTCTGCGACTATCAGAGGACTTCGAATAGTGAGAAGTAGTTGGAAATGCATAAATATGTCAAAGTCATGCATATCTTACTTTGTATGATAAGATTTTGATATTAGAAAGTCACTGACAGTGTCATGTGTAATAAGTCTTAGTTACTATCAGACACTTCTTTGAATACAGGTCTAGTGAGAAAGAAAATATTTTAAAAGTTTCAATCAAGTCTTCTGGAAGCTGGAATAGAGCTCTGCTTAGGGCTACCAAAAAATATGAATCAATGAGGGCTTGTTAGATTCCTCAGCAACTAAAGGCCATTGCAGTCAAACCCAAGGACCCGAGTTGAGTTCCTGGAACCATTATGATAGAAGTAATGGACTTACATGAGAGTTAACCTTTGCCCTTCACACATGCACCACAGTGTGTGTGTGTGTGTGTGTGTGTGTGTGTGTGTGTGTGTGTGTGTGTGTATGTGTTTGTGTCTGTCCATAAACACATATATTAAATCACAAACAAGTAAATAATGTTTAAAAAGAATATGGAAAATTAAAGAAGAACAGTTTAGAATTTACTTTAACAAATATATATTTGTTAATCTAAATGAAATCTTTACTTTAAAACCACAAACAAAGGCTTACAGCAGACTTTTCTTGGCAAGACATTTGTGAGTAACTGTCTCTGATTTGTAGACTACCTAGTAATAAAATAGTCACAGTGAACTGCCCAGATGCCCATTAACAAAAGTCTCAGTGTTTCAGGAGTTAATGATATATGAATCTTTGCTGGAAGATTTCATGAATATATAAATTTATTTCTACCTAAGAATGGAAATTTAGTTACTCTTCTCTGTAATATATGGGTCATTTATAAAATAAGATGAATTGAAAATATTAACTATTAGTTACATAAATAAATGAACTTTATCTTGTGGTATAGTTAGTCAATTTGGTCTAGAAAGCCAACATATTGAAACAAAGTAGATGGCATCTAAAGAATGCTGAGGGCTGGGTAAATTGTCTTTGCCAGAGAAATTCATACCAATTAGTTTCCCAATACCAAGTGACCAGTCATGAAAACAGTATAAATGTCTTCAAATTTATCAATGTAGAAAGCAAAGGTTATTCTTGGACTGTCAAATACTGCTTGCTTTAGTGTTTAGGGCTCAACATAGCTAGCATAATTCACCATCATTACAATCTCTCTAAAGAAGAAACTACCCATTAATATGTTGCAAGGAGCCCTTATGTGAAGGGAAAAAATAGCAAGTCCACAGCATTCAACTTAAACTTTACTGTCTTGTTATCGCACATATCCTGCACACAAGTGCAATATATTAGTCTGAAGAAAAAACACAGTAAGAAAATATGGAGAGATGGCTCAATGATTAAGAGCATTTTCTCCTCACAGAAGACCTACCTTTGACCCCTACTATCTACATCATGGCACAGAATCATCTGTAACTCCAGTTCTAAGAGTATCTGACATCATCTTCTTGCCTACTGAGGCACCAGGTATGATGTGGTGCATAATAATACATGTAGATAAAACACTGATATTCCTACAATAAAAGTAAGTCTATTTTAAAGAGAAAGTAAAGAGGGGGTTGCAGAACATGCTAACCTTTAGCTTAGAGAATTAAGCACAGCAAAGAAAACTGCCAGGAACAGATTTGTAAGAGACTTAATCAGTCCTCAGAGAACTTCTATTTGTACACCTTATCAGAAAGAAGATATAATACATAATTTCTTATTGCATTCTAAATCTGATCCTAATACCCACAAGTACGTGTAGGCACCTCCCCTGATCAAAGAAGGTTCTCTTAAGTAGAGAACACCACAGAAAACAACATCTGCACACAATGTTGAGATCAACAGATCATAAAAAGCCCAGCCCTAAAATATATATTTATATCACAGTCCAGGGAACATGGTGAGAGAGGGGATTAAAGACAATTAATAGGCAAAATACCAGGAAGTCCTCTGTGAAACAGTATCTCCTAGAAATGACTGCATAAATAAGACTGGAATAATGCTAGTATCAATGGACATGTTAATATAGAAGGGTAAATTTTCTGCGTTTCTACCCTTAGTTAAAGAACTATAGTAAATAATGACTAAATGGAGAAGAATTAGCTTTCCCAGGATGTGTATCAGTGACTCAGTGTGGAATGGTCAGCCCTGGAACAGTATACACATAAGCAACAAAAAATGGACTCATCAGATTATATATATTTGCACATATGCAAACATACATAGGCCCATGCACATATGCATACATATATACATACATGTATATATATATATATATATATATATATGTATATAACAAGGACAGTCAAAGAAATGAAGTTATCAACTTCAGAGAAGGTAGACTGGGACAGGTTTGATGTTAGAAGGACTGGAGGGACAAAGTGATTTAAATATTTTTCATTTAAAGACAAAGTTTAAAGACTAAACTTAAACAGAGCTCTTCAAAATAACTAATAATCAGACCTGGGAAAATAAAAAAATAAACAGAACTGCTTACTTATATCTTCTAAAATATGTGTTTTATTAATTTCATTGCCATGTATGACTATAATTTTGGTGGTGCCTATTTTCTACTTCTATTGCCTAAAAACGTGTTGTAATTTATCCTTAAGCAATGACTAGAAATTACATGGCCATTTTCTTTAACTGGAAGATGGAAAGTTGCTATAGTTACTAACCCGAATGTCTGTGCTTTGATCCTGCTATCAATATTCAGGCTGACTGATCAGTCTTCTCACTAAGTCAGCACAAGTAAGTTGTAACCTAGCCTGAATCCAAATCGTGGGGGAAATATTTGCTTTTCTTAGTTCAATGTATTCTGGCTCTGAAGCCAAGATACAAAAGTGGCCAGGGTTAATTATACCCTCGTGACAACATCCAAACTAGAGACCATGTTTTGTTACCACTATAGTCTCACGCCAACATTTGCCTTTCAATATCCTCAGCCCTTAGTTTCTGAATATGTCCAAGTCCCTTCACAACTAAAACTGTAAGAAAATGATTCTATGTTTTTGCTTTGTCTCTCCCCAGTGTCCCAATTATTAAGAAGAATAATTATTAGTAAATTTCATTAAAGCTTCTATTTTTTTTCCTTGCAACACCTTTTCAGTCTGGTTTTGTTATACCTAATATGCTCAAAGTAGTCTAACCCACTATAGCTGATGGAACTAGGATCATAAACAGCAGATAAATGATATAAAACTTCACGGTACTAGAGACTTCGTATGGTTCTCATCAGGTTCCGTCCCGATGCATTCTGGGACTTCAGTATCCTCTTTCTCTTCTAATCTCAACAGAACAAAAATAAAAACAAACAAAGCAATTTCATAGTTTACCTTTCCATGTATTCTGCCTTTAGAATCACTGGTTTTTATCCTTACACTCATAATTCATCAATAAGTCTTTCGACAATGTTTGGGTCTTCAAGTCTATGTGATTAGTGTTTTCCTGCATTCTTGCATTCAGTTTTCTGTGACTTCCTCTATCTTTATTTCTTTTGTTCCTTCTATCTATCCATCATTGAAAGTGAGTGGACACTAAAACAGTATATCCCGATGGACGTCATTGAGGTTATACTCTTTTCTGTAGTAGCATTCTGGAGAATATTTTGCAATAATGTCAATTAGTTTTATAAGCTGCAAGTAAACATTGAAATTGTTCCCAACTAAAAACAACAAAAGGAATCCTTCTCAGTAAATTTTGATTGCCTCACAATCATGTCACACACCTAGCCTTCCCTGTCTAAAGTGAATGGGATGGCCTATATTTTATTCATTTTAATGGAATGATAAAATGCTTAGTATTTGGAAAATCTTTGATGAACATTTTAATAAAGTCATTGCATTTTGCACAGTTGAAATCACTGATTAAAATATTGGAGATGCTGATAACCAGCCACGTAGATGACAGCATTTTGGCTAGTACGGAGAAGACAAAACAACAACCACAACAAAAATTACCGTATTGATCTTTATGGTTCTTCTTATCCCTTATGGAAATTGTTCACTTTGAGTGATGGTGAGAAACGGAGGAGAAAGTATCAGGCAGAATTGTGCAAGAGATTTCCTGGTTTGAAGAGAAAGAACAGCAGTAAGTCTGCAGAGTAGATTAGAGCATAAGGGTGAAGAAGGAATCTTGAGCCCTGAACTAGAAATGATAAATGTGCAGTGTAAGACTCTTAGAAATCAATAAAGAACCTCTTACCAAGAGATCAAAGCACAGAGCACAGTCATCAGCAGTCTACGGCTATTCAGAGAGAATATGTAGCTTATTGCCAAATGGTAGGACCTACTTATGGTCTACAAAGCCGTAATTTCCTTCAGAGTAATTCAATGACCTTGGAATGAGAACTAACCAGAAGTAAAACACAAACATTTATTCCTACCAAAGTCTAAAACCTGCATTTAATAAAAAAGGTCAGAATTCTATTCGTGTTCTGAAATAAATTCAACTTTGAGAGACAGAAGACCAACAGGCACCTTTTCATTATTACATGTACCGTAATTCATGTTTATTTAAAATTTTGTGAATATGAACAAGTTATTATAACTAACAAGAATAAAGCAGAAATTGACTTAAAATAGTTTCCCCACAGAAATGGAATTAAGACAAATCTAGAACTTGATAGTTGAACTGGTAACAGGTTTGGCAAATGGACCTGGTGAACTGAAAAATAAAGGACTCAAATGTCAACATTAGAGATCAGAGAGAGAGAGAGAGGGAGAAGCCTAATGTTTTTAGAAAAGGAAAAAATTAGGAAAGCCTGTGCTGTGTGTCTTACATCCTGTCTGGAATTCTGTAAAAGAACATGAGTATGGGATAGAAGAGGTGATAAAATTTAAGCACTGGTAATTAAGCCACAGGTCTATAATGATCAGATACCTCAGGGGAAGAAGCAGTAAAAATACAAAATAAAATAAATAAACTTAATATAACATAGTAAAATTGCAATGAGCCAAATAAAAACAATGTGCCTCAAAAAGAATGAGAAGTAACTTAAAAAAATGATCACACGACATTTAAATTTTCCACTGATTTGAGCTTTAGGTCTGTAGAATATAACTGAAAACTAAAAAGAAGAAAGTATCTGGAGATCATAAAAGACCTAGACTTTTAGAAACTAGAAAATAATAAAAATATGAGAGAAGTGGGATCATTGATTCAGGATAGCATAAGTGAAAACATTATGACAGTCTTACATTTTTGAAGTGTTTTCATGGAGAAAGCCAGTTTGTTTGTTTTTCTGTGTTGGGTCAGAGAACAGCCTAGACTCAAGTTTCAGGAAAGTAATTTTTGTCTGAACAAAGAAAATGTAACAAATTGTTCTGAATAAAAATGAATGAATTTCATTCATTGAATGAATACTCAATCATTGACATTCTAAATTGACCATGTGTCACATTTGCAGAAAGTGTTCTTAAACTGAATCTGAGTTTAATGAGCTCTCCTGGAAGATGCCTTATAACATCAAGGTTAAATAATTCCATAATGCACACTCTAGTGTTGGACTGCTGTATGTTCATGACTACAACTGACTTAGGATGCTTTTCATTTAATCATGAACTCCGCAAATATTATTGAATAGCTAGCACATGGAAGATCCTACTACTGGCAGTGAAAATACCAAGAGATGTAAAACATAGTTCCTGACTATGAATAAGAGAAAACCTGTTGAGGTATGGTTATAACTTATTTAAGTTACTATAATAAAGTTACACATTATTAAAATGAAGCTTAATGGAATCAAAGAACAATCCATTAAATCAGTATGTGATTCTTTTTGTTTCAGAAGAGATTACATGCTCTTTGTCAAATATTTAACTAAAAAGCCATAAATATGTCCCCCTTTGGGGCTACTTTTTCATTATTCTCTGCCTTAGTGGTATAGAAGTAGTGCTAAGGATGTCAGTGTTCTGAGCTCAGAAAATCATGCATTCCTCAGTTCCACTTTCTTTTTTGGTTGCCAATGTAATAATTTCCACTTTTCTGGTATGCAATTATCAAATAAAATTTTTATGGGACAACAGAAGAAAAGTGCTCACAGTAATTTTTAAGTGCATTTTCTGCACTCTTCAAATCCTCTCCATTTATTTCCTGACCCCAAACATTTCCCATTTCTAACTACAATGGATTTGAAAATCCTTAATCCCATTGTTTTAATAACGTAAGATGAACGGTTGACTTATGGTATAATATGGGGAGATATGAATAGATATCTCCAAACACATGCTTTTGCATCAGAATCTATTCTTTTTTATCTTTATTAACTTGAGTATTTCTTATTTACATTTCTATTGTTATTCCCCTTCCCAGTTTCCGGGCCAACATCCCCTAACTCCTCCCCCTCCCCTTCTATATGGGCTTCCCTTCCCCATCCTCCCCCATTACCACCCTCCTCCCAACAATCCGTTCACTCCGCATTCAGTCTTGGCAGGACCAAGGGCTTCCCCTTCCACTGGTGCTCTTACTAGGCTATTCATTGCTACCTATGAGGTCAGAGTCCACGGTCAGTCCATGTATAGTCTTTGGGTAGTGGCTTAGTCCTGGAAGCTCTGGTTGATTGGCATTGTTCATATGGGATCTCAAGCCCCTTCAAGAATCTATTCTTAAAACCATCATCCAGTGGAAAGGATGGTTTGCATCGGAACACACTTTTTCACTGGAGAGCATGAAATACCACAAACATCAGGTCTTTGTTTTCTTAAATCTGTCCTTGATTAACCTCAAGCATTCCTGAAAACTATTGTCAGCTCCACTGCTTGAAGATTGTTTTGTGGGAAAACGTAAAAGTTTCATCTGTGATGCTGTGTTCTCATTTGATACGCCTTTTTACCTGTAAGCTCCTTGGGGAAGAGAGTGACATTTTGTTGCAGTGGCAAACTCAGTCTCAGCAGTTTCTCATATGATGGATCACAAAATGAAAATGTAGATGTCTCAGCTGTAGTTGTGTGTGGCAGGCTTAATGAAACCACGCACTTCTCTGCCAAGTCTGTATGGAGGCAGGTACGCAGACATTTGGTTACCCTGAGACTGAGCCTCTCTAGAGAGTACAGCAGAGCTCAGTCGACCATGCCCTACCTGTCTTCCTAAATGTCTCTTCTCTGTGTCAGCCTTCAAGTGATTCTTACGACTTTATATTTAGGAAACCTTAAGATTCTAATAACAGATATGAACCACCCATAGCACAGATTTCAGTATCTGCCATGCTTACATTTTTCTACTTTAAGTGCATTATTTAAAAAGAAAGTGGTCTTAGTCCCTGGAAGCTCTGGTTGCTGGGCATTGTTGTACTTTTGGGGTCTCGAGCCCCTTCAAGCTCTTCCAGTTCTTTCTCTGATTCCTTCAATAGGGGACCTATTCTCAGTTCAGTGGTTTGCTGCTGGCATTCGCCTCTGTATTTGCTGTATTCTGGCTGTGTCTCTCAGGAGCGATCTACATCCGGCTCCTGTCGGTCTGCACTTCTTTGCTTCATCCATCTTGTCTAATTGGGTGGCTGTATATGTATGGGCCACATGTGGGGCAGGCTCTGAATGGGTGTTCCTTCAGTCTCTGTTTTAATCTTTGCCTCTCCCTTCCCTGCCAAGGGTATTCTTTTTCCTCATTTAAAGAAGGAGTGAAGCATTCACATTTTGATCATCCGTCTTGAGTTTCGTTTGTTCTAGGGATCTAGGGTAATTCAAGCATTTGGGCTAATAGCCACTTATCAATGAGTGCATACCATGTATGTCTTTCTGTGATTGGGTTAGCTCACTCAGGATGATATTTTCCAGTTCCAACCATTTGCCTACAAATTTCACAAACTCGTTGTTTTTGATAGCTGAGTAATATTCCATTGTGTAGATGTACCACATTTTCTGTATCCATTCCTCTGTTGAAGGGCATCTGGGTTCTTTCCATTTTCTGGCTATACATGGACTGACCCTGGACTCTGACCCCATAGGTAGCAATGAATATCCTAGTAAGAGCCACAGTGGAAGGGGAAGCCCTGGGTCCTGCTAAGACTGAACCCCCAGTGAACTAGTCTATGGGGGGAGGGCGGCAATGGGGGGAGGGTTTGGAGGGGAACACCCATAAGGAAGGAGAGGGGGGAGGGGGATGTTTGCCCGGAAACCGGGAAAGGGAATAACACTCGAAATGTATATAAGAAATATTCAAGTTAATAAAAAAAAAAATAAAAAAAAGAAAGTGGTCAAACAGTAATCTCTAAATTGCTTTAAATTTTTAAATTAAAATTACAATTATAGTTAGTAATTTCTGGTCAATATAAATGAAATTATAATCAAACTGTACTGTTTGAATTAATCTGGATTTTATACACCCATTTATTTTTGTAGTTCTGAAAATTGTATAATTTTTTTTTCACTTACCATGCACTTTGTCATCTGAAAACAAAATAAGTAGGATGGATGGAGTTATTGAATACATTTTCATTGTCACCACTGTCATCACCACCACCATCTTCATCACCATCATCATCACCACCATCCTCCTCCTCCTCATAATCTTTGTGATTATTGCTGTCCGTGGCCTCTGTCTAACTGACATACCATACACAGGAGGCCGAGCCTTCTTCTATATCAGGAACCAATTGTCTGTGTTTGACAACTCTATGGATATACATAACAATACTGAATGGTCAAAGGAATTAAGCTTTGCAAAGGGCACTGTTAATTTGGTGATTCATAATTAGGAATCATGGGAAATTCTCTGATTAAGTAATGCTCTTGAATGTTTAATGTGTGGCTCCATCTCCCTTGATTAGTGCATCAATTCCCTATGCATTATATTATTTAACAGATTGAATTATCACTGGAATTGTGGAGATTACACAACAAAGAATCAGTCATTTTGAGAAAATGGAATCCTAGCATCTTAATACAACCAATTTCTGGAAATACTATATAAGGATAATGGGTTATAAAAATATCAATTAGGTGTAAACTTCTTAATATAACAGTTATTTAAAATTATTATAGGAATATATTATTGTCCTAGTCCCTCTGCATTCAGGAAATGCCTGTCTATCACAGCAAGCTCTATGTTTTCTGATTAGTGACATTTAAGACTTAGCTAACACGTCATCCAGATACGTTCTGCCTTGCTTCTTCAATACTGCTCTTACTTTACAACTTTAAGATTCTCATTAGGAAAAATGGCAACCAAGGGATCCAAAATTAATACTTAAATTGTTTAGTTCATCCAGGTAGCACATAGCTAGATGGAAGCAGAGTGAGATCAATCAATATTCAGCCACAAAAACATGAAACAGAGAAAGTAATTTCTTTGGTGAGCATAATCAAGTTCATATGACATTTCTACTTATGTTTGATTATGCATATATACACATCATTGATACTCAAATATTGAAAGACAACATCAAACCATTTTATTAACCTATTTTATAAAACAAACTTGAGAGTGGAAATATAATTTCATTATATTAGGTAGCCTGTGGAAACAAGAATGTAAGAGCTTCAGATCATCTTTTATTTTATTAGTACACGTCCTTATGCTTCAGTTTGTTGTCTTTAAAGGAAAGATGGAGACAAAAGAAAATACATTCTACTGAAAATGCATGCAGGCAATTGATACATTAACGAGTGGGAATATAAAAATTTTTAAATGGGCATTTTACTTTTCGTACATAAAAGTGTAGGATATAATTGTCAATGAACTTACAGTTAAAATATAAAGAAACTAAGAGTCATTCATTATAGCATCCAAAATTTATATCATCCCAGTTAAATTTTAAACTCCCTTCAATTTTAGTCCTTTTATATTGGAAAAACTATTGGTTTCTCAAAAGTTCAATTTTCTTACAAAATAAGTCCAATTACTTATAGTCTGTAATTTGTTTGTTTGTGGAAGAGGACAGTAGCTGATCTAAGAGCTAAGGAACATATAGACGGAACAATACAGCTTAATACAACACATGGTCTTTGGCACAGGAAGGGTTGGGGCAAGGAAATGGAGAAAGGAAATGATATAATTATATTTGAAATATAATTTATAAATGAGAAACTCTTTTTTGACATAGGCCATCATGTTTGAAATCATAACACTGAGGAAAATGAGGTAGGATTTTCAAGAATGTGAGATCATTCTAAGGTATATAGCAAATTGCAAGCCAGCTTCTACAGATTGAGATCTAATCTTTTTTATTATAATTGTTATTTCTAGTCAACACATAGTAATTACATCTACTAATTGAGTTTAATGTGATATTGTCATCTGCATACAATGTACACTGATCAAATCCAGTCTCCTGTCTGTGTGTCCCTCATCCTTTCCAACCTCTCTGCTAAATCCCTATTCTATGTTCTGGTCAATGGTTCATTTTGACAGAACATGGAGTGCTTGTTTGTGTGTCATTTAGTTCATGTAACATACTGACTTCCAGTTGCAAACCTATGTTAATAATTACATTATTTTATTTTTTATATTTGAATACTACATTGTGTGCTTACAGTACACTTTCTTTAACTCTCTACCTTTTGATGGTAACAAAAACTGATTCTATTAGGAATGGCACTATGATAAATGTGGATAGGCAGATATTTCTGACATGCTGAACTAATTTCACATACATACTATGTATGTATGTATGCATGCATGCATGCATGTATGATGTATGTATGATGTATGTATGTATGTATGTATGTATGTATGTATGTATGTATGTATATCCAATGGTGTGGTTTTGAGGTAGATCTACGTCTTATTTATTGAGGATAACTCCATTTTTTTACTTGAAAGTTGCTGTACTAATTTAATTTCTACAAATCATTTTAAATAATTTGTAGGGATCTTAAAATTACATTATTTTATTCTCTTAACAGTCTACATAGGTCAAATTCCCATTATCTCTGCAACTTTACCAGAAGTAGCTATTTTATTGTTTTATGTTTTAGGCAATATTCTGTCTGACTGGGGAGAGATATGAGGAAAATTACTTGATGTATATGATTTAATTTGCTAAATCATTTGACTTTTTGGGGTGCAGTGAACTTTATTGATGGTATTCAAGAGAGAAAGGAGGGCTCTCTAGGCCCCTCCTGTTATTATGGGGATCTGGGATGGAATTGTGAGGGAGATGCTCAGTGTTGGGGGCTGGGTTAGGATGGGGACTCCTCAGCAACTGAGGGTCTCTCTCTTGCTCTCAGTATCTTTGCTGGGCTGGGGTGGGTGGTCCAGGGTTTCTTACTCCTTGGAGGCCATGAAGGCCATGAGGTCCACTATCCCGATGCTGTAGCCGTATTCATTGTCATACCAGGAAATGAGCTTTATAAAGTTCTCATTGAGAGCAATGCCAGCCCCCGCATCAAAGGTGGAAGAGTGGGAGTTGCTGTTTAAGTTGCAGGAGACAACCTGGTCCTCAGTGAAGCACAGGATGCCATTTAGTGGGCCCTCAGATGCCTGATTTACCACCTTCTTGATGTCGTCATACTTGGCAGGTTTCTCCAGGAGGCATGTCAGATCCACAACAGATACATTGGGGATAGGAACACAGAAGGCCATGCCAGTGAGTTTCCTGTTCAGCTCTGGGATGACCTTCCGACAAACTTGGCAGCACCAGTGGATGCAGGGATGATGTTCTGGGCTGCCCCATGGCCATCCCACCTCAGCTTTCCGGAGGGGCATCCACAGTCTTCTGAATGACAGTGATGGCATGGACTGTGTTCATGAGCACTTCCACGATGCCAACGTTGTCATGGATGACTTTGGCCAGGGTGGCTAAGCAGTTGGTGGTGCAGGATGCATTGCTGACAATCTTGAATGAGTTGTCATATTTCTCATGGTTCATACCCATCACAAACATGGGGACATTGGCCGAAGGGGCAGAGGTGATGACCCTTTTGGTCCCATCCTTCAAGTGAGTCCCAGTCTTCTCCATGGTGATGATGACACCAGTAGACTTCATGACATACTCAGCACCAGTATCACCCCATTTGATGTTAACAGGATCTTGCTTCTGGAAGATGGTGATAAGCTTCCCCTTGATGAAAAGCTTCCCGTTCTCAACCTTTACTGTGCCATTGAACTTGCTATGGGTAGAGTCATCCTGGAACATGTAGACCATGTAGTTGAGGTCAAGGAAGGGGTCGTTGATGGCAACAATCTCCACTTTGTCAGATGCAGAGAAGGCAGCCCTGATAACCAGGTGCCCAATACGGCCAAATCAATTCACACCTACCTTCACCATCTTGTCTATGGAATGAGGCTGACACTGCACAAGAAGATGTGGCTGTCTCTGGGACAGGATGGCCCTATTTTTCTTCTTAGAAGTGTCTATTCAAATCTTTCCTATGTTCTCACATTGAATCACAAAATTTATGATCGTTAACATTTCTGAGGTTTTGTTTTATATATTCTAGATTTTAATTCTTTGTCCAATAACAAATCTTTCCTTCTTTGCGTTGTCTATTCTCAATATCAAACTGCTTTTAATGAATTTTGAGCCACATAATTTTGGAAGCACCTCAAGTGTCCTGGAAGAATGCTATGTTTGCACCTTTAAATCAAAACTCCAGTTTACATAAGCAACATGCCTTGGAAGGTTGAGGTTTCATTGAACGATTGAGGTTACTTGAGTTACAGGGTATGTGTGCCAACCTAGGGAAGTCATCGTTTACAAATGTTATATCCGTGGCATATTCTTATTACTGAATTTAAATCAATGATAAATTATCAATGCTTTCTACTCAAAATCAAAGAGAACATTCCCAGCAATTTGAAACTCATACTGTTTTACAGATATTAATAATTTTCTCTTCATTCTTCAAGACAATATTTTAGAGTGGGGACAGCTGGGACAGCATTAGTTTTAGTTGGATTCATCTTTGAGAGAACTCCACTTGAGTCTTTCATGCCATGAATCTCATAGTTTTGAATTGTACTGGATTTATCCTGGGTTCCTTGAGTGTCTTGATTTGCCCAGTATTAATTCCCAATATGTCAAGTGCTTAAATTAAAGCACTTATTGATTTTTGATTTTTTTCTTGGCTATGAGCTCATTTACTTTAATGGAATTGTTAATAAAATGTCAAGTCACTCCTGTTCTATGTCCTGTATTATTTTGTGACTACACTTACTTGTGTTCTGTCACTGAAAAAAAAATTGACTAATATAATTTTTCAGGCTTTGCAAACTACTTACACTTTAATGTTCTTATTATGGATTTTTGCATTAGAAAGTTCATATGGGTTCATAGCATGCCGCTTTACTTACCACTGACATCAGTCTATTCTGGGAAATAAAGCCCGGGAATTGCTTCTAATTGGATATTAGCCAGACTGTGCTTTTAGATGGGCAGTACCTGGGTTTTGAGATTTTTTTAAGCATTCATATTTTTCCTCAAATATTCTGAGTACATTGTGTTTTGTTTTTTTATAAGAAGAGTCACATTCCTTAAATCTGAGGCATTGCCTGACTTACATAAAAGATGAAAAACACCATAAAGAGAGAATAGGTGAGAATGAATACAATTCCACATGGAACTTCTAGTTAGCATGAAGAAACAAATGAAGTATGATTTGAAAACGGTGAGACTTAATAGGGAACATGACCAAGAGTTCTGCACATACTCTTGTTTCAAATCCGGAATGAACGTATCTTCTGAGCTAAGTGCATTGACATGTTCTTTTTGAAATAAAAAATGATTGCAGCAACAGGAACCATTACCTTCCCATTCTTTTCTATGGAACCCCCTGGATGTAAGAAGCAGACTCCCCTGGTTTAATAAAGTTTCTTGTTGAGGAGCATAGTGATCTTTTGATTTTTGTTGCACTGATTTACATTGAATAACACTGATGGAGGTAGGAAATCATCACAATTTTCATTGACCCTTTTATGCTAATAGAGAAGAAAAAAGAATGTTTAGTGCCTTGAAATGCTTTTCTGTGAAATAATTTCACAGCACAGGCAGCTGACATGGGAAGGCAGGAAGGTCTAATATATGTGTAGTATGTGATTAGCCTCCCGCTCACAGCCACTCCAGAAAATGGAGACAAGGGGACTTGGAAAGTAATCAGGGTAGTGATAAAACTCCCCTGACAGCTCTTCTAGAGAACCATGGATGAAGATTTGAGAGTCTAACCTCTTCCTTTGCTGCACTCGCTTTACATCTACCTTTCCCAGAGAAAATCCATCAGCCATGTAAATTAAACTTTGTATTCAAGTGAAGATACTTTTCCTAGTAGATTGACATTTAATTCCAAGTTGTGTGTTTTCATTGTATACAAGGAAACATGTTGAAAGAATTACAAAATATATGTATACATTGTGTGTGTGTGTGTGTGTGTTTGTGTGTGTGTAAACATGGCCTACAACATCTTTTCTCACATGATAAAAATAGAGTAGAAACTACTATGACTTATGAATGAAATATACACTAGGGCATGAAATGAAAATTTAAAAAGATTTATTATTTATTGTATGTGTATTTCTGCATGTCTAGATGCATACAGGTGCCCACAGATGCCAAAATAAGATATCAGATCACCTAAACTGAAGTGACAGGGGCTGGTGAACCATCTGATGATATGGGTGGAAGGCACTGAACCTAGATCCTCTGCCCAATCAGTAAGCACTTTTTAAGGCCCACAGGCTACAACATTTTAATTTACGTATTTTAGATTGTATGGATCTTAGAATTACTAATTATTCTGGTTTTGAAAATTATGGAGTGAAAATGAATATTTCATGACTATGTGTGGTAAAATATGAAAAAGTACCACTAATAAAGACATTTAAATTTGGTAATATTGTTTTCAATGTAAACGGGACAGGACTATCAGTAAAGGGAATGGAAATCCAAATGGTGATCTAGCACCTTGCCTGATTGTCTATTTGCTGATGTGTGTTTGACGGCCCTTACTGTCATCCGAACTCATATAGATTTAAATGGTGCCATGGATGGCTTACGAATTTTAGGTAGATATATTGCAAGTCCCTCTAAATACAAGTTTACTTTTAAAAAACCACTCTTCAGAGGTGTACAGTGACTCACAGTTGCAGACAGGAAACACAATACAAACAGGTGTAAATGAGAGAAGTACAAGTACATCGTCTCAGTTATGCATAGATTCTTTTCTGCTGCAACTACTTATTCTTTTCTGTTTTGTTGTGTTAGATGTATATTGAGGAAAGTAATCCTAAAAAAAAGAAGAAAAGCTTTATTTGACCTGTTCTATTAGTGTCACACAACAACATATAAGATTTTTATAAGTATAAAACATGCAAATATGACTGTAATACAGTTGTAAAGAATATTCTTCAGAAATGATTTATCTATACACAGGTATATTAAAGTTGCATTTAGGTTTCTTTTTCCCACTAAGAGACACTTTAATAAATCTCCTCTACCTCTGTGTATATGAAATCTGTTGAACATATCTGTCTGCCAATCTACCTCCAGAAACATAGCTGGGTTATGAGGGTAGAACGTCCTATTTGAGGACACCCCTTGTTAGTGGCTAGGGAAGATTTCTTTCTTTGTCTAGAGTGATATATCATTGGTATGCCATGCTCACTTCACACAGTGAGGTGAACTCTCTACACTCTATTGTGATATTACATGACAGTGTTACTTTTATGATGTTTTTCTACCCAACTCCAGGCTACCACAAAACATATTGATATATGTCTACTATTTTATCGTAGCACCCATCATATTGATTTCCTACAATATTGAAACAATTAAAAACACAAAAGTGAGGAAATCTGACATGAGGCAGGGTATGCTGAGCATCCCTTTGCTTAGGAATTAAGGGTCAATGAAGTCTTGTAAATAGCTGGTTAACCATGACAGTTATATGCAAACATTCAGGCACACTACTGTCTGTATTTGAGTGAGTTGACATTACTCAAGAGCTTTGTGTTCAAAATTGTAGGAAACTAAAGATAGACATGTGTTTGTGGTACCCAAGTTCACTGAGCTGACTGCGAGGCAGAATCCAAGTGATAGTCCTGTGTGTCTGTATGATGAGTATTAATATGAAACACAATCTAGAACATGTTTTATATTTATTAGCTATGTAATTTTTAATTGTACGAAATTTACATATTGCTTTATGAAATGAAAGTTAATAGTTTGTAAAGTTGATTTCTCTTCTCTCTTTTGGTACTGTTGGGTATGTGTATGTCTGTACAAATTGCTCAATAGCTTTTTCTAGATGGTGTGTTTTGACTTCATAATCTCCCTTTGAATTATACAGAGTGTTAAGCTTCACTTGGTTAGAGTTCTTGTTCAAGACAACCCTGGCTTGTCAAAATTAAAATTCTATATTTACTTGTAAGTTTTAGTAGCTTAATTATTCAATTTAACATGTCATTCACCTGATGCTTTTATTCTAAAAGAAGGATATATATATATATATATTCATATGTGAATATTTATAGTAATTATTGACATTACAAGCACCCCGATTCCCAATGGTAGTACCTTTCAATTGTTCATTTTGTGAAGTGAGTGGTTCTACATAATAATGTCAAGGCAGAAGGAAGTTAGCCTCTTGACAGGTATCATTCATTTCTGATCATTCACAAATTCATGATTACTAGAGACATAATTTACCTGTGAGGCAAGTAGGCCTTTATTTAATGAAACAACACTTCACAATGTCAGTACACTAGAAAATACACTGAATCTTGAAATTGATGTTAGTGTTCAAGCTATGACTATTTTCCCTTGGTCCTGTGAATCAATATTCACTGGCTTTGAGTTCCTAACAGTGAAAGTTACAATACACAGACCGTGTTCAATTTAACAAATGATTGAAGTTCCAATGTTTGTGATATTTTAAACTTGAAATGAACATATAGAGTTTGACTCTGACTCTCTCTCTCTCTCTCTCTGTGTGTGTGTGTGTGTGTGTGTGTGTGTGTGTGTATCTTTAAACAACAGTTATATTCTTTGTGTTTTCATCTTGGACCACACTGTTTTCTTTATCTCTTCATGTTCGTAAGCAAATATTCTGAGATTTTAATTTTTTTTCATGAGGACTGAAGCGCTGAGGGCCAGCATAAAGAATGAAAACAGGCAACCATGGGAGGTAGAAGGTTGGGATGACTCTCCAGGGTGTACCACAGACCTGGGGAGTGAGAAACTCAAAGGAAGGGAACCCTAGATAAAATGCTGTACAGTGGGGAAAGGGAACTTGTTGAGCCTACCTACAGTAGAAAGACAGGGCATCAAATGAGAGATGAGATTACTATTCCCCAGTTAAAACTCTGACCCATAATTCTTCCTGTCTGAAAGAACCTCATGGATGGAAATGGAGAAGAGCCTGAGGAAAATAAAGTCTAAAGCAGGATCCAGCTCAAGGGGAGGCCCCAAGACCTGACATCATTACTGAGGCTATGGGGTGCTCACAAAAAGAGACCAATCATGACTGCCCTCCAAAAGATCCAACAAGCAGCTGAAAGAGTCAGATGCAGATATGTGCACCCAACCAATGAACAGAAGTTGATGACCCTTCTGGTTGAATTAGGGAAACACTGGAGAAAGCTGAGGAGGAGGACAACCCTGTAGGAGAACCAGCAGTCTTGATTAACCTGGATCCCCAAGATCTCTCAAACACTGGATCACCAACCAGGCAGCATACACCAGCTGATATGAGGCCCCTAACACATATACAGCTGAGGACTTTTGGGTCTGGTTTCAGTCAGAGTAGATATACCTAACCCTCAAGAGACTGAAGGTCCCAGGAAGTTTAGATGTCTGGTGGGGTGGGTGGGGCAGAGACATCCTTGTGGAGATGGGGGTTGGGGACGAGGAGGAAGTATGATATTTGGAACAGGGTGGACTGGGAGGGGAAGAGGGGGATAAAATCTGGAGTGTAAAAATAAAACATAAATAAAGCCATGTCTTTAATTGAACAATCTCCACAGTTCCTTGTTCCAATTTTAATTATGTCTCTCTTATTTTCTTCCCTCCAACCCCTCCCATATACACTCTCTTGCTTACTTTCAAGTTCCTGTCTTCTTTAAGAATTGGTTTGTTACATACATACATAGTTACGCATACATATGTATTCCAAAATACATAAATATCATCTGCTTAATCTTTGTAACGTTACTTGTGTATATGCTTTCAGGGTATTTGGTATTGGATAAGCAATTAGTATGTTGTTACCTGAGATAGATGATTTTCCAACTCCTCAGTATTTCTCAGTTGTTTTTAGTTCTTTGCATAGGCTTAAGCACTCTTGTGTTCTCCCCAACACCAACCATAATAACATGGTCTTTTTTCCTGTTAGGCTCATAGTTTGCAGTAGTGTTGATGTAACTTTATGGGTTTAACTTCTAACATGCTTAGCAGACAGAATCTCACAGCACACTCTTAGATTCTGTATCTTTTATAATCTTTCTGGCTCTCTACTCCAGTTATCCCTGAGACTTATGTGGGGGGCTTGTCCTTCTATCTCAGCTTCCTAATTTATGGTATTGTAGATCACTGCATTTTCCATTATAATCTGGGCACCAGGACTTGAAATTAACCCCCCCAAAACTGAAGATTCTCTTTCAGTCTCTGTCTTGAAGACTTATCACCCAGCCACTAAATATTTATTGTTTCCAGTTTGTGTGAGGGAACAGAGGGAAGGATCAGGAAATGGTATCCTGATGCCCTTGGTGTCAGCACTGTTGTCTAAGGCGTGTCTTAGTAGAGGTGATCTTTATATCACTATATGTGTAGTCTACTCACCACTACACTAAGTTACAAAATTAGAGTTTGGGAGGTCACCTCTAATAATTTTGGTGATCAAGCTGGATGGAAAGCATTTAAATATGTATTACTTTCTAGTTCAGTCCATGCCTAGCTTTCTAGTCTGCTATGCAATTCATTGAGCCTGTCTAAATCCTAAAATAAACTCTTTTTGGATAAAAGGTCATCTTGATTACTTTCTAATGCTGACTGGCAGAGCCTCCTTTTCTACTTCCCTTTCGTCAACTAATCTTGTTTATTCAGTGAACTTTACAAGAAAATGCAAAGTGATTATAGGCATGAAAGTGCAACTTTCAGGTGCATAAAGAGATAAAATGCAGTTAATTCATATTTCAAAGGTAATCACGGGTTGACTCAAACTTTTCATCACAGGAGATGAACCGGATGCACCAATCTCCCAGGGAAAGAATAGCATGGGGAGTAAGAAAGTAGAGGGGGCAATATTTCATTGTGACCTTACAGTCAAGTGTAGGCTGATAAGGTCTATCTGAGAGGATAAGAGAAAACACATCATGATCCTTTTCTTATCAGTGAAAAGCAACAGGGCTTCTCCATTTTTTCACTACGTAGTAAACTTTACTTTGTTGTGGCATTATCACAAGATCACAAGGCTTTTGATTTTTGTAGAAAACATTTCAGAAATCTCTAAAGGTTTAATTTTTAAAACATGGTTTCCTCGTCTTGGTCTGTAAAAATTGTCAGTAATAAGACAGAATTCCAGAAGTTAAATTTAGCCTGGTGTGGCTTTTACATGACTCTGAACTTCATCTAGGATGTGTTTATGCAGAATTCATTAAAGTAAGTACTCTATTCTCCAGAAACTGTGATGTATATATGGTCTTTTTTTTTCAACTACAGCTACTCACCATAGAAATTATTCCCCATAACTTTCACAAAACAAACAAAACACCAAAATCAAAAACAAAACACAATCAACGCTGCCTCCAATTCCTTGTTGTGAGGTTGGCTGTAGGTTGCTTTCCTGACAGAATCTGAGGAACAGTCCTCACCAGTGTCTTTGCCTGAAACACTGCTTATTCATCTTTATCATATCCTAGTGAGAGTGATTAATTTTGTAAAGATGTGAGGTACATGAGAAATGCTTACTGGTCTGAATTACAGAATGTTAATTTGGAATACCCATTTAATATTCACCTCTACGGCATTAAAAACGGGTCAATTAATCTTTATATCAGGATGAGTGCTAGTAAATACTAATATACTTTGATTTTCTTATATTTCCAACACTGGGAAGCTAGATGGTTTTAGTAGTAGTTGTAGCTTTCAAATTGTATTAAAAGTAAAATTCTTCTCTACTGGAATTTAATCTGTATTCATTTGGTTGCCTCCCACCTCCTCAATTAGGGACAATGTGTGTTGGATTGTATCTTACAGGACACATTTCCCTGTAATTTATTTGACTTTCTATTACTGCCAAAACTTTCATTTGTTGATTAATTGACTAAGAGCCTTAACTTACCAGTCTGTTTCTCTACCTGTTTAGGAAAAGATCACTAATAGGAAGTAAGAGAAAAGTCTAATAATCCAACGTCCTTTTTCAGTTTAGGAACTGTAACACAAAGTGTATATTACCACAGATGAATTGATATCTTTAAACTGTATTTGAGATATAGAAATCACATATTAGTGAGTGTGGTTATGGTGTTTATACTTTCTCCCATCCTTTAAATAATGAGTACCAAGTAATTTATGGATTTTTATGCATGATTTTGAACTATAATGGATTTGAGATGACGTTGAATGTCTATATCTAGTGAATTATTTTATACATAAATCACTTTTTAAACTTTTCTAATTAGAGATCTACAACTTTAAAGGAATGACCTTTTGTTTCTAACACTTACTAAAATCTTCCTCTCCATTAGAGAACTGTGTCAGACAAGTATTTACACTTAGTCAAAGATGGCTACCATGTTCACAGTGAATGTGTGGATTTTGTGTGGCCCAAAGGGAACTTGATTTATAAGAGATGCTATCAATAATTTAAACATCATGCTGTTATGGCTTAAGGAAATCACTGAACTGTGGATTGGAATTAGCATTTCACAGCTGAAGTAATGTTAAGTGTAGACCTTGGCCTTGGCTATGATATATTTATGATATTTACAGAACAAGGTATCCCTTCACAACTCATGCAAATCTTTGGACCCAGAAAGGTCAATACTATTTTTGGAAATAAAGTGAAGAATTTGATTTATGATTTTATGGTCTTCTAATTTTGGTAATCTCTGCATCGTTTTGAATGATTTTGAACTGTAGTGGATTTGAGACCATATTGACTGTTTATGTCCAGTGAATCATTTTGTATGTAGCACACATTTTGTTGGCATACCTAATTAAAGAACCACAATGGGTAGTTTTATGGGCCTTACCTTCTATTTCTGACACTTACCAAATTCTTCCTCACATTTAACGAACTGTGTCAGATGGAAACAGCCAAGAGTTTCCACCTTAGCATTCTTATTACTTGAATATAATATGAACAATCATTTGAACAATATTGTATCATCTAAGAAATTTTTCTGAGTTGCGTGACATGTTAGCGTTTGACAGCCCCATGACACTTGGTAAGGGCTGAACATTACTGCACCAAAATTATATTATTTTCATTGCTGTATTTATGTGTTAAATGGCTTGAACTTTTTATTTGGGTTTTGGGAGATGTGGATATTCATCATTCAGAAAACTACAGCTGGTCCTGTAGGGCAAGACCTGGTTATATGTAGCTATCTATAGCTTGCTAGGCTGAGAGTCTATGTTTCCTGTTCTTCGCTATGCTCTTCCTGCATATTGAGCATATTGAAGATCAACCCCCCCTCTTGATTTGCATGCTCCCTAAGTTGCACTGGCATTTCTCCTTCAAACAAGCATGTTTTACTGTGCATTTATGGCCTGTATTGATTTTGCAATAATAGTTTTAATTAATATGTTGATGAAAACATTTGGGTTTTTTAGAAAGATATAATTCATGAGTAGATCTATTAGATTTGGAATGTTGAAAAAAAGAACAAAAACATAAAATAGTTAAAAAGCTCACATGTTCACTTAATCCACATAAGAAATTGTTGTAAAAAAATGCTTATTTACTATGTCATAACTGTTGTAAATGTATGGGCTGGCTTTAAATGAACTGCTTCCAAATATAGAAAATAATATATTTAATTATTAAATAATTGTTTTGTTATTGCAAATGAATGTGACCGTTTTCCTGTAAGTACATGTATTGCTGATTCCATAGTACATATTTTCGAAATTCATTATTTCAAGTCTGTGTTGAGGTTCCTTTCAGACTAAAGAATAAATTGTTTTCAGTAAGTCACTAATTTATTTTCCTGGGGCTTATTATTTACTGAGAGCCTTCCACCCACCAGGCATTCTTACAAAATCTGTAAGGGCACCTGTAAACGAAATAGGACTTGCTTTCTTTGAAGGGAGATTTGCAGACATAAAACAGTTGACTAAAAGCAGTACCGACCACCAGACAAAGCATAAGGAAGTTAAGACTGTACAATAGAATAGTACAGCTTGTAAGACACAGCTGTTTTATGATCACGACAGTGAAGTCACTGTCTTTGAGCCTAAATCTGAAGTATGCGAATAAGTTGTTTACATTTTAGACTGAGTAGATGTTAGGAGCAAACATCCCCCAGGCAGGGGTACACTCAAGCAGGGTCAGCAAGAAGGTACACTTAATGGAAGTGATGAGGTCAGAGAGGCAGCAGCCAGCTCTGGGAGGACCTATCAACAAAAGTGCAAGGACTTTGGATTTTAGCTTAATCACAATGGGAAGTCACTGGCATGTGGCCCGTGTATCCTCACATCACACTAGAGATATCAGCCCCTCACAGCAGCATGGAAGGGGAGGGATGGTGACATCATGGATATTTGAGGCTCTGCTTGGTACTTCAGGTTGTTAAATAGGATGGGGGCATCAGGGTATAGATTAAAATTAAAATCATATAAAACCCTTAAATTACTATTAAAAAAGTAAAGGCCAAGGGGAGGGCCTCACAATTCTAGAAGAAGTTTTGTTTGTGTTCTTTTAATAAATAAATAAAACAAACAAAAATAATGTTTTCACCTTCCTTTCCTTGAATAGTTTGATTTATATTTGTGCATTATCATGGTTTCTATAATGTCCAGTCATAGAAGGGTTCCTTCCTCCCATTTTCCTTAGGTAAATGGTAAATATTCCAAAACTTTGACTAGGTATATCGAAAGACAACCTTACTCGCTTTAGCAACACTTTTACTAGTAATCTACTTTTGTCCATGTTAGAGTCGATCCTGTTGTGTAGTATAGATTAAATTCTTTCTCACCTGAGCATTTTGATTTTTTTTTGGTCAGGTCTCTGTAAATAACAAATATTGACTGTTTGCCACTGTGTTGCCCTCAATAATTCAATTTTCTTCCCCAAACTTACTTGGATCTGCAAACATCTTAACTCAGCTCTTATTCAAGTTTTATGTTTTTTTGCCAAATTTTACTATTGATACATTCATTTATATTATTTTTAATATATTGAACATGTCATGATTTATGACTTACCTACCAGATCATCAATTCACATTGAAAAAAAATAAAAGTTAAAAACATTAATAAAACTACACCCTTTACCATATTTACCTGACGACTTAGCCATCTTACCAATAATTAGTAGGAATAAAAACACCTCTTTTTCTCTTCCTCTTGATCCTCCTTTTCCTCTTGATGTTCTTCCTTTTCATTCATAGTGAAAAAAATCAATAAAGGTAGTAGTAGAAATAAAATCAAGGCATATAAAAATTTAAGACATGTGTGAAATTAATTAATTCTGTATTACTCAGATAATTTTAGAGGAATTGCTTGAGCACTGACAAATCACATGCTTTGTATAATTTTTCCCAAGAACAAAAGGAATAGCAAGTGGTGTTATTTCTTTCATAATACAGGTTAGCATAGAATACCAGTGATGTTGTTGCCTTCATGGTAGTGTTTACTATTTTTTATTTCCCTTTTTAATTGGATGAGCCACTGGTTCTCAAGAAGAGACTATCTTAGTAGAAATAAATCACGGGACAGTATATTGATATCTTGATACTTTTATTATTGTCTAGTTCTATTTCTGTGTTAGTTAGATGAGTAAAAATTGAAAAATTTCCAGTAGTATCATATTTAGTATATTTCAGCCTAAATATATTTTACAACAAAATGAGCTGATAAAATTTTCACTTATATGTATTAGCAATTTCTAGCTGAGAAAATAAAGTATGATACATATAAAAATAGTAAGTTACCCTGGGACTTTTGTTGTTGTAGATTTTATTTTTTGCTATGACCTAATATTATGAGGGCTGAGAAGTTGAAGCGTATGGTGCCAGCATCTACTTGGATACAGTGACTGTTTTCTTGCTGGCTCACAATATGGCACACTTTAAAAGGATAGGGACGAAGCATCGTGGAATAGGTGTCTGCTCCAGGTCTCTTGAGGTTTCTTTCCTGCCATTTTGAAAACACTTGTTTGTTCCAAAGGAGCATAAAAATGCAACAATGAGCCAACATCACAGTTCATAACAAAGATGGGTCTCTCTGCATAAAAGACAGGATGAAGCAATTTAAGGGAAACTTAATGGAAATGAATAGAAAATTTTAAACTTAATTTTGTTTCCCGTCTATACACTACAGTGCTTTTTGAAGGATTTTCAGAGTGTTTTTGAGGAACAGTTTATTTTTTATAACCCTTCTACTTTTTAAGTAAATTTTGAACCATTTTTATTTGTGGCAGTTAGAAGTGTAGTTTGAGACTCAAAAGACATCAAAAAAAATTTATTACATTGGTTTGATGATAAGATGAGAGTCCTTAATTCTTTTCTACAGACATTGCTTAACTCGGTAATACATTCTAGAGATCAACAGAGTGTGGAATACAGACATTTGCTCCATAATAAATGGCAGAGTAGTGAAAGAGTTATATAAGCAATGGTTACATAGCTGAAAATGTTCAAACTGAAAAGATTTATAGGAGAAAGGGGTCTCTGCAAATATTTAGAAATGAAATCATGCTGCAGAGGAATTTTTCTTATAGAGTGGGCCTGCTGCACATTATTCTCTGATATTTTAGTGCAGCATTAGGAAGGCTTCCTAATGCACAGAGCCATTCAAGATAGCCTTCTCTTTCTGAAGTCAATATTTCATGGTGATGTGAAGACGCAGGAAATGCTTGTAAGTAGAGGTGTAGATGGACTGCTGCCTGAGGATATGTTGAACTCCATTAGACTTACAATCACTGTTTGAATCAAAGCTTCAGCTTTCAGAATCTGTTCAAGCAGAGTAAAGAGCAACCTGGGTAATCAGCTTGGTGATCTTAAGCCAAAATTTAATTTTCCTCAGCTACTGACGTAATCTTGGCAGAAACAAAATTTCTGTATGAATTATTTAGGCAACTCTGACAGTAAAGATAAGATCCATGTAAGCATTATCTGGGATGGAATAAAGGAATATATTAAGAGAATAAAGCATTATTTTTATCGGTAGAGAAACCTTGAAATCACTACTCAAAACCTTTCTTCTAGAACCTGATTATGTACAGCTAACTTGTCATGACTACTTAATCAACTCTTTCTTATTTAGGATCAGACTTGGATATGTATAATCCTGTCCTGCTCCTTTTGATCTACTGCTTGGGACCCCATTTTGGTTGGTATTGGAACTGAGCTTGTTTTCTGAGCAGTTTTTATGCAAACAGTAGTAGAAATGGATAATTCATTCCTTCTGTGGTATTGGTGACTCTGCTAAAGTTCAAACACTCCAGGACAAAGAGCTGCATTTGTTTTCAAATATTAGATCTAGTTCTCTTTTCTAATTTTTGGTTTTTATTTCTAATTATATGGTTTTACATAATTGGAATTTAGTAATGTCCCTTGAATTTAGGATAATATATTAGACAGCTAGTCTTCTGTTACAATCACAATTTTACATTCTGGACAGTTGACCTGTCTCTTTTACATTCTCATTTATAATATTAATTGAATTGATAGTGTCACCTGTACTTTTGGCAATTCATCAAACACAGAAATGTCAGCAAACATTTTTCCTTGAGTTACAGTGAAATGATTTTGAAAACCACGGTAGTACCTCACAGTAATCATGCCAAATAAAAAATGTTTTTTCCTCTCATGTCTTTGTTGATCTCATAAGGATTATCAAAGCAGACAAAGGTCTTCAATGCATTAAAAATGTCAAAGTCAAAAAATACATTCAAAGACATAGGGGCAATGCAGGATGCCAAAGGTCCAGATTCACCACAGTAAAGAACTGACTTCCATCATCCTTGTGACTCTTAGAGAACTGCTTCCCCATTCATATTTAATGTCCAGTGCTGTGTCAGAAATGTCTAGCCCATAAGAAATGCAGGGAGGAAAACAAAGGTAACCTGGAGTCAGTGATCTAATTCAGGGAAGCAACAAGGGGCTTGGTTACTCATGGTGCTTGGACAAGAGGATGCTTACCTAGTTATGTCTACTGGTAAGCAAGTCGTAGTAGCAAGGTTTCTATATGGGTGATTAAGGAAAATGGAGTATTGAAAGTATAATGAACTGTATCAGAACTTCTCTGTTTCCTATAGGCCTTGGTCTGTGTTTTAGACTACAGACTATGCTGTATGGGTTTACTATCCTGCTCAGCATATCTTTATGTCAGTTTGAAGTCTAACCTCTAGTAGCCTAAACTTTTCATGTCTCAAAGCTCCTTAGAATAAATAGAGAATAAGAAGCTCTTCCCAGTCTTAGAATCCACTGAACTCTTACAGCTTTATAGTTTTCCATTGGTTTTATTCCTACCATGGGAAAGTAAAATGCAAGTTTAAATGAGGGGCTTATTGAATATAAGGGATGACTTAGTCTATGATTCAAATAATGACATAGCATACACTTTAATTTGGACTGTGAGAGATTCTAATAGCCTTGATAATTCTCTTGCAAATTAGCACTGTAATGGGCATCATTCTTATATTTAAGAATGAAATATTTCACATGCAACCTTTTGATTTCTTCCTTACAGTGTTACCATGAAAGATGTGATGCAGAAGTTAACCATGTAGATGTACATAGATGTGGTTCCTCGCCAAGGCTTCTGACCAGTGTCAGAGCTGTTGACTACTAGTAGGTCCTTATTTACAATTCACTATGTGCTCAAAAATGTTTGTCACAACCAGCTAATGGTTGTGAATCTTCCTGTCGAAGATAGAAACTTTTAGCATGAAAATATAACAAGTGTATAACTGTGCATATAAATTCTGAGGTCTCAAGTTAATTTATTTAGATTGTATTAATGTAAATTGGTCTATGAGTTACTTCCCATAACTTTAAACCACATTTCTATTAGTTTCATTATGGAAGAAGCATTTAATGCTGTGGTTCTCAAATCTGTGAAATAGTACCAAATAGCAGCTACAATCCTTGGAAAACCTTTAGACATATAAGATACACACAAACACACACACACACACACACACAGACACACACACACACACACACGTTCACATATGTAAGTATATTTTTCTATACAATGATAGGATCTATATTTGTAGAGGGATCCAAGAACTCCACATTCCAAACCTGTTACAAGTTCACCACTTTTCAAGAGAATTACAGGTAGGCAGTAAAAGAGAAAATTCAATTGACCCTTAAAGGCCTGTGCAATTTATCCATACTCCAGAGACTGTATCCCATATTGGCAGCCAGTTACAGGCAAAACAAAGCTCCTATGATAGGATTCAGATAACAGAGCATAGTGTAGTGAGAGCAGTACCTCAATTTGATGAACAATATTCCTTTACAGACAATTTTAACCAAATTCTCAGTTTTAAAATGACATATAAAATATACTTTACTCTGTGATTCTTTGACTATTCAAAAAACTAATATTGACCTGAAGCTCACCTTCTCTGATGACTATTAAAGTTTAAAATACCTTTACATTTCAAATATTATTTTTTACAATGTAAATCTGACGATCCCAGTGTACTACAGTCTAGTGGAGAAACGTGTGATATCTAAGTACTTCTTCAGAGGAAGGGCTTGCTCCTTGAGTTAGTAAGTCTATTTTGCTTTGCATTGATTTTCATCTTTCTTTGAAGTATGCAAGCATAGTAACCGTGGTACAATTGCATACAAAGGCACACACATGAACACATGCACACGCAAATACACAGCCATATATAATTTTTATGTGTATGTATGTTCACATACAAGCACACACTCTCTCTCTGTCTCTCTCTCTGTCTCTCTCTGTCTCTCTCTGTCTGTCTCTCTGTCTCTCTCTCACACACACACACACACACACACATACACACACACAACACACACACATGTTTATATATGCATGGTTTCTTTCTTTTTTGTTTTTTTGCAAAACATTTTTATTGAATGTTATATGTATTTACATTTCAAATGTTATCCCCTTTCTCACCTCTCCCATCCACCCTCCCCTTTCCCCTGCTTCTATGAAGGTGCTTCCACTCCCACCCATCACTCCCACCTTTTCACCCTGGCATTCCCCTACACTGGGACATTGAGCCTTCACAGGACCAAGGGCTTCTCCTCCTATTGATACCAGACAATGCTATCCTCTGCCACATATGTGGCTGTAGCCATGGGTCTGTCCATGTGTACTCATTTGTTGGCGGTTTTGTCCCTGGGAGCTCTGGGGGGGGGTGGTTGATATTGGTGTTCTTCCTATGGGATTGCAAACCACTTTAGCACCTTCAGTCCTTTCTCTAGCTCCCACATTGGAGTTCCCTGCTTAGTCCAACGGTAAGCTGCAAGCATCTTCATCTGTATCAGTAAGCAGAGCCTCTCAGGAGACATCCATATCAGGTTCCTGTCAGCCAGCACTTCTTGGCATCAGCAATATGACTGGGTTTGGTGGGTACATATGGGATGGATCCTCAGGTCGGTCTTTGATGTTGAACTTTGGTGCTTTCCAAAATGTCAGACTGCAGCATAGGAAGAATCTTTAAAATTTAGCTGTGTTTATGCTTAAATCCCCAAAGTAATATTCTTGGTTTACTCACTTGTTTTAAACGTTTCTTTTGGATTCAAGAATATAGAAATCAACTCCCTGTAACCTTGATTCAGCTTCAATAATTATGAGAAGTTCCCATTTTCTTCCAATTCTTTAATGCCTCCTGGTTTTTTTTTACTAGGTAATTTTTTCCTAGAAATATTATGCCTATCACTCTGGGCATAAGTACTTCAGAAAACATTTCCAGCTCTTGAGCATAGTTGAATTGTTTGTAAGTTTTGCCGTGTTGCCATATAAGAACTTTAAATAGCTTAAACAGAAGAAGTAAGTATATAGCATTTTAGCAGGCTGAAAGCTCAAAATCATCACCTTGATAGCCATGCTGCCCTTGAGATCACTGTGCAGAAACTGCTCATGCCTCTTGTCTTACCCTATGTATGGCTTCTGTTCTTAGTGTTTTGATGTATTTCTTCTATTTCTGTTCATCTCTGTTGCACTTTTGGTGGATATGAGTCATATTGGATTTGAGCCCACCCTAATTGCTTCAAATTGAGTTAATTTAACCTCATTTAGCACTACTTTGTTATGTTTCTATCCTAATAAGGTCCCCTTCTGAATTTAGGGGGTTAGGACTTCATGTAATTTTTTGAACTTTATTAAATACTATACTTAATTCCACACTGCACTAAAAAAATCCCTTAATAACATCTATAACCACGTTCTCATTTAAAATTCTTAAGTGTTTCTCAAAAATATATTTGTAGACTCGATTCATTCAAATCAGGAGCCAAATAGTATGATTTAATTTTATCCACTTGTGATATTTTAAAGGTAAATGTTAGGCATATATTTCTGCATTATTTTGAATTAATTGTTTTGAGGCAGTGGTTCTCTAAACTTGACCAGATGGGAACTCATGATCTTTCTGCCTAAGTCTTCCAAGGTTTTGGATTACAAGTCACCAAAGCACAGGCTGTGTCTGACTAATTCATATACTTTAAAATTATACATAGAAATTTCAAACTGTCCTAATATTTTCATTGGGTATAGGATTTAAGGTGAGTTCAGTACATCGTTCTAATGGTTTAATCAATGTTTTATGTTTAAAAATATCTTGTTTTGTCTTTCTGAAATGCATGTCACTTATCCATGTGCTGCATGGCTAGAATACCTTGCTCCTTTTAAATACCACATCTTTCCTCTTTACTAAAGGAACACACCCTGCCTTTTTTTGGTTAAATGTTATTGCATTATCAAGAAACAGACATATTCATCCTAAATGATTTGCTACATTTTGTAACTGACTGGCTCATTTCTCTTGATGTCTGTTATTCATTTTGTTACCAACAGTTACCACTATAGAGGCAGATACAGCCAAAGGTGGGATCACTTTCATGCTCAGATGTTTTTCAACTTATCATCCTATATGGAATCATATACTTTCTAATATCTGACTTTCACTGACATCAAATTTGTCCTTAGTGATTTTAAATTAGGTTTCCCTTATTTCTCTATTATATATATATATATATATATATAATTGATAATCACTATCTAAATTCATTATTTGATTAGTATTTCTCAACAATGATGTCTACTTTTTTGAAGCATTATTTCTACTATGTTAATCCTGATGATCCATGAGCATGGGAGATCTTCCATTTTCTGAGATCTTCTTCAATTTCTTTCTTCAGAGACTTGAAGTTCTTGTCATACAGATCTTTCACTTGCTTGGTTAGAGTCACACCAAGATATTTCATATTGTTTGTGACTATTGTAAAGGGTGACATTTCCTTAATTTCTTTCTCAGCCTATTTGTCCTTTTGGTAGAGGAAAGATACTTAAATGTTTGAGTTTGTATCCAGCCACCTTGCTGAAGTTGTTTATCACTTGTAGGAGTACTCTCATGGAATTTTTTTGTCACTTATGTTTACTATCATATCAACTGCAAATAGTGATATCTTGACTTCCTCCTTTCCAATATTTATCCCTTTGATCTCCTTTTGTTGCCTAGTTGCTCTGCCTAGAACTTCAAGTACTATCTTGAAGAGATAGGCAGAGTGCGCAGCCTTGTCTTGTCCGTGATTTTAGTGGGATTACTTCAAGTTTCTCTCCATTTAGTTTGATGTTGGCTATTGGCTTGCCATATAGAGCTTTTATTATATTTAAGTATGGACGTTAAATTCCTATCCTCTCAAATACTTTTAGCTTGAATGGCTGTTGTATTTTGTCAAAGGTTTTTTCAGCATATAATGAGATGATCATGTGGTTTTTTTTTCTTTGAGTTTGTTTATATAGTGGATTATGTTGATGGATTCCTATATATTGCACCCTCCCTGAAACCCTGCGATGAAGCCTACTTGATCATGATGAATGATCATTCTGATGTGTTCCTGGATTCGGTTTGCAAGAATTTTATTGAGTACTTTTTCATCAATGTTCATGAGGGAAATTGGTCTGAAGTTCTTCTTTGTTGGGTCTTTGTGTGGCTTAGGTATTAGTGTAACTGTAACTTCATAGAATGTATTACATAGTGTTTCTTCTGTTTCTATTTTATGAAATAATTTGAGGAGTATTAGTATTGGGCCTTCTTTGAAGGTATGATAGAATTCTGCACTAAATCTATGTGGGACCAAAGTTGCCTGTATTGAGTCTTTTCTTTTTTCTAGAGGTAGACTAGCTTGACTACCCAAGCTAAGCATAGGTTTTCATTCTGTTATACAACTGATCCTGGTCCTTACCTTTGCAATAGTCATTAAGTACACATCTCTATTTCTGAAAGCTATAAGTGTGTAAGTTCTATATAAATTCATTGTGGGGGGAACCACACCACGACTGCATTGTTTAATGTTTTAATAATACACAATAATACAGATTAATTGCATGCTTGCACTAGGTCATGATTATGTGTATTTTGATTGTTAGTAGAAGGACATTGCTTGAGTTGAATTGTAACTTTGCTTAAGTTCTCCTTGTATG